>NW_012117599.1:9353900-9441869 GCF_000951035.1 Colobus angolensis palliatus
ATTTTTATTTTATTTATTTATTTTTCGAGACAGAGTCTTTCTCTGTCACCCAGGCTGGAGTGCAGTGGCACAATCTCAGCTCACTACCACCTCCACCTCCCAGGTTCAAGTGATCCTCCTGCCTCAGCCCCCTTAGCAGCTGGGACCACAGGTGTGAGCCACCATGCCCAGCTAATTTTTGTATTTTTTTTTGTAGCAACGAGGTTTCGCCGCGTGGCCCAGACCGGTCTTGAACTCCTGGACTCGAGCAATCTGCCTTCCTAGGCCTTCCAAAGTGCTAGAATTACAGGCGTGAGCCACCGCGCCCAGCTTTATTGTGGTTTTGGTTTGCATTTCCTGGATTGCTAGTGGCGTCGGACATAGTTCTATCTGCTTATTGGCCATTTACATATCTTCTTTGTAGAGATATCTCTTCAAATTCTTGGCTCATTTTAAAATTAGGTAATTGGATTTTTTTGTTGTTATGGTGTGATGATTTATTTATATATTCTGGATGTTAACCCCTTATTTGATATAAGATTTGCAAATATTTTCTCCCATTTCATAGGCTGCCCTTCCACGCTATTGACTGTTTTCTTTGTCTGACAGAAGTTTTTAAGTTTGATGTAGTCCCATTTATCTACTTTTTTTTTTTTTGCTGCCTGTGCTTTTGGTGTCATATTGAAGACATCATTGCCAAATTCAATGTCATGGAAGTTTCCCCTATGTTGTCTTTTAGGAGTTTCATAGTTTCAGGTCTGAAGGATTAAGTCTTTAGGTAGTAGTTAGTATTAATATCATTATCACTATTATGACTACTTCTGCTGCCCAGAAATGCCTCCTGCCATTGATGCAGAAAATTAAGAGCTTACTATAGTACATTTTAACGTAATAAATAGTGACTGTGTTCACTCACATAAATCTCTCTAATATCCTCGGTAGAAGGAATATAAAAGAAATAGAAAGACGTGATCCCTTCTCTCAACTAAAGCCTAATCCACGAGATAAAATATTAGTCTTGTGTGTTCTCAATGCCACCTCTTTGCTCCTTTGCAGCCTCTGCTCTTGCTGGGGTACAATTGTTCATTCCATTTGCAGTCGTCGCTAATACTTTGCTTGTTTCCAACTGGGCTTCCTCCATCACCATGTTGTGCAAAATACAAGAGAGAGGTGCCACCGCATCGCTAGCCATTAAGGGGACGTTTCCCTCAGGCATTCAAGCAAAATGAAAGGGCTCTGGAGAAGACACACACGTTGCAAATGTTGCTAATGCTGTGGTCAACCCTTGGCTTTAGGAACAGTTACTAACAACAGAGAAGGGTCATCAGCCCCCGCTCAGTGTGTGCAGTCTATAACTTAGCCTTTGGCAAGGAAAAACTCTTTCAGCTCTTTCAGCTCAGAGCCCCCACTGCCACCAAGTCAGCTCCAGGCGCTCGTCCCCTTTGTTGATTTCTGGAGTCTGCCTGACCAGCGAGACCACAGCTCGTGGAGGCCCTAGTTTGTGTGGTTGGAAACCCCAGCCTGTTTTTCCCTCCCATCTGAATTGCAGTTTTAGGCTCTCCCTCTTTCCCACCCCCTTGACTGACTGGGGCTTTTCTGTGTGGGAGGATGAAGATGTTACTTATGTCCCAGACTAGAAACCATGCAGACCTGCGTGAATCTGAATCAAGGGAGGAGGCAGCCTTCTAGTCTGGACCAACTCAATAAGCAAAGACTCAGGAAGCAGCACCCAGGGAGAGTGCCTGAGCGAGACGGAGCCCCCGCGAGCCCACCTGTGGGGCTTCACAGGTGCATATGTCCGCTGCTGTGCGTATCCTCCCTAACGGGAAGACCTGAGGAGGGTTGCAGCTGCTCTCGGAAGCTCTGAGGACACTTCCTCCGGGAATGATTCTAAGGGCCGGGCATGCCTAAGAACTTGGTGGCCTCTCAGGATGCTGTGTGGCCCCTGTACAGAGCTTGAATTTTAGCTGCCTAGTAACTCACTGGCCTCCCTCAGAAAACCTCCTTGAAGCAGGGGTTGTCTCTTTCCTATTGGCCTAGCACAGTGTGTGCCACCAAAAAAGGGGGCCTTACGATAGGCGGTCCGTTTATCTCTATCCTTTTACTTTCCTCCTTTTCAAATCCTGACTTACAGGTGTATTGTCACTTCCCTGCTAGACCTTTAAGCTCTAGGAAGGCAGGGCCTGCTTTGCTCACTGCTGCCCCGCAGTGCCTAGAGAGAGCCTTAGAATCACGATTTTGTTACACGAAAGAAGGAATGAACGGATAGACGTGTGACCCTGAACCTTTTAGAGCCAGCTTGCTATTTCCTAGCTTGGTGGGGACACAAGAACCATTTACGATTCCTACTACCCTGATGTTAGCCTGACTCCACTCCCCCGATCAATAAATACCCTCTTCCCCAGCCCCCTTCTCACCCTGACCACCTGGCTTCCTACCTGCACTGGGAGTGTGGTGTTCAGCCCTGTATTAGTCAAGGTTCTCCAGGGAAACAGAACCAATGGAATGTGAGCATATAAAGAGATACATTCATTTTAAGGAATTGGCTTGTGAAATTGTACAGGCTGTAAGTCTGAAATCTGTAGGGCAGGCCAGCAGCCTGGAGCTCCCAGGAAGGGTGGATGTTGCGGCTAAGTGGAAGGCGATCTGAAAAAGCAGAATTCTCTCTTTCTCAGGGGACCTCAGTCTTTTTCCTTCCCACTGACTGGATGAGATCCCCCCACATTACGGAGGGATATCTGTTTTACTCAAAGTTTACTGCGTTAAATGTTCATCTCATCCAAAATATACCTTCACAGCAACATCCTGATTGCTGTTGGACCCAGTAGGTATTATGGCCTAGCCAAGCTGCCACATAAACTTACCAACACATCCACCTTGGTGAGCCTCCATCTAGTCCTGCCTGTAAAGTGCACCTCACTTTTCACTACCCTTCACCCCAACGTGGGAAGAGCCAAGTGGGCCTCTCATTTTCTTCATTTTTACACATTTCTTACAGAAACTTCATGAAAATCTGACTCTAGAATCTCTCTGGGGAACACAAACCACCTTTCCTTCAAAGCCCAGTGACTGTTTTGTGCATGTTTTACATTAAATGTTTGCAGGAACACAAAGACGCCCTTGCATGGCTTATATTAGCTGCTCAAAGGTATCAGTGGAAGTTATTTTGAACAAAGACATTGGGTATTCCGTTTCCCTGGGCCCAGCTGGCCTCGCCTACCCTCTCATTTCCTGCCTGTCTTCCAGCAGGTCAGGAAATAGAGAACACGCCATCCTGGGATGCTCCCGAGGCATGTTCACATCAGATAAGCAGAACGACTGCAAGGCCCAAAGGGATAATAGGCGGGCGTATTCATTCCTTTAACTATTTCCTCAAACTGACACGGTCACTGCGGAAAGCTTTTCATTGCTGGACACAGAAGCTCACAACATATGTAAAGGAAAGATCAAATGAAACAAATGCAACAAGTGCCTTGTGGCTTAATGGTTTGCAAAAGTCCCTCTCTACTTCCTTAATCATGGGCCATGGTACTTTTCATTCTTACAACTGGTCTGCGACCCACTCTTCGCTCCAGGGTGTGTGACAGTTGCCTGAGCCTGTTTCCCAGCCTCACCCAGGGTCCCCCTCTCTGTTTTAAGAGGTCACGTTTTCTCCCTCATGACCGTTTTGAGTGTTGCCCCAGCTACCCTCATAACTGTAGGCACTCTGTATGGAAAGCCCACGTGGAGAGTTAGCCTCCAAATTTTGTTTTCATCTTTCCAACAAGCTTGGGCATAGATATTTCCTCCCCTCTTACAGCTAAGTAAACTGATTCTGAAAGCCTAGGTGCCTTGGCCACAGCTACCCAAGCAGGCAGGGACAGGGCAAGATCAGGACTCAGGTTGGCTGATCCCAAAGCCCTGTGGTCTCCGGCACACTGAGGCAGAAGTGGAGAGTGTCCTTCTAGGTCCTCTTTCTCTCTCCTTCTCTGTGAGACGCCTGGTCTCAGGAGCTGGAACTCTCCAGCTTCTCCCCTTCTGCCCAACACCACTTTATTTCAGAACAGATTAATAAAGTTATCCACAATGAGGTGTGAATAACTGAGGTGGATAATGTATTCCTTCTCCTCAGGGCAATAGGGGAGCTTGGCAAAGTCTTTATCTCTGGCTGAGGCCCAAGGAATGACACCTCTCATCGCCCCCAAAACATTACAGTTCTGCATGAACCAGGGGGTTTATATCTAGGAATGCAATTTTGGGTAAAGGCATGTGGCTAGGGGAGGTTTTGTTTAATTCCTATTTGCGGGAGCACAAAAGAGCCTTCCTCCATCCTCCAGGAGGCATCGCCCTGTACCATGTTTTGCTCATGAACTCACCTGAGAGCCATTCTCTGGGGGAGAAGCCATCCTGCTGCAGAAGTCAGGGACATACTCTCTTTGAATCTGAGTCACGAATGCCGTCCCATTTGTTTCTATGTGTCCACGGGGTCTGGCACATCAGAGAGGCTCAAAAAGTGCTCAGTGAACAACTCTTGAGTTAATGAATGGGCTTATTTGTTTGTTCATCCAACACAAGGTTGTTGAGTACCTCTGGTATGTTGGCCACTCTGCGGTGTGCTGGATATACAGGTGAAAAGATAGACATGATTCCTGCCCTGAAAAGATAGACACAGATTAGGGGATGCACAACAGTGTAAGTGTGACATAGGGCAGGTGACCTACCCCTGCCTGGGGCTCAAGGAAGGCTGTGGCAGGGCTCAGTAGATGCAGGGCAAGTGAGGAACTGCAAGAAAAGAGAACATTATGCACAAAGGGCTGGAGGTAGCGGGAGCTGTGTGTTTGAGATACTGCACATGTCTAGATACTGCAGATTCTACATTGTGACCAGAAAAGGTTGCAAAGCTGGAGAAGTAAGAGAGGAGCCTGGAGAGTTGGGCCAGATCCCAAAAGGTTTTGTCTACTAGTATTTATCAAACTTGTCTTGACTGCAATCCATGGTAAAAAAATAATGATAATAATACATCTTACAATCACACTCAGGGCACACACCCAGGCATGAATCAACAGTCACAAACAACACTGGCCCTCATCATGCACAAACCACTCTACAGTATTTCTATTCTAGTCTACTTTCTAAGTGCTGGTTATTGACTTTACAGCCTTCTAATGACTCTGAACACACCTTTGTAAGTCATGGGAGGGAGTCTGGACTTTATCCCAAGGTTAGAGGGAGCCGTTGACAGGTTTTAAACCGGGGAGTGATGTGGTCTAGCTCCCTTGGTGGGATGACACTCCAGCCGCTGCAAGGGTGGATAGTGGTGGGTGGGAGGAGGGCCACTCTGGGGCCTGCTGGTTGCTGTGATCCAGTTGAGAGAGGAGCACACCCCAAACACAAGCGTTGATGGAAAAAAGGGGATCGATTTTTGAGATTCTTAAGACAGAGAATAGATGGTTGGCTGGAAGCATGAGGTGAGAGGAGGGAGAAGTCAAGGGTAACTCAGGATTCTGCTTTGGAAATTGCAAGGACAATGGTGCTGTCTGTTGAGATACAGAGCATGGGGAGAGCCCCCTGTGAGGGTGAAGGTGCTGAGTTCCATGTTGGGCAGATTGGACATGAAATATCCAAGAGCCAACGTCCCATGGACTTTGGTACTCAAGAAAGGGAGCTGGGTGGGTGTGTGGAATTGGGCTGAGCAGCATTCCAGAACTTAGAATAGAGGAGGTGTCCTAGAGAGGATATGTGAGAAAAGCAAGGACAGACTTGGAACACTCACAGTCCTTCTTCAGAGTGATCTTTGAATCCGAGTAAGAATCAAGTCACCATCTCCAATACACTCCAGCCCTCGAATAATGTTACTCAGAGGAGGTTAACACAGAACAGGCTTGTGTTTGACCTGATTGTTAAACAGTGTCTCAAGAAACCTGACCTGAGCCTCCATTATGGCAAATAAACCTCTTCTCCTGGCCGAACATGGGGGAAGCCACATGGAAATTGCTAACCTGGGGGCTGGTTCACTCCTGTGGCTTGGCCATGTACTTCCAGTGTTTTCCATCTTGGCTGTTTTTGAACTAAATGTGTTCCTCATGCTGGAGAAAACATGTGTTTGATGTTATTAGAAACCTGAACAATTAAAATATGTTGGAAATTACTAGAAATTGGAGCAGCTGGTATTGAAATATTCTAGCCCTAGGTTTAAATGAGTAAGTTGGCTTCCTTGATAAGCAATAGTATTAAATTCCAGCCCCCCAATTTGGCAAAGGACTTGGCTGCTATCCAGGATGTGGCCTGAAATAGCAGGTTCTGTCTGTCTCCCTCTCTCTCCCTTCGTCTCACTGTCTCTGTTTTCCATTCCTGCCCATCACATCCAAGTATCTTGAGTTAAAACAGAAATGGCATAAAGTGGAAACATACAGATAAAACGCTACTCATTTTTTAAATTGACCTTTTTCTTATTAGCAAAATAAGATATGTTAACTGCAGAAATCTTAGAACATGTAAGTTAGCAATGGAAGAAAAGTAAAATAATTGATCCATCTGGTAAATGTTTACTTAGTGGCCACTATGCTCCAGAGACTGTTATAGGTGCTGAAGATACAATAGTGAACAGAACCAACAGGAATCCCTATCTATCATGCATGTTAGTAATAAGCGCTCAGAAGAGGAGGACAGGGGCATGAACTAGCAGTGGGTTGGTTGTTAACATGGTCACTATGATGAACGGGGAAGGACACACTGAAAGGTGACTTCTGAAATAAGACTTGCAGGCAGGGGGGGAAGGAGACATGTGGACAGCTGGAGGAATATTCTGGGCAGACGGAAGGGCACATGCAATGGTCCTGAGGAGGGAACATGCCCCATATGCTGGAGGCACAGCAAGGAAATCAGTGTGGAGGAGCAGAGTCAGGGGTGGGGGAAGGAGATGATATGGGGGTCAGAGAGGGAAGGTGGAGCTGAGGGAAAGAGCATAGAAAGCTTTCCAGATTTGTAAGTAATAACTTTGGCTTTCCCTCCCATTTCCAAACGAGTTTGGAGCCAATGGAGAAATTGATGCACAAGAGTGACTTGGTCTGATTTGCATCTGACCAGGAGCACCCTGACTGCTCTGTTGATGAGGGACTTCAGGAGCGGGAGGTGAGAGGCAAGGAGATCAACGGGGTCAGCCCAAGACAACCCTTGCACATGCACACTTACTTCCAATCTTGTTTTTCACACATACACATGTATAAATGGGTCAAACTCTACAAACTCTTCTTGAACCTTCATTTTGTACTTGTTTATTCATGAACACCTTTCCATGCCATTGAATATTTGCCTACAGTGTCATTTCTGGTGCCTAAGACAATTTTGTTTTAGACATTATATGACCAGGCAGAAGGATTAAAAATCTAGCCTGTACCTAGTGCTCACCATATTCTAGGCACCACAGGGTTCCTCCCTATAACGCTGAGAGAGGGAACCTCAAGATGCCCATTTTCAGATGAGGGATCAAGGGTTCATATGAACTGAACCCAGGTTCATAAAGACTCACAAAGAGCAGAGTCAACATTTATCCCAAGCGCTACATCACCTCTCCTCCTAACCAACTTGCTGTCATTGAATTTTGAATGAGTTTGCGACTTCTCTCTTTTATAGGCATAAAGCATCCCTGTAACTAAATCTTTGTAAATGTCAATAATTGTTTTCCTAGAACCAATTCCTAGAATGGAATTTCTAAGTCAATTCATTTAAGGTGACAAAGAAATGATATTTGTTTTGTAAATTAAACAATTATGAACAAACTGTTTCAGATGCTTACAGGAACCACATATTTATTGAACACGATAAATGACAATTGATTTACAAGCAGTAATTACCATTGGTCTGATGGGGTTTCTTTGAAATGTAACTTTCTATTTACATAGTTTCTCCTGAACAAGAACTTGACCGAAGCATGAGCAGGCGTTTCTCTAGCTTCAGCCCTTGGCTCCACATGCCCCAAGACAGGTTAGTGGCAGTACCCTACAGCAGACACCCACACCAGATCCCACCCCTCAGAGATTCAGGCAGACGCCTCCTGAATAGCTATGCTGCACCATGACAGTACGACAGGGCAGAGAGGCTTTGCCACATTCTAGATGTCACGCCCCCCACCTCCCAGCCCAGGAATGAGAGGATGGAACAGGGTTAGAGTGAGACCTACAAAGACTCCCCCACAGCCACCCCGTCATCCGGGGCAGACAAGCTATGCAATCTCTAAGTAGAAATAACCCCTACCTCTGGGTTTGTGGTAAAAGTTAAATTCGACAGTCTATTATGCTAATATTTGGCCTACATGAGGCTCTCAGCAAACCGTGGCTAATACCATCATCAGCTTCATTCAGATTTACCATCGTGTGTCCTCCTTCCTCTTCTCATGCTTCCCTTCCCCCTCCTAGCCCTCTGCTACCAAAATATAAATATGTGCTAAGAGAAAAGAATGTGCTTATATAAGAGATCTAGAGTAGTCAAATTCATGGAAACTAAGTAGACTGGTGTTTACTAGGGGCTGGAGGAGGGCAGAATAGGGAATTCGGGTTTAATGGGTACAACTTTTGTTTTGCAAGATGAAAAAGCTCTGGAGATTGTTTGCACACCAGTGTGGATGTACTTGCTACTGGACTGTACACTTACAGATGGGTAATGCACTAAATTTTATATTATATGCATTTTACCACAGTTTTTTTTAAGTTAAAACAAGCTTTTGTTCAGGAAATAATGCGCTTATACCACAATACTCTCATTAATCTTGGTAGTCAAGGAGAGGGTACGCTTTGTGCTTTCTGGTTATCATTTCCAAAGCTCCTGTACAGCGAGCTGGGCCCCTGCCCTTGTCTCAGACGCTCCTCCGCCACATCCCTGCCCCATGCAGCCCATGGAAACCACAGCCGGGTGGCAGGGTGAACACATTCCTGGCAGGGTAAGATCTCTTTTAACGAAGTATTGTTGTGTTTGTTTTTTTGTTTTTTGTTTAATGTAAATGTAACTCCAAGTCTTCGATATCCCTATGAAACAGGTATTATGACTTCAGAAAACACAAAAACTTCCCTTGACCCTCTGCCCCGAGTCAGCCTGCTGCATTTCTCCCCTCCACACCCTCTACCTTTCAAAAATACTTTACTTTTCTATGTCTCCTCTTCCACCTCGGCTTGCATCTCTCTGTTTTAAAATGCAGGTTTTATTATTACTCAGTTATGGTGAGGCCGACAGATCAGGGAATGACTGCCATTGAAGAGGTTATTATTCACCGCTCCCAAAACAAGGCGGCATGCCACACCACACAGGGCCACACGGGGGAGCACCAGGGCCAATCCGGGGAAGCGGGAAAACATGGCGGGAGCCTTCCCTGTGGTTTCCTTGAGAAAGGCGAGGCAGGCCGAGGATAGGCTAGTTTGAATTTCTGTGATCTCGGGGGCATACGCCCTAGATTGTCTGGTATCTGCCCTGGAATGATTAGGGCGGAGGATAGTGGCCGGGAGCGTGAGAGCCCCTATAGCGGAGGTGCTTGGAGTGTGGGCGCTGGACTGTTTGGTGTGCAGATGAAAGGCACACCCGGCCTGGCACGGTGGCTCACGCCTGTTATCCCAGCTCTTTGGGAGGAAGAGGCGGGAGGATCACCAGAGGTCAGGAGTTGGAGACCAGCCCGGTTAACATAGTGAAACCCCGTCTCTAAAAAGACAAAAAGAAAAAGAAAGAAAAGAAAAGAAAAAAAAGGCACACCCATGGGTGCATCCTATGTTTGCTGTCGCTGAGAATTGGCTAGCCCTGGGAAGGGCACTCCTTCTAGGACCAGTAAAGCCTCAAATGTCAGAACATCAAGCTAAGATGCTCCCTTTACCCCTCCCCACTGCCCTGAATCTCCTCTCTTCCTAACTGCTAAGTCCGCTGTTTTCTTCCAAGGCTTCGCCCTTCACCCCATGATATCCTCTATCACAGGTTCTCACCCCTGGCTGTCCACAGGAATTGCTGGAGGGGATATAAAGATCTGAATGCCCTGGCCTCGCCTCCCAGCAATTATGTCACTCCAGGGAGGGGCACAAGCACCAGGCAGCTTTCGGGTTCCTGATAATTCCAAAGTACAGCTGACTCTGGATTTAACCCCCTTTTTCACTCCTCCTTAGGAAAAAATACTTTATTCCCCAAACCCTCCTCCTCCTCGTGCTGCTGCTTCCCCATCACTCAGGCTGTTCTTTCTCAGACTTGAAGTGTCCAGTCCCAGCCAGCACAGACTGCGAACAAGCTAAACAAAGGAAACTGTGGCAAGAAGCAGCCCAGGGGTTCTCTGTCATGAGGCATTGGAGAATCACTCGGGTGGGTGCTGGGGGTGCATTTCCTAAGACTCACCCCCAAAGTGCTGTCCTGGTGGGAATCTGCTCTGCTGAGAAGCACCCAGTTTTTTCCACGTTATCCCCCTTCTGTGGTGTGCTTTCTGCTTTCTTCCTTACTGATTCAAGTACCTACAAGAGATAAATGTTTTGCTAACAACTTTATAAAATAAAAAAGATGGCACTGAGAAGATCATCATGTAAAATAGGTGAAGAAATGCCTATCAGTAGTTGTGAAGAATACAGAAGCCTGGGTCCCAAATGGGGCAACTACATATTTAAAAACATGTCCTGAAGACTGATATATTTCTAAAAGTTTATTTGCTCTTCTTTCCTTTTTCTTTTCCTTTTTTGCATTTCATAGTAGTTTGGAATTTTGTAACAGGAAAATGAGGTGCATTAAAGTAGAAAAACTTAAAGGACCGTAAAGTATGATTGCTTTGCTTCAACTAAGAAGGGCTCCCTTGTGTACACAGTCAGCTTTCTGACTTCGCTCTGATCATCTGTGGCCAGTGGAGAAGAAAGGCCTGACTGGGAAATTGAAGGAGCCAGCAGGGCTCCACATAGGGGAACTCTTGGCAACATTCAAAAAACCCCACTCCCATTCTCAAGATAAGAAACACACCAACCTGGCCCCGGGGTTTCCATACCTAGTGAGGACACACTGGGGAGGTGGTCAGGGGACTGCGGTGATTATCCGCCTTCACACACACAGAGGAAACACGTCCTCAGATGCAGGCTGTGTGCCCCTCTCCTTGATGTAAATGTTTCTCATTATTCCTTTCAACTACAGTCACGTCAGTCAGAATTAAAATAGCCTTAGACAGTTTGGCCTTTGGATCTACCTCAAGTCATGGCTTGACTCCGAAGCCCATATTCATTTTATTATGACAAATTTTCTTGGCTAGGAGCAGTGGCTCACACTTGTAATCCCAGCAATTTGGGAGGCCAAGGCAGGCAGATCGCTTGAGCTCAAGGGCTCAAGGAGTTCGAGACCAGCCTGGGCAACATGACAAAACCACCTACTCTACAAAAAAATATGAAACACACACACACACACAGAGAACAGCCAGGTGTGGTGGCATGCGCCCTGTAGTCCCAACTACTCGGGACACTGAGGTGGGAGGATCACTTGAGCCCAGGAGGTGAGGTTGCAGTGAGCCCAGATTGCACCACTGCACTCCAGTCTGGGCAACAGAGTCAGATCCTATCTCAACAAACAAACAAACAAACAAATATAAATATTCTGTAAAAAAGTTGTAGGAAAAATATTGTTTTGCATTAATTTTTTCTGATTTTTTAAATCTTTCAAGCAAACTAATGTACTGCCATTAACTCCTGAGGCTGTAAAAGAATGGACAGAGAGGAAGGGGAAAGAGAGAGAGAAAGGATGAAAGGAAAGAACTTTTTTTAGGAAATGAAAACTGAAATATCACTTTTCTCTTAGTTAATAGTAATTTTCTCCAAATAGTAATATTCTAAATCAGAGAACTTTTATTTTTTTAATTAATTAATTATTATTTTTTTTTTTTTGAGACAGAGTCTCACTCTGTCACCCAGGCTGGAGTGCAGTGGCGCAATCTCGGCTCACTGCAATCTCCGCGCTCCGCGTCCCGAGTTAAAGCGATTCTCCTGCCTCAGCCTCCGGAGTAGCTGGGACCACAGGCACCCGCCACCACGCCCAGTTAATTTTTTGTATTTTTAGTGGAGATGGGGTTTCACCATGTTAGCCAGGATGGTCTCATCTCCTGATCTCGTGATCCGCCCACCTTTGCCTCCCAAAGTGCTGGGATTACAGGCATGAGCCACGGCGCCCGGTCTTTTTTTGTTGTTTTTGAGACAGAGTCCCGCTCTATCACCCAGGCTGGAGGGCAGTGGAGCAATCTCAGCTCCTGCAACCCCCGCCTCCTGGGTTCAAGCAATTCTCCTGTTTCAGCCTCCTGAGTAGAGTAGCTGGGACTACAGGCGCACGCCACCATGCCCGGCGAATTTTTGTATTTTTAGTAGAGACAGGGTTTCACCATGTTGGCCAGGCTGGTCTCAACTCCCGCCGTCAGGTGATCCACTTGCCTCCGCCTTCCAAAGTGCTGGGATTACAGGCATAAGCCACCACGCCCAGCCCAGGGAGCTTTTAGATACCTTCTTCTATATTATTATAAGTTATCTGTTGCCAAAATTAGGTTTGTTTTATCCATTTGGGCTCTTTTCAATTCATAGATTCGAGGGCATTGTTTTGTGTTACTTATTTCAAGGACAGCTTCAGAAACGGTTCTTAGAAAAGAGAAACAAACAATATGCAATAAGTCCAGAAGGGTTTTTTTCCCAAATGGGTTTGCACAGTCAGTCCCTTGGGGGGGGGGGAGTTTTGAATGGTCTTGGAGTTCTGGTTTGGGTCAAGATGATATCGGGACTTCAGCTGGTCCCTCCATGCTACCCCTGTCTAGAAGGATCTCTGGGGATGGGATCTGGGAGCAGAACAGATCAACTTGTTCTTATTGGTATTTAAAACCTGCTGTGCTGAACCTAAATGGCCCTGTGCTGGGTTGGGCATTGTTCCCACCAAAATTCACATCTACCAGGAACCTCAGAATGTGACCTTATTTGGAAATAGGGTCTTTACAAATGTAACCAAGTTAAGATGAAGTCATACTGGATTAGGGTGCAACCTAAATGCAATGACTGGTGTCCTTATAAGAAAAGGAGAGGAGGGGCAGAGACATAGAAGAATGCTGGGCGAAGGCAGAGGCCGAGATGGGCAGGATGCAGCTACAAACCAAGTGCCAGGGATTGCCAGGAGCCACCAGGAGCTGGCAAAGGCAAGGAAGGATGCCCCCGTAGAGTCTTCAGAGAGAATGTGGCCCTGCCGACACCTTGATTTTGAACTTTCACCCACCAGAACTGTAAGAGAATAAATTTTTGTTGCTTTAGGCTCCTTAAGCTTGTGGTAATCTGTTATGGTAACCTCAGGTAGATTCCAGCCAAAGAGGCTAGCATTCATTGGGCCTCACTCAGGCCAGGTCAGTAGATGCTACAAGATGAAGCAGCCCTCTCATGGCCTAATAGATTAATAACATCAAGTCTTTAAGGATGGCAGAGCCTGAAATTGTGGGGAGGAGAGAGAGAGCAATGGGATAGAGGAAGAGGAAATAATATCTTAGTAACAATTTCAGTAATAATAACAGTCACTGTATTAAGCACTGTGCAGAGTGCATTATTTCTTTCTTATACCAACCCTGGGTGAAGAATATTATTGTCTATATTCTGTATGTCAGGAAAATTAATTGAGAAGGCTAAAGGGCTTCCCTCCAGTAACACAGGTTGTAAGAACCAACTCCGAAGCCCCAGTAACGATTCTACAGTGCCTGTCTCAGAGCACACGTTTTCCCGGATTGGGCTTTCCAAAGCAGCCTTGGGATGTTAAACTTTTGAGCAGCAAATATTATCACAAGGGTGGCTTCTGGGTAACTTAGAAAGCCATTTAATTAGTAATGCATTAGGCATACCACTCTCTCTGGGATGTATCTGGATAGTCAAGAAGGATGGAGGGACTCCATGGCTGATGTCCTCTTCTCTTTGCTAGCAAACATGCAAATGTCACCCCCTCCCTCAACCTAAGGTGAGCACTTTCTATTTAAAATGATGGATGCTTAAAAAGTGAGGGTGGAGTCCACTGATCTTTTACAAAAAAGCAAAGGCAATAATACAACGGAGGCAAGACAAAGAGAGTCTTTTCAACAAACAGTGCTGGGACAACTGGATATGCACGTGCAAGAGAAATGAATCTAGACACAGACCTATGTCCTTCACAAAAATTAACTTAAAATAAATCACAGTGTAAAATGTAAAACTATAAAACTCCTAGAAGATATATGGAGATTGGAGATTTGTTTTAGATACACCACCAAAGGCATGATCCGTGAAAGAAAGAATTCATAAGAGGGACGCCATTAAAATTAAAATTTTTTGCTCCACAAAAGACATAATCAGGAGAATGAAAAGACCAACCCACAGACTGGGAGAAAAATATTTGCGAAAGACATATCTGATAAAGGACTGTTATCCAAAATATGCAAACAGCTCTTAAAATTCAACAATAAAAATGAAACATCTGATCAAAAACATGGGCAAAAGACATGGAAGAGGAGAGACTGATGGCAAGCAAACATATGAAAAGATGGTTCAACAGCATATGTCATTAGGGAATTGCAAATTAATACAACAATGAGATACTACTAAACACCGATTAGAATGGCCAAACTCCAGAACATTGACAACGCCAAATGCTGAGATGGATGTAGAACAACAGAAACTCATCATTCGTTATTGGTGGGAATGCAAAATGGTGTCACCACTTTAGAAGACAGTTTTGCAGTCTCTTACAAAGCTAAACATACTCTTAGAGTATCCAGCAGTCACACTCCTTGGTACTTACCCAAAGGAGTTGAAAACTTAGGTCCACACAAAACCTTGTACATGGAAACTCAGAAGCAACCATGATTTCTGTCTTAGTCTGTTCAGGTTGCTGTAACAAAATACCACAGACTGGGTAGCTTATAAACAACAGAAATTTATTTCTTGCAGTTCCGGCAACTGGGCGGTTCAAGATCAAGGTGTCAGCAGATTCAGCATCTGGTGAGGGCCTTTTTCCCTGTTCATAGAATGGCATCCTCACTGTGTCTTTACGTGAAGGAAGAGGCAAGGGATCCCTTTTGGGCCTCTTTCAAAAGGACACTAATCCCATTCATGAGTCCTCTACCCGCTAGCCTAATCACTTCTCAAAGGCTCTACCTCCTAATATCATTACCTTGGGGATCAGAATTTCAACGTATGAATTCTGGAGGGACACAGGCATTCAGACCATGACAATGCCCTTCAATAGGTGAATGGATAAATAAACGGTGGTCCCTCTAGACAATGGAATATTATGCAGTGATATCAAGCCATGAGAAGACATGGAGGAAACTTACTAAGTGAAAGAAGCCAGTCTGAAAAGGCTACATACAGTATGATTCCAACTACGGTCGTTTCCTCAATATCCATGGTACATTGGTTCCAGAAATTCCCTCCGATACCAAAATGTTTGGATGCTCAAGTCTGTGATATAAAATGATATATTATTTGCATATAACCTATCCATGTCCTCCCATATACTTTAAATCATCTTTAGGTTATTTCTAATACCAAATGTAAATGCTATATAAATAGTTGCCGTATTGTATTGTTTAGGGACTAATGACAAGGAAAAAATACCCAAACATGTTCAGTACAGATGCAATTTTTTTCCCAGTGTTTTCAATCTGAAGTTGGTTGAATCCACAGTGGTGGGGGTCAGGGATACAGGGCTGACTATATATGACATTCTGGACAAGGCAAATCTATGAAGACAGGAATAGATCAGTAGGTGCTAAGGACTGAGGAGCAGGGAGGGATGAACAGGCAGAGCATGGGGGTGGTTAAAGACAGTGAAACTACTCTCTGTGACACGACAATGCTGGAAATTATACATTTGTCAAAACTCATAGAACATACACCACCAAGAGTGAACCAAGGGTGATTATGATGTGTCAATGCAGGTCCATGGCTGTAACAAATGGACCACGCTGTTGGGAGATGTTGATAATGGAGGAAGTTGTGTATATGTGGGGTAGTGGGTGGATGGGAAATCTCCGTACTTTCTCTCCATCTTGCTGTGAACCTAAAGCTGCTCCAAAAACAATTATATATATATATATAAAAGCAATGCGGTGGGAAGTAGAACTAGGCATGTAGATCTCAGTGCCGGCCGGTTCATAGGACCTCCCGCCCCAGCACAACCATATAAGACACAATCTTTTATAGCTTCTCATTTCATCAGGAGTCTGACACAATTCTTTTATTTATTTATTTATTTATTTATTATTTTTTCTCTCACCATGTTGCCCAGGCTGGTCTTCAACTCCTGGCCTTAAACAATCCTCCCACCTCGGCCTCCCAAAGTGCTGGAATTACAGGTGTGAGCCGTGGTGCCTGGCCCACAATTCTTAACTGTAGATGATAAATTCTGTTTGCATCACAAGGCAGCAGAGCTCAGCCTCTTCCACTTCTCTATGCTGTTTCCATTCGCTGCCAGTCTCAAAGGCTGGGGCACTAAGAGTCCTCTGAGACCAGAGTCCTGGCCCCTTAACCAGGGATTTTAATCCAGTGAGTCTGCCATGGGGCCCCAGTATCTGCCCTCTCAATAAGCAGCCCGTGTCATCTTCATGCAGCTATCTGCAGATCACATCTGCAGAAAAGCGAATTAGCTTATAAAGCTCTAAAAGGCAGAAGTCACCATTGAAAGTGCCTGCCCCATGGTAATGCTACTCAGGAAATATTAACTGAACAAATGAATACATTAATTTCTTGTCCAATGTCTTAGAAAGTTAGGAGGATTTTATATCCAAGTTTTTTGTTTGTTTGTTTGTTTATGTGACAGAAAAGGAAAATGGCATAGTGTGCTAAGTCGGCTGACTGTGCTGGGGAGGGAAGGGTCTGGCACTCCTTGAGATTCTGGATATGTGCTTTCTGCCAGCTGGAGGGCTCTAACCTGCTGTTAGAGAAGAATGGCAAAAGTCTAGCTTGGAGAAATTTCAAAAGGATAACCCAGGTGACAAGCTTCAGCCTCACTGTGCAATGCTGTGTGACCTCAGGGGAGTAAAACAGCTCAGGTAATGAGATCATGAAAAGTTGTGCAAAGCATTAAACACCATACATTTAAAACATTTAAAGTTGATTTTATTATGAAGCAACATGCGCAGGAAGAACTCAGGACCCCACCCCAGGGGACTCACATACCCACAGTTGGTTCAGACAGCCTCCGAAAGCTGGCATGCTGTGTGTGCTTGGGACAGAAGTTGCCAACTGTCCTAATAAAGACCCTTGCCAGGCCAGGTGTGGTGGCTCATACCTGTAATCCCAGCACTTTGGGAGGCTGAGGCAGGCAGATCACTTGAGGTCGGGAGTTTGAGACCAGCCTGGCCAACATGGCAGGAACCCTGTCTCTACTAGACATACAAAAATTAGCTGGCCGTGGTGTTGTGCCTCTGTAGTCCCAGTTTCTCAGGAGGCTGAGACACAAGAGTCCCTTGAACCTGAGAGGTGGAGGTGGCAGTGAGCCGAGATCACACCACCGCACTCCAGCCTGGGCAACAGAGTGAGACTTTGTCCTCCCCACCCCCACCCCAAAAACAACAACCACAAAAAAAATAAGACCCTTCCCTACCCCTGTCTAGTGTTTTGTGAGATGCAGCGTGCTTTTCCACATATTGAATCTTTACAACAACCCTGTGAGGTAGGTACCCTAATACCATTTTACAAAAGAAGAAACTGAACAGTTGGGAATTTTTTCCAGGCTATAAGGCAGAACCAGGACTATAATTTTGATCTTCTGAGTCCAAGTCTTGACTCTTTATGACAGAGGCCCCCTTTCCTCCTGTATTTCATTGGTTCATCATGACTTTATCTTGGTTGGTACTTTGGTGGGTTTACATGGGCAAATACGTTTAGCTTATCCCACCTCCTGCCCCACTAATACTTCCTAATTCAGATCATGGATATTAACATGGGTCAGGGCACAAGGACTCAGTGATTTCAACGATGTTCTAACCTTGCTCCTCCATATGTCGTGGGCCTGTGTAGGAAGGGCAGAGGTGCTGCTAGAGTTACCAGGCTGTCAATTAGAATTCTCAAGTTCTGACTGGGTGTTGTGCCTCACTCCTCCAATCCCAGCACTTTGGGAGGCCAAGGCGGGTGAATCACCTGAGGTCAGGAGTTGGAGACCAGCCTGGCCTCCAACACCATGTTGGCCTCCAACATGGTGAAACCCAGTCTCCACTAAAAATACAAAAAGTAGCCAGGCATGGTGGTGGGCACCTGTAATCCCAGCTACCCAGGAGGCTAAGGCATGAGAATCGCTTGAACCCACGAGATGGAGGTTGCAGTGAGCCTAGATCTCGCCACTGTACTTGAGCCTGGGCAACAGAGCGAGACTCTGTCTCAAATAAAAATAAATAATAAAAAAAGGAATTGTCAAGTTATTGGGTTATATTAAGAACCCTTTTTTCAAAAACAAATTGGAGCAATTATAAAAAGTACAATCAGTTGACCGCAAACAGACATGAGGGATCTTTTGGGAGGTGATGAAAATATCCTCAAAGCAGATTGTGGTGATAGTTTTGCAACATTTTAAATTGGCTAAAAATCATTTAATTATCAATGTGCAGAGGGCGAATGTCATGATACATAAACTAGGCCTCAATGAAGCTGTTAAAACATTAAAATATCAAAAATAATTTTACTAGAGTACGTAAGCTGCGTCTGTTTGCCTTACACTACAAATGAAAAAGTATATTTTTCCCAGGCTTAGAGGTTTTGTTTGTTTGTTTAGAATTAGGGCATAAAATGTCAGAAAAAAATGCAAAAGGCACAAATAAGTTTAAAATTAGTTTTTGAGAAAGCCAGGTCAAAGTGTAGTAGAGGGCCCTGCAGATGTAATTTTGGAGAAGGAAACAGGTTTTATAAAGCACCCCGGGGAAATGTGAGGTGTCAGTGCTGGGTTTTTCTCCTGTACAAGCCGCACCTGTCCCGGGAGCCCCTGGGTGCAGGCTACTTGAGATGTCACACCTCTGCCTGGAGAAACACAACATTGGCAGGTATTAATTTTTAGCATCTTGAAAAAGTGCTAATTGTCTCAGATTCCGTTGAAATATAGAACTCCATTTTTAAGCAAGTGCCATATGATTTGTGCCTCTAGCAAAATCTTTGATTTGTGCCTCTAGCAAAATCTTCATACATGGTTCAGGGACTTTTAAAACCCTACCTTAGAGGCAACACCTCTAAACTAGTTAAGAAAGGAAGTGAATAAGTTGGCTTTTAATAGGAAAATGCACAAACAAAATTCTCAAGGATTAATTTGGAAGCTGGTGACCCTAAGTCAATTATGTGCTTCGGCCTCCTCTAAAGCAGTGGTCCCCAACATTTTGGCACCAAGGATCCGTTTCATGGGAGACAATTTTTTCACAGGACCAGGAGCGGATGGTTTTGGGATGAAACTGTTTCACCTCACCAGATCATCAAGGATTAGATCGTCAGGCATTAGATTCGCATTAGGAGTGTGCAAGCTGGATCCCTTGCGTGCACAGTTCACAACAGGGTTCCACTCCTATAAGAATTGAATAATGCTGCGGATCTGACCGGAGGCGGTGCTCGGGTGGTAATGTGAGCGATGGGGAGCAGCTGTGAACACAGCTGAAGCTTTGCTCGCCCTCCACTCACCTCCTCCTGTGTGGCCTGGTTCGTAACGGACCAGGGAAAGGTACTGGTGTGTGGTCCCAGGGATTAAGAACCTCTGCTCTAAAGAAAGGTGGTAGCATAAAGATACTTAAAAACGAATATTTTACGGCCATCTGTGGGTTATTTTGGACTTTTCATAAGTTCTTAAATAACCAATTGTTCTTTCTCATAACCAGAGCAAGCATAGGCAGTCAGTCTGAGTCATAATCTATCTGAATCTGTAGAAATAAATTTGTCCACACAATGAAACCCTCACGTACACTGAGTGGGTACGCCTAACATGGGGTTGCCCAGGACACAGGAAAGGAGGGAAGAGTCAAAGAGTAAAAAGATGTGACTCGACTTGCCATTCTTCCATTTGTATCAGCTTAAGCAAATCACCTAATTGCATTGATTGAGTTTCCTCATCTGTAAATGGGAATAGTCATGTATCATCCCAGTGGCTGTGAGAAAGAAGTAAAAGCACATTTTGGAAGCACTTTGTGTATTTGAAGTCTTATTCTAATACTACCTATTACTGTTTCTTTGGTCAGAGCAACAACTCAGTCATTGTTAGATTGGAGATATGTAGAGGCCTGAAATCTTCAAGCTGGCCTCTAAGATATCCCAGTCACCAGCTGGTGTGCAAGGCTCTGGAGCTATGAATGGGTTGCTGGTGTGTCTGAGATATTAACCTCTTAGCCCTGGCAGCAGCAGCACAGGCCTGCAGTCGGTCACTCTAGTGTGCCCTACAAATCACATTTTCTATATAAGTCTTGACTTTAAAAGGGTGGGGAAGCACCAAGGATTGAACAAAGAGATGAGATAGTGTCTGAATCTCCGCGGCCACCCTGCATCTCCCATGGGTCTGGCGTTAAATCCTACATTCTCATCAGCCAGCAGATTTTAAATTTGAGAGGACAAATAGGCCTCATCCACATTTGCTTGAGAAGCATCTGCAAAAGCTCCTGCATCAGATCCACACAGGGTCCTATAGACCTGAGGGCAGCCTGTGTCCTGAGTGCCTGCCAAAACACCCGTAGCCCTGTGACAGTCCCACACACGGGCCCTGCACCCACAGCCTTCACATCTTACCTTTCCTGCTGAAAGACATCCTTGCTGTGGCTCCCAATGCTGACTCATTTCTGATATTAAAGTCTGATAGGAACTGCTAGTTATATCATTATCTGAGTGGCCTCTCTTTGCATAACCTAGGAGTTAAGGCATGGGTCCTGGAGTCGGATCGTCTGGTTCTAATGCAGGACCCTAGTACTTTCTAGGTAAATAACTGTGCATCCAGTTCTTCATCGGTAAAGAGGAGTCAATGTGAGGGTTAACAGAAAAACCGTGTCAGTAGTTCCTACAACTGAGAACGTTTACCCTGGATGGCTTATTAAAATGCAGGTTGCGCCCCCTGGCGTCCCAGGGTTTCTAATTCAGTAGGTCTGGAGCGGCCCTGAGAATTTTCCTTTGTCAAGTTCCTAGGTGATGCGGATGCTGAAGACTCAGGGGCGGAGCTTCGTGACCACTGAGCTATGTAAGGGGCTTAGCCTGGCGCGCTATCAGTGCACGAGAAATGTTAGCCATTACTAAGAAGAATAGGCCATTAAGATGTGGCTCATTAAAAGACTTCCCACTTGTGTTGTATTTGAAAGTTTCTCCCCAAGAATCTTGTCCAAGTCGAGGAATAAAAAATCTGGTTCCTTTCAGCTCACTTTTCTTTGAAGTTAAGACACGTGGCGCGACACCTGTTTCTAAACACAGCTACTTGATGTATTACTTTTGGCAGCTCTTGCATATTTTTTCACCGCCAATAAAGTTATTGAAATTGAAATATACCATCTGTTTGAGAGTTTGTATCAAAAAGACAGGGGACAAGGTTGCAGGTAATGACAGAGTCAAGCTGTTCCCACAGCAAAGGGCTGTTCCTAGCTTCCCCATCTGCCAAAATTGACTTCATTTCTTAGATTTGGCATCCTCTTTTGAACCAACATGTTCTTCTGGAGCAGGGATTAAAAATCCAATATCACAAAACCAATTGGTTTTACCTGCAGCAATATTAAAGACTATGGAGAAAGACTGTTTGCCACCATTTGGCTGAAATAGAACCAGCAGAGAGAAAGCAGATTCTATCAGATGTACATATATATGTAAATGCATCTATATATAATTCCAAATCTGATCATTAAAATGTAGATGTACCTGTGTGTAGTGTGTACCTGACTTTTTTCTTAATGTTTGTGAAAAACAGTGCCAAAAGAACCGCCTACTCCCACTGAGAGTTTCCTTCGCGGAGAAGAGGTTGGCAGCCCCGCCCCCGGAACGCACCTGGGCGCAGCCTCGATCCCGCAGGGTCCAGGTGCCGAGGCACCGGGATGCACGCAACACCTTTCGACGCAGAGCTGGGCAGGGGGCCAATAGGAATGGATGCTCCGACAGACGAAGCCACGTGGGAACAAGGACGAACCCAGGGCAGCTCTTGCTGGAGGGACAGGGGAAGTGTCACAGGGGGCGAGTGGAGTTGCTGGGGAGGATACAGTAGCATGTGGGATTTGAAGGCAGGGAAGATTCTGTCGTTTTCCTGACCACCTAACAGTGATGCTGTGGGCTTTCTGGATGGGACAGGACGTCAGACACAATAATCCATTCCGCCCTCCCCACGCAGTGCCTTTCAGTCATTCTGTTTCAGCGCGGGGAGGAAGGAGAGGCATGCCCTCTAGCTGAAGGTCGCACGGGGCTCACCGCCCAGTTGCCAGGAAGTCTCCCTCTTCCACGTGGCAAAGTCTTCCTCCTCCACGTGGCAATCGCCGCTGCTCCTCGGCTCCCTGTGCCTCCGCCAGTCTCTCTGGTTCTGCCTGCCTTTGTCCCTTCGTCAAGCAATTATCCCTCCCTGCTTCAATCAGGGTCCGGCGGATCGTCTTCACGCCTGATCTTGAGGATGGGAAAGGGAGATAGACATTTCTTACCTTCTCCTTCCTGACTGCTTAAAGCCAAACATATTCCCAGCCGAAGATGAGTGTTGCTACCTGAAACGCAAGTTTGCGAGCAGAAGGCCACTGGAATCCCCGCTGACCAGGCCTTAGGAGGACGGTTGGAGTTCTGGAGAGTTGCCCCGGCGCCGCTGCAGGGACCTCTGCTGTGTCCCCCAGTCCCTCAAAACTCTCCTGGGCCGCATTTCCCCCTCTCATGTCTGTCTCACGAGGGCCACTCACAGCCTGGACTCCTCTCCCCAAGAAAACTTGGCAGGATCTCCCCCACTGTACTGGAAACAAAAGCCTGGACGGGAGGTTTATGGGGACCAGGAAGAGCCAGTTTAAATGGAAGGAAATGGAGGGAACACAGCTCAAAAGCTTAGCCAAGTGTGGCTTTGCTATACTATGTTATCTACTTTTGCATATGCTTGAAATTTAACACAATAAACACTTAAAGTCGGCAAAAGAAAAAGGGGAAGAGAACAAAGAAAGATAAAGAAATGAGAGAGAAAAAGAAAGAAGGAAGGAAAAAAGAAAGAGAGACGGAAGGAAAAAAGGAAGGAAGGAAGGGAGGAAGGGAAGGAGGAAGAAAGGCTTTGGCAGGTCAGACACTGGTACTTCCCAGCCGCCTGAGACTGCCCCAGCGCGCCCCCTGGTGGTCTTACATAGAGTTGTCCTATTTGGAGAGCAGAGACAATCGCCCAGGCTGGAGTCCGAAGGCGCCACCTCTGCAAGCTCCGCCTCCCAGGTTCAGGCCGTTCTCCTCTCTCAGCCTCCCCAGTAGCTGGGACTACAGGGGGCCGCTACCACGCCCGGCTAATTTTTTGTATTTTTAGTAGAGAGGGGGTTTCAGCATGTTAGCCAGGATGGTCTCAATCTCCTGACCTCGTGATCCGCCCACCTCGGCCTCCCAACATACTGAGATTACAGGCGTGAGCCACCGCGCCCGGCCAAAGCTAAGTTTTTAGAAGCCCATTCTTCACCTACCGGGGAAGGAGAACAGAGTGGGATTTTGTTTGAAATTTGTCTGTACCTCAACTGGTGTAGCTTGGGGGTGGGGGGATGGTTCTTCTTTTCCCCATGCTTGTCAGTGTCACAGACATGAAGTCATCCTCCCCAAGCCACCGTCCTCACCACAGACCCGTCTTTCCCTTGGAAACTCAGCTTCCAGTCTCGGCTCCACTGGTTACTACTTTGCTGAACTGGAGCTCGGGCTGACTGTATCTGAGCTTCCCTTTCATAATTTCCCTGCCTTCTTGCCAAGTGTGAGGATGCAGAGGGAAGGCTTTAGAAAACCTTGCAGTAAACACAATGCATGGGTGGCCACGTGTCTGCTTTGCTGAAAGTGCCTTCTATCTTTTGCGTGGACACAGCTCACTGAAGCTCTGCGAGTGCACAGCTAGCCACACCATGGCACACAGCAGCACACAGCCTGGTCACACTTTCCTTAGTTGATTAATCACACTTCAGTTAGAGATGATGACTTTCCTCCTGACACTTGCACAGCCTCCCAGTTCTAGGGTGAGATCATTTGGAAAGGAACTAAAATAAATACCTTGAAACGGTTCAGTTCCCAGCTAGCTTCTGTTGCAGCTTTAAATTCATATTGTGGCACCCATTTCTCACCGTGAAAACTGCCGGAGATGGTGAGTGCTGTTATTCCAAGAACATCAGCAGAATATTTCTTGTTCACTTGTTACCTTTTACTTTGATCTTTGTGCCCTAGTCCCTTGTAATAAAAGCACTGTTGATTCAGATATCAACAACAGGACTGTGACCAAAATGCTAAATTAAAATATCTAAGACAGGTTGTTGTCCAGAAGCCAAAATAATTTTAATCAGGTTCAATCTCAAGACATATACATTAAAAAAAAATACCTCGCATTATTTGTTCCTTTAGTTAAGCATGAAATCACTCTCTGTAATTATCATTGTGAGGAATATCTAAGTGTATAGCATAGAGAAGAGTGCAGATGAAGAATTCACTATCAGCTAAGATTGACAGGCACATGGATGCACGAGAGTGTGTTTTTTCTCAGTGGTCCTTTATTCTGTGCTCCAAGAGGAGCTTAATCCATTAGGGCTTCTTACATGCATGTCATGGCTCCTGCCATCAACAAATTTGCAGTTTAATCCAAGAGACAGAAACCCCTAAACTTGAAACAGTGAGGGAGATGGAGTTAATTTATTAATGGCCTTCTTTTACCAGGCATTGCACTTATATTTAACAACTCTGGAGGTAAATATATAATTACCTCCATTCCACAGATCAGAAAACTGAGATGAAGAAGGGTCATAATTTTGGTCTGAATGAGAGATAATTCCCACTTATAAATGAACACACTACGTTTCTGATTTTTATAGCTCAGAAAAAGTTTGGATACTGGTACCCACCACTGAGAGATGAACCCATTCTGGGTGTGCTTGGGAAGGAAGACCAAGGATTGGTTGGGTCTAAACTGAGGTGGCATCACCAAGCAACTGCCACTCCCAGATCCTCTAGGCCTCGTCTGAGGCCTCCTGGCTTCTTACATTGCCCGCATTCCCCTCGGTGTGAGAGATCTGTAACAATGACCACAAGGAATTTAGAAAAAGAGAAGTTTCTTACAAACAGAGGTGCATCCAACAGCCAGATGTCCAGGCTGGATAAACGATGCAGGCTGGACTTCCCCCAGCCCAGGTGATGTGACTGCAGACCTGAGCTACTGAACACACTCTTACCACATCAGTGAGACAAAATTAAAATTAATATTTTATTTACCTTTTTGAAAGTAAAAGCAAGTTTATTAAGAAAGTAAAGGAATAAAAGCTCATTTCATTTACTTTTTTTTTTCTTTTTTTTTAGAGACAGGATCTCACTCTGTTAACCAGACTGGAGTACAGTGACACCTTAGCTCACTACAGCCTCGAACTTCAGTGCTCAAGCAATCGTCTTGCTTCAGCCTCCTGAGTAGCAGGGACTATAGATGCAAGTCTGGCTCATTTTTTTGTAGAGATGGGATCTCTCTGTGTTGCCCAGGCAGGTCTTGAACTCCTGGCCTCAAGTAATCCTCCTGCCTCTGCCTCCCAAAGTACTGGGATTATAGGCATGAGCCACTGCACCCAGCTAATACTGTATTTTAAAAGTCCTTATCTTTGGGGAAAGTTCCCTTCTCCCAATCTGTGCTTCTAGAAGTAATAGTATAGCAGCCCCACAGTTATCCAAGATGTTACCATTAGGGAAAACTGGGTAAAGGGCACACAGAATTTCACCATATTATTTATTATTATAACTCCATGCGAATTTATACTTATCAAATAAAGTTAAACAAACACACTTACATTTCTTTTTAAAAATTAAAACTTAAAAATGTATACTTAAAATTTGCTAAGAGGGGAGATCTTAGGTAAAGTGTTCTTACCACCAAAACAAAATGATAATACCAGAAAAGTGGCAGGAGGGAGTTTTGGCAGGGGGAGCTGGGTACATTTTTGGCCTTGGTGGTGATAGGTTCTCAGTATATTGAGATGTAAATTTGTACAGCTTTTGACACGTCAGTCATTCCTCAATGAAGTGGGTTTTTTAAAAAAGCTAAACAAATATTATAGCAGCAGCATTAACTGTCATTTATTCATTCACTCAACAAATATCTATTGGACACTTACTGTATGCCAGGCACTGTTGTCAGTACCGGGAGATAGCAGAGAATGAAACAGGCAAAACCTTTCTCTTGCGGAGCTGGATTCTAACGCTAGTTGGCTAGACCAAGGCTTCATTCCAACAGATTGCTGAAAACTCAAGTTATTACATAAACACTAACTACAAAGTTTACTTCCTCAGTTTCCCCAGAGGAGAGCTGATTAGGTTTTTCTGGGCTGCTTGACAAGACTCAGACAATACTTGTGAATACGAAGCTTTGTCCCAAGTGGTAAATAAACTTGTTTAGAAACGCCTGTGAAGTTTAAAGGCGTGCTCTCTTCAACGCCTTTGGAAACTCTAACTCCCTTCTCTTTTGTACTTTTGCTTGCTGTCCGCTACAGAGTGTCCAAGCACCGACCTGTGCACACAGTCGCTCCGGGCAGAAATGCTTAGGATGTGATCCATGAATCGTAAATCCCAGCTAGTGCTCACAAAGGCAGACGTTTCTCCCCAAGACCATTCCAGTGCCCCAGAGGTCCACAGACATCCAGGAAGATGCAGCGGGCAGACAAAAAATGGCAGCCACCGAAGCGCTGAGGGGAGCCCTCCTGGCCACTTCTGTCCCAACTCCAAGGGTCTCTCCACGATGGCCTGCAACAGCACGTCCCTCGAGGCTTACCCATACCTGCTGCTGAACACCAGCAACGCCTCGGACTCCGGCTCCACCCCGCTGCCCGCACCCCTCAGGATCTCCTTGGCCATAGTGATGCTGCTGATGACCGTGGTGGGGTTCCTGGGCAACACCGTGGTCTGCATCATCGTGTACCAGAGGCCGGCTATGCGCTCGGCCATCAACCTGCTGCTGGCCACCCTGGCCTTCTCGGACATCATGCTGTCCCTCTGCTGCATGCCCTTCACCGCCGTCACCCTCATCACCGTGCGCTGGCACTTTGGGGACAACTTCTGCCGCCTCTCAGCCACGCTCTACTGGTTTTTTGTCCTGGAGGGCGTGGCCATCCTGCTCATCATCAGCGTGGACCGCTTCCTCATCATCGTCCAGCGCCAGGACAAGCTGAACCCGCGCAGGGCCAAGGTGATCATCGCGGTCTCCTGGGTGCTGTCCTTCTGCATCGCGGGGCCCTCGCTCACCGGCTGGACGTTGGTGGAGGTGCCGGCGCGGGCCCCACAGTGCGTGCTGGGCTACACGGAGCTCCCCGCCGACCGCGCCTACGTGGTCACCTTGGTGGTGGCCGTGTTTTTCGCGCCCTTTGGCGTCATGCTGTGCGCCTACATGTGCATCCTCAACACGGTCCGCAAGAACGCCGTGCGCGTGCACAACCAGTCGGACAGCCTGGACCTGCGACAGCTCACCAGGGCGGGCCTGCGGCGCCTGCAGCGGCAGCAACAGGTCAGCGTGGACTTGAGCTTCAAGACCAAGGCCTTCACCACCATCCTGATCCTCTTCGTGGGCTTCTCCCTCTGCTGGCTGCCCCACTCCATCTACAGCCTCCTCTCTGTGTTCAGCCAGCGCTTTTACTGCGGTTCCTCCTTCTATGCCACCAGCACCTGCGTCCTGTGGCTCAGTTACCTCAAGTCCGTCTTCAACCCCATCGTCTACTGCTGGAGAATCAAAAAATTCCGCGAGGCCTGCATAGAGTTGCTGCCCCAGACCTTCCAAATCCTCCCCAAAGTGCCTGAGCGGATCCGAAGGAGAATCCAGCCGAGCGCAGTGTACGTGTGCAACGAAAACCAGTCTGCGGTTTAGGGGGCCAGGGGGCCACAGAGAAGGGGCAGCTGAGCCCGGGTCCCAGGGTGGGCTGGTCTGTCCTGTTCTGTTCCCTGGCATGTTGGTCCTAGTCTGCACTTTGTGGTGGCTATTTAAGCACAAAGGTACTCATTTGTAATCAGATGAGCTGCAGCGCCCAAATTTCAAATTTTGGCAAGATGAATTATTTTTGTTTCTCTTTGCAGAAGAGCCGAACACAGGGCTGATGGGAACTGCAAAGTCATTAAGGCAAAAATGGAGTGGGCTGGGGCGTGCAGAAGTTGGGCAGAAAGGGAGGAGGAGGGCAACAGGGAGTGAAGCTGGTTGAGTGTGGGGTAGGAGGATGGGTCGGTCACAAGAGCTTCAACCTGCCCTCTGAGCCCTCTCTGCACCTGCTCAAGAGAAACCTTGAGAAACTCCAGTAGGTGTGAGCTCCTGGGTGTTCATTCGTTTTGTTTGACACCAGGGCTCTTCAGCTATTGATGTTTGTGGTGTGTGGGGACTCACAAAAGGTCCTTTATATTGATCAGATGTGCATTTCTTCCCATGCCTAAGTATCTTTCCTAAACAGAAACGAAAATCACAGGGGGAAGCGGAGTGAGCCTCGTACTTTGAGCTCCCTGGAATGATGCATGGGAGGTCTCAGAGGCTCGAAGCCCAGAGAAGGTCATGGGTAGCCCAGGTGAAGTGAGAAGCACATCCGGGAGCTCCTACATGTCCCCAGCGCCCCCCACCTGCTGGGTCCACCCCGTCCCTGCACCCTAAGGCCACTCGGCCTGTCTACTGGAGAACCCTTTGGCCCTTCCCTCTTTCCCTCCACCCCTGTCCCTGCGTCCCTTCATTTTCCTCCCCTCCGTTTCCCATGTACTATAACTCACCTGCTGAGCAAGCATCTGTAGTGACCTGCTTTCAGTGTCAGCAGTGGGCAGGCTGGGCTTAGTTTACACATTTCCTTTGGATCCCCTGGAGCTCCAGAGCCCTTCGAGCCACCAAATCCACTTCAGCACTGGACCCGCTGCAGGCGCAGCACCAACGAGCCCAATTCTTGGGGTCCCCATTGGTCTCTGTGTTCCTCCTACCTCACTCAGATCCACTGCTGCCATCCTGTTTACCTACTGGGACCAGATCCCAGAAGCGGAGTTGCCCGAAGGGGACTTCCCTGCTTGTGCCCTATTCGGCCACCACCAGGGGTCCCCATGCTGGCATATGAGGGTCCTGAGTCCAGGGCATAACACTGAGCCCACTGAGCTCTTTATTGTTCCAGATCTGAAGAGGGTGGGAAATATAAGGAGCGATTTAGAAAATCTGATTCCAGGTCTGACTCTATCAGGAACTAGTCACGTGACCTTGTTCGTTTCTCCTCATTTCTCTGGGCCTCAGTTTCCCCATATGCCAAACGAGGAGGCAGGTCTAGATGATTTCCAATGTGCCCTTTCATCTCTCAAACACTCTGATTCTGAAACATGTGTTTTCTGTCTGAAGTCATCAGGTCCCCTGCATTCATTTATTCATCCATGCAAAGAGCATGCATTAAGTGCCTACTAGATGTAAGGCACTGTGGGGGAGATAGTGATGAATGAGGCATGGGCCATGCCCAAAAGCAGCTGTCTGATTTATCTCAGGATCATTGTAACTCAAATTCAGCCTAAGAGCACAGAAGCCCCATTTTTGCTTCACTTCCCATTTCTTTCTAAACTGAATTAAGAGCCAGCCCCTCCTTCTCATACTTTCTTCCCGCAGTAGTGGTAACATGGGCAAAGAAGAAGAGGGGTGAAAGGTAAAACATAACTTCCCTTAACCCTCCTCTTCAGCCCAGAGGAAGGTAAAGAAGATAACTGACACTTGTTCCCCCTCACCTCCCTCCCCGTTTATTCCCAGATGGAGAGAGAGGGAGAAGATGAGCAATTGACATGTGACCGACGGAGGTGGGTCCCATCAATTCTGTGTCTCCAGTTCCCCCAGCAAGGTGGGGATTTGCCTTCAGCTCCATGGAATAGGGTTGTAGTTCCCCAGCAGTGCCCAACAGCACAGCCAAGCCACCAAGGGGACCAAGCCCATGGGCGCCCCCCTCTGGTGGGCATTTCAGATAATTTTCTTCAAGAGCCTTGAACAAAAGAGTTCACAACTGAATAAATGAAGGTACCAAAATTTACATCGATCAGTGTTGTATGATGTATGTCGGATAGTAATATATATGTTTCAAAGTAATAATTTTGTATATATTTTAAATAAAGTATTATTGCTCTTTCGGTGTATAAGCCTCTATGTTCTTGCCAAAATTTGCACCAAGACCACACATATTAAGCCCAGAATCCAATACCCAGTACCCCTATATCCATTTGTTCACACTGCTGTAACAAAATGCCTCTGACTGGCTCATTTATCAACAATAGAACTTATTTCTTCCAGTTCTGGAGGCTAGGAAGTCTGGGATAAAGGTATAGGTAGATTCAGTGTCTGGCAAGGGTTCCCGCTCTGCTTCATAGATGGCACCTTGTGGCTGTGTCCTTGCATGGCAGAAGGAGAAGGGACACTCCCTCAAGCCTCTTTTCAGGGGCACCAATCTCATTCACCTCCCAGAGGCCCCATCTCTTCATACTATCACATCGAGTATTAGTTTCCAACACATGAACTTTGGAGACACCAATATTCAGGCCACAGCAGTGCCCTAAGAAAAAAGGCTTCAGGAAGTCTAGAACCTGAAAGTTACTAGCAGAAGCTGGAAAGACTAAAGATAAAATGACAACCGGGAGACTGTTGGAACAACATGGGTCACAGCTGAGTGCCCCCACATGTTTTGTTTTGGTTTTCATGATGGTGCTGCTAAATCACTCCAGCCAGTTAGTCTCCTCTGACTTGCAGTGTGCCACTTTCATAATCCTACCTGGCCTTGCTTGAACCTTTAACAAACTTTGATTTCCTCAGATACCAAGCAAATATCTGGTTCTGGTCTCCTTCCCTGAGATTTGCAGGATAAGCACTGCTTCATTGTTTTATTTTATTTTATTTTTTTGAGATGGAGTCTCACTCTGTCACCCAGGCTGGAGTGCAGTGGCATGATCTTGGCTCATCGCAACCTCCGCCTCCTGGGTTCAAGAGATTCTCCTGCTTCAGCCTCCTGAGTAGCTGGGATTACAGGCATGCACCACCACACCCAGCTAATTTTTGTATTTTTAGTAGAGACGGGGTTTCACCATACTGACTTCCTGACCTCAGGTGATTTGCCCGCCTCGGCCTCCCAAAGTGCTAAGATTACAGGCAGGAGCCACTGTGCCCAACCCATTGATTTATTATTCATTTTTTTTTGCATCTTCTCTCTAGTCCTGTGGTTCACTCAAACCCTGCACTCTGCGTGAAGTCTTGGCAGCTTCACAGCTAAATTGTCTCTGTAGGGCCTTAGGCAAGAGAAAGAAACTGGCTGACCATGGTAATAACCCTGGAGGCAGACACCTGGGATCCTTGGGAGATTCTTGCATTAAAAATGAGACACAAGCAGGTCTCAGAAGTGTCCTCCTACTTGTAACTACTCCTACAAATCTGCCACCTTTTCATCTTGAATTGTAGTCCCCAAGGTCAGGGTGAAACAAAATCAAAGGTTCTCTAGGATGTTCTGATGACCAAGATGAGCAGCAAATGCCTAGATCAATTCTTACTTTGCCATTCTGAGCCACAGGTGTATTTTCCCTGCACACAAGTCACGGTGCGTGCTTTTGTTTGCTTTTTTGACTCAAAAAATCTTCTGCATTAAGTATTTTCAACACTGCTCAGCTCCTTTGTTCATGTAGTTGGGAACTTTGGCTGCAGAGCCCTCACAATTGCAGGAGTGCCCAGTGCTCAGTTTCTGCTCTTACAGAAACGCAGGGGATGTGGAGTACGTGCTTGAAACAGGACAGTCTGAACCCCAGGGTGCCTCACTCTCTGTGGGATTCCAGGCAAGTGACATGGCATTCCTGTACCCCACCTGCCTCATCTCTGAAATGGCAGAAAAACTCCTAGCCGGAAGACCACAGTGAGGAATAAACAAAATCATGTACGTAAAGGATCTAGTCCAAGGCTGAGTCCATGGCGGATGCTGAAGACATGGAAGCATTAGAGTTGCACTGTCGACCTGCTGATGGCCAAGGTTTGTTACTTTTGGGCAAGGGTGGAAAGTTCTTTGAGAAAATGGCTGTTTGGTCATTCTGGAAATAAACAAACAAAAGCAAGCAACTCTCTAGTGGAAAGCAGCTGGGTGTCCTGTAACTCAATTCAATACTGACACTACCTACCTGGAGTTAGAGTCAGAACCCACAGGTTGAGGGCTGCATCCCACAAGACTACCATCACCATTTCAGATGCCAATCACAAGTAGGAGGTGGTCACCTGTGCTTCTGACCCACAGACTATAAATGGGAGTTTCGCACAACCCCCTTCTCAGGTTTGCTTAATTTGCTAAAGTGGCTCATAGAACTCAGGGAAGAACTTCATTTACATTTACCCATGTATTACTGTATTACTCTGTTCTCACAGTGCTAATAAAGACATACCCAAGACTAGGTAATTTATAAAGGAAAGAGGTTTAATGGACCACAGTTCCACATGGCTGGGGAGGCCTCACAATCCTGGCAACAGGCAAATGAGCAAAGTCACATCTTACATGGTGGCAGGCAAGAGAGCTTGTGCAGGGGAACTCGACTTTATAAAACCATCAGATCTCATGAGACTCATTCACTACCGTGAGAATAGTATGGGGGAGACCATCCCCATGATTCATTTATCTCCACCTGGTCCTACCCTTGACACGTGGGGATTATTACAATTCAAGGTGAGATCTGAGTGGTACCAAAGCCAAACTATATTCATTACAAAGTTATTACAAGGGATACAGGGCAAGGCGTGTGGGAAGGGGTGCAGAGCTTCCACGCCCTCTCCCGGATCACCACCAGGGACCTCCACACATCCAGCGACTCAGAAGCCCACCTGAACCTAGACCTTTTCAGGTTTTATGGAGGATTTATTCCATAGGCATGACTGATTACATCACTGGCCATTGTTGATCAACTCAACCTTAGCCTCTCTCCCCTCTCCCTTCTCCTGAGGTTTTGGGGGTTGGGGTGAAAGTCCCAACCCTCTAATCCTGTCACAGTCTTTCTAGTGATCAGCCCTCCTCCTGAAGCCACCTCGGGCCCCCAGCCACCAGTCATCTCATTAGCATATAACAGACACTCTTACCACTCTGGAGATACTAAGGCCAGGAACCAGGGGCAGAGACCAAATACATAATATATTATATCACACTCTCACAGACTCGTTCCTCATCCTCATGTGGTCTAGGATTTCAGGGTTCAGTTGACACTAACACTACATCCACAGAAGCCAGGAACATGAGTTTGGCTTTAAAAAGCAAAATTCTGCTTGCTGACTTCAACTGCACTGCTTCACTCCATTCAAAACCCTCCCTAGGTGGTAAGCTGGCCTCACAGGGCTGCACAGAGGGATGAGATGGATGTGTGATGCAGCCCATTCCCATGCCTAGAAAGCACAGCCTCTGGTGCACGTCGCTGCTCTCGGGGTTGTTCTGAGGTCCCCAGGGCACTCTGGAGCCTGTCTGGGAATGCAGAGAGGCAAGAGAAGGGTGGAGGCGGATTGGGTAAAAGGCTGCTGTCACAAAGACAGCCAACACTAAGGGGCCTGAAACAGACAAACTTCGTTTCCCTCCGATTAATAGTGCAGGCAGCCAGGTGGGTGCTCTGCTCTGTATGGTTGTTTAGGATGCAGTTTCCGTCTATCTAGTTTCCCACTGTTCCCGGGGCATTGTCCTTATCTTTATGGTCACTCTGGGCTGCAGCCACTTCCATGTTCCAGTTCATGAGACGGGGGAGAGGAAGGGGGAGTATGTGCAATAAGACACCCCACACTCCACCCTGGTCTTCCACCACCAAGAGCGGAGGCTCCTGGCCACACCTAGCTGCAAAGGAGGCTGGGAAATGGAGTCCCTTGTCGGGAGGCTGCCTGCCCAGCTCCAGCCTACTGTGGAAGAAGATGGGAGCTGGGCGCAGTGGCTCACATCTATAAGGACAGCACTTTGGGAGTCCTCGGCAGGAGGATAGCTTAAGCCCAAGAGTTCAGTTAAGGATCAGCCTAAGCAACACAGCAGAGACCCTGTCCCTATGAAAAAAATGCAAAAATTAGCCAAACATGATGGTTCACACCTGCAGTCGCAGCTACTCAGGAGGCTGAGGCAGGAAGATCACTTGAGCCTAGGAGGTCAAGGCTGCAGCAAGCCATAATGGTGCCATTGCACTCCAGCCTGGGCAACAGAGAGAAACCCTATCTTAAAAAAAAAAAAGAAAGAAAGACAGGAAGGATTTGGTGGACACCTGGCAGTGTCTACCAAAACACTACACAATTTTCAAAAACAGGAGATCCTAGCAACACATACAAATTACAAATTTCACAAAGGAGCCTTTGTTTATTGTAAAGTAAGCATATCTCTAACACATCAGCCAAAGATGGTTACCTCTCTCTTTACCCCAGCCCCCAACATACAAAGTCCTACATCCAAATACAGAAAATGCATGCATTTATACCTGTGCTAAGGAAAAAAAGGCACCACATTTAAACAAACGATGGGAGACATAAAGTAACTAGACTGAAAATCTGGAGCCACAAGGAGATGAACTTTGCCAGGATAAGAAAAAAAATTACTGTGTAAAATAACAAACAGTCAACACTGATTACGATCAACTCTGCCCAAGAATTTGATTACATTAAAGGAAGGAAGGTAGTTTCAATGCTCTGGCTGTTGAAAGGTGGAGGCTGGTGGCCGTGGCACAGAGAGAGCACTATAGAGTATGGCCGGGGCTCAGGCCAGGGCACCATAATTTAACTATTCCAGGGGACGGAGGGCTTGGGAACCCTCACTGGGAGGTCAGCATCTGAATTCTGTAAGAATAGAAGGATGTTTGCACGCAAAAGCATGGTGTGTGCATGTGTGTGCGTACGTGCACAGGTGTGCGCATTATTATGGGCTGGTGTCCAAGGTTACTTTAGCAGAGAGTTCCAGTTTCCCTTCTGCTCTCTTGCCCCTTCATCTGGGAGGAGCAGAGAACAAGGTGTTCTAGGAATAGGAGAGGTGCCAGAGATTGCCATAGTCAAAGAGGGAACCAGTAAGAGCTGCAGCACAGACTTCTCTTAGTCTGATAAGAACAAAAAGAACTTATCTCTGTGAGAAACACTTACATGAGACCAGAACTTCACCTTCTGCATCCATCAATCTGAGGGCGCTGATATGCAAACTCAGCCTCCTGGGTGTTCAGGTAAACTCCTGAAGATCCCCAAGGCCCAGTTAATGAGAACAAATTACTCGCCCTGGGTCTGTAGGTTCCATCTCCGTTCTCTCTCCTGCTGCATCTGCTGTCCCTCTGCCAGCTATTCCTGTCTAGGAAAAATAACCAAGCTCATTTTCGGAAGCATTTTTTAAAAGGAAGTCCTACTGTTCTTTATTCACAGTCCTTTGGAGGAATATACTTCTCATTTCCTCCCTCATTAAAATGCTGCTGCCATATTTCTTCCTTTTGGCATTTTTGCGGTGGTCTTCTGAAGACTCTAGATGCTTTATTACACCATAATGAGAGGGTCACTAAGCTCACTGTACAAGATAAACAAGACTGAATGATTTTAAAAATGCACAAGGAACAATGGGAAGCTTAATTTGCTTTGAAACTATCTGAAACAGGAGGCTCTTTTTCCCCAAGGCCTTGGAATTCTCTCTGGAATCTGAAGGGCCCCTTGGGAAACAGCCAGTCTAGGCTACTAGAAAGTCCTTTCCGCCTTGCAGGGGGTTTTGGGGACTGCCGAAATGCATTTCCTTCAGACCCGCACAGGTGGCTGTGGGTACCATGGGGTTTCTCTCCAGCCAAGCCCAGACGGGGTCCCTGGCTGCTTTCCACGTTGCCCTGGATGATGATCCATGATTTTTTGTCCCACTCATCTCTAAATCTCTGTTATACCTCATGGGAGCCTCCTTTGGCCTGCATGTCCTCTGCATTCCCGTATCTTCTTCTCTGGTTTCCTTGAATCCTTCCTTCTCCTTAAACCATGCAATAAGCAGATACCAGCCCTTCCCCTGATGTGAGATGATACTAACATCTTTAAACATAGGTTGTAAATTGTGTACAAGAATGACATATGTGAATAAATGTTCCTTGGTTTTTTGTTTGTTTGTTTTTTAAAATGGAGACTAGCTCTGTTGCCCTGGCTGGAGTGCAGTGGTGAGATCTCGGCTCACGGCAACTTCCGCCTCCTGGGTTCAAGCGATTCTCCTGCTTCAACCTCCCGAGTAGCTGGGATTACAGGCATGTGCCATGACACCTGGCTAATTTTTTGTATTTTAGTAGAGACGGTGTTTCACCATGTTGGCCAGGTTGGGCTTAAACTCCTGACCTCAAGCAATCCGCCTGTCTCGGCCTCCCAAAGTGCTGGGATTACAGGTGTGAGCCACCGTGCCCGGCCTTGTCTGTTTGTTTGTTTTAAAGAACAGGGTCTCGCTCTTCCTCCCAGGCCAGAGTACAGTGGCGTGATCATAGATTACTGCAGCCTTAAACTCCTGGGCTCAAGTGATCCTCCAGGCTCAGCCTCCTGAGTAGCTGGGACTACAGGCATGTGCCACCATGCCTGGCTAAATTTTAAAACGTTTTTTTGTAGAAAGAGGGTCCCACCATGTTGCCCAGGCTCATCTGGAACTCCTGGGCTCAAGCAATCCTCCCACCTCAGCCTCCCAAAGCACTGGGATCCTGTAATCCCAGTTGGTATCAGCCAATGCACCTGGCCCCCTAGTTTTAAAAAATCTTATCTCCTGATTCTTTAAAATTATAAAAGTAACGTCCTCCTTGTAGAAATAAAACAGAAACCAAACAACCAGTGTGTTTATTAGAGGGATTTTAAAACCGGTTTTATTATTACGTATAAAAATATGCTTTTTCTTTTGCAAACTTCAGATCATACAGCATCACAACTTCGTGGCCTGGTTTTTATCTTTCTTTTGGTTTTGTTTGGCTTTTGTCCCATTTTTGGAAGTGATTTCTGGTGGCCAGGAGTTCTCCATTGTGGGGATATGCCTCTGACACTTAAGGCTTCCTGTTTTGGATATTCAAGGGTTTTTTTTTTCTTCTCTTCTATTTTTCACCATTTAAAAGCTGCTATAATGAGCATCCTTGACATAAATTTTTCTGCCTAGCTGCTGATCATTTTCCTAAAATAAACTTCTAAAAGTGGAGATGGTGGTTTCTGGTGCCATAATAAAATTGCTTTTCAGAACATTAGTGTCAAGTTATTCTCTCACCAGCTGAGCTGGAGAATTCCCAGAACCGTGGGAAAGTCTTGGGAAGGTCACGAAGTTCTTCCCATCAGCCACCACCCAGCCCTCGCAGGCAGGCTGTGTCAGGCTCCTTTGGGCCACAGGTTAGATTATGAATCAGGTTAAGAAGGTACTGGGGAGAGCAAACACAGCCTTTTTGACTTAGGAGGCATTATTTAAGAACTTTGCAGTTTTACAAAGGCTAAGACCAATTAATATTTATTCACTAATTATATATAGGAGAGTGTAAGAGAAACAACTATTAAAAGTATTTTGTACCTCCCAGAAACCAATTTGGGCTGGAAGAATTGTTCCACTTCAGGCCCCTTTGAGTCACGTAGACTCAAGAAACCCTTTGAACAAGCAGAAGTAACTACGTTTTCCGCCTGCCAGGGTGGTCTGGGAAGGGTTTCCAGACGCATGTCCTGTTTCTGGCCCTTTCCTACTACTATGGCATGAATTATGTCTCCCCTGCCAAATTCATATGTTGAAATCCTCACCCACAATGTGATGGCCTTAAGAGGTGAGGCCTTTGGAAGTGATTAGGCCATGAGGGTGGGGTCCCCATGATGAATTAGGAAAAGAGGTAGAGACCCCAGAGCTTCCTCTCTCTGCCATGTGAGGACGCAGCACAAAAGTGACTATCTGAAGCCAGGAAGAGAGCCCTCTCCCGGAACTGAATCTGCCGGCACCTTGGTCTTGGACTTCCAGCCTCCAGAACTGTGAGAACTAAGTTTCTGTTGTCTAAGTCCACAGTCTGTGGTATTTTGTTACAGCAGACCAAGCTGACTAAGACAGATACTCGGAGGCAAACTTTCCTGCCTTGCTGTGAGAAGTATATGACAACGTTAATGTTCTATTCTCTGTCCTGAGAAACGGAAGAGAATATAATTTCAGCTGTCCCAGTGGCCTAATCAAAAAGATATAGTAACCATATTTTTAATTTTCTGTCACTGATGCTTTGATAACTGGGCCCTTGCTGACCCTAGAGGACAGACTGCCCCTCCCAGCGTCAGCCAATTCCTAGAGACAGTAAACAGCTAGCCCACGAGCATGCCTTCCTTCCTTCCTCCCTTTCCCCCTTCCCGCCTTCCTTTCTGCCTTTTCCTTTTCTTTCTTTCTCTTTTTCTTTTCTTTTCTCTCTCTCTTTCCCTTTCCTTTCTCTTTTTCTTTTTCTCTCCTTTCTTTCTCTCTTTCTCTCTCCTTCTGTCTCTCTCTCTCTCTCTCTCTTTCTTTCTCGCTCACTGCTGGGCTCAAGTGATCCTCCTGCCTCAGCCTCCTGAGTACCTGGGATTACAGGTACACGCCACCACACCTAATTTTTTATTTTTTGTAAAGACGAGGTCTCACCATGTTGTCCACGCTGGTTTCAAACTCCTGGCCTCAAGCGGTCCTCCTCCCTTGGCCTCCCAAAGTTGTGAGATTACAGACATGAGCCACCCCACCGAAGAATGCCTTTCAAATGCAAAACAACCAGTCCAGGGCTTACACTCCAACCACCTCCTTTATGGAGCTCTCACCCATGGCGTCACCATCCACCTGTGCCAATCACCCCAGAGCCAGGTACCAAACAATTAGGGAAGCCCCTGTACCCCAGAGCCCACTGAAATCAAACCAGCCCGTCCTAAGCCTGCTCACCCTGTCTCTCCCATCCCTTCCTGTGGAAGCCACAACAAAGGCTCCTGTCCACATTCCCCACCCCTCCCTCTGCCTCCTGACCAACTCGGTGCCTCTCCATGTGGCCCTGTGTGGGATGCTGTGCCCTTTCTCGTGGGAGCTGTGGTAACAACCAACCTTTTCAGCGGCAGTCATCTCCTGATCTGTTGGCCTCGCCATACCTCACATTTTCTATTAATACTCTCTATTTTAAGGCAAAGTATTCTACCATGAGCTGATTGGCTAAAACAGTTTGGATTCTGCACCCCCTCCCTTTCTTATGTTTTAAATAACTTTGACTATGCAAAGCTCAAAATGAACAGGCAGAATACCAGAAGGAAATGTTGCCAGTGGCTCCCTCAGGTGGTAGAACTGTTACTCTTTCCATAGCTCAAATACTTGTGTTACTTTGCTTAGAATCAGGATAGAGCTTCCCCTCCAGCCTTCTCTATCACCACTCCCCTGTTACTCCCTGGACTCCTGGTTACTCAGACTGCCCCCTTTCTCTCATTTCCAAGGGGCCATCACCTTGCTCACTTCCAGGGCTGGTCCTGCTGCTCCTTCTGCCTGGGGCACTTTTCTCCGACTTAAGGCTCCCCCACTGGGCTTCTGGCTTTCCTGCACTGCCCACTCTAGCATTTGTCCCACTATGTTGTAATTGTCCCTGATTGTTTACAAGACAAAACAATGTACACGTCTAAAGAGATTCAATTTCTTTGATTTTAGTCAGTTTACAAGAAGGTATTCCCTTTATATGAGTACACAGTCAAAAATTCAATTTTATGCCTGCCCCGCCCAAAAGACAGGTCTGGCCTGGCTATATTTAAGTGCATTTTCCATGTATGATAATGTCAGAGGCGTCTGAACCAGAGCACTCTATCTTGAATAGGAGCTGGGTAAAATAAGGCTGAAACCTACTGGGCCGCATTCCCAGACGGTTAGACATTCTAAGTCACAGGATGAGATAGGAGGTCGGCACAAGATACAGGTCATAAAGACTTTGCCGATAAAACAGGTTGCAGTAAAGAAAGCAGCTAAATTTCAAGAAAACCAAGATGGCGATGAGAGTGACCTCTGGTCGTCCTCGCTGCTGCACTCCCACCAGTGCCATGACAGTTTACAAATGCCATGGCAACGTCAGGAAGTTACCCTATATGGTCTAAAAAGAGGACACATGAATAATCCACCCCTCATTTAGCATATCATCAAGAAATAACCATAAAAATGGGCAATCCCTTGGGGCTGCTCTATGGAGTAACCGTTCTTTTATTCCTTTACTTTCTTAATAAACTTGCTTTTACTTTATTCTGTGGACTCGCCCTGAATTATCTTTTGTGCGAGATCCAAGAACCGTCTCTTGGGGTCTGGATCCAGACCGCTTTCTGGTAACATTAGTATTCTTGCCATTTTCAAACTGTTTTTTTTTTTTATTATGGTAAAATATACATAACATTAAGTTTATCATTCTAACAGTTTTCAAGTGTACAGTTCTGTGGCATAAATATATTTTCATTGTTATGCAATCATCACCACCATCAGAACAGAAACTCTGTCCCCATTAAACACTAATTTCCCCTTTCTCCCTTCCCAGCCCCTGGCACCCACCATTCTACTTTCCATCTCTATAAACTTGACTATTCTAGGTATCTCATAGAAGTGGAATCACAAAGTATGTGTCCTTTTGTGACTTGCTTATTTCACTTGGCATAATGTCCTCAAGATTCATCCATATTGTAGTGTGTGTCAGAATTTTCTTCCTTTTTCACACTGAATAATATTCCATTTCATGGGTTTTAAATTGTATATTTAGTTACCAAAAGTGTATGTGCATAGACTATTTGGATGCATTTTATATAAAATTACAATTGCTATCTTATATATTCATATCAACATAAAAAATATAACCCTATATCAGACCATCTAAAAGTCATCTGTTTATTGCCCTAATCCCTTCCATTGGGTCCAAACAGACCAACAAGCAAAGCTCCTGAATGGTCTAAGGTGGGCCCTTGAAAATGGGTTCAAAATCAGCACAAAGTCTTTGCCAAGACCTGTTGGTTTTTTCATCATTTATCCACAGAACTTTGCACAATGCCTGGCACACTGCAGTCTCCCTACACATACTTGTGGAATGAATGCATAATTGAACACATGAATGAATGAATGAATGAATGAACGAATGAATGAACAAGGGAAAAACTGCCCACTCTGCATGAAATACAGTTCTTGGTGAGTCCCTCTGTCCCTGAGCTGCCTCCCTCGATGGCCAGGTCATTGCTAATTCCGCGGTTGCATGAACATGATCATAAACTTGGATTAAGTCATTGCTGCTGAGGCTCTGCCCCAGGAGGAAACAAGGTGACTCGCCAGCTCAACAGCCCCAGATGGTTCCCAGACAGAAAGATCCTTCCGTCTTCCTGGCCCAGTGGATCAATTTCATGTGTCAATGTGACTGGGCCATGGAATGCCCAGAATTAACATTCTTTCTGGGTGACTCTGTGAGGGTGTTTCCAGAGGAGATTAGCTTCGGAGTTGGGGGCCTCAGGAAAGATCTACCCTTCCCAATGTGTGTGCATCATCCAATCTATTGAGGGCTTGAATAGAACAGAAGGCAGAGGAAGGAGGAATTTGCCTTTTTGTTTTTAACTTGCCTCAGTGCTTGAGTTGGAATATCTCCTCTCATCTTCTCCTGCCCTTAGACTGGGATTTAGACCATCAGCTCCCTGGCTCTCAGGCCTTCAGACTTGGATTGAATTACATCACAGGCCTTCCTGGGTCTCCAGAAGCTGATGGCAGAATATAAAACTTCTCAGCCTCCTGAATGGCCTGAGTCAATTCCTCATAATAAATCAGTCTCTCAATCACACACTCTCTCTCTCCACACCCTACACACTCTCTCTCTCTCTCTCTCCTATTGGTTCTTTTTCTCTGGAGAACACTGACTGTTGCAATGTGTATCCTGGCACGGCCATGGCAGTAGGGAACAGCTGACCTTCCCTGTCGGTTGCTGCTTAAGCAGCAGCTTGTTTTCTAGTATTTGTATAAACACAAGATACCTGAAAATTACACCAGCAGGAGCAAATCGAGCACAGATAGGAAACTGGCACTGCCGCTGCGTGTTTCCATCGTTCAGTTGCATGAAATTACAGTTATGGGAGCAGAGATAATGATGGGTTTACAGGAGGCTCTCAAGTTTGATGTGATGGGACAGCCAACCTTCCTTTATAATTGCATTACCTTTGCTGTGGTCTATTCCACTAGGAATCGCCCAGGACATGGGCCTGCAATGCAGGTGTGGAAATGTGTTAGGAAATCTACAGCATCAAGACACCATAGCAGTGGGAGAAGGAGCCTGACCAAGGAAACAAGCTGGTTCTAATTTGCTGAGGCACTGAGCCCCAACTGATACACAGGGAGATGTGAATACCAGCCCTTCCCCTCCCAAGACCAGACAAAAACACGCATACTGTCTATACTGCCTGCAAAGTCATGTCTTGCCCTCCCAGGAAAAGTGAGGATAAATGTCCTCTTCCTGTCCTGTGACCAGCTTCAGCAGCTCTCTGCACTTCCAGACGTCATGCAGTGGTGACCCTCTCAAAAACAGGAATTGGAGCCCTACTAGCTGGAGCAGCCATCCAAGAAGGGGCATGACTAGAGATCTGGGCACACGGCACACCTCCTTCCCTTCCCAAAAGATGTTGTAGAGGTTTATATGAAGAGGGGTTGGGAAACAAGATGGAAAACGTGCAAACCTTCATTAGGAGACCTGCTAATGAAACACACAGGGCAGGTGGCCACTCTGTCATCTGCTCTGACCTACAGGGCAGCAGCTGCCCTGGCTCTGGCCACATTTTCCTGTAAGTTAGTCTGGATCTCATTCTGAATCAGCTTTATGCAGACCTTTGTAGATGAACAAGTGTCACATCATGGATGGGGAAACCTTTGTGCCCTTCCTTGTTGGCAAAGACCTTGTGCTGATTTTGAACCCATTTTCAAGGGCCCACCTTAGACCATTCATGAGCTCTGCTTGTTGGTCTGTTTGGACCCAATAGAAGGGATTAGGACAGTAAGGACTTTTAGATGGGCTGATATAGGGTTATATTTTTCTATGTTGATATGAATATACAAAACAGCAATTCTAATTTTATGTAAAATAAATGCAAATACTCTAATACTCTATGCACATACACTCTTGGTAACTGTATTATTTTAAAATCATGAAATGGAATATTATTCAGTGTTAAAAAGGAAGAAAATTCATGGCCAGGTGTGGTGGCTCATGCCTGTAATCCCAGTCTTCGGGAGGCTGAGGCGGGCAGATCACTTGAGGTCAGGAGTTCGAGATCAGCCTGGCCAGTGTGGTAAAATCTTGTCTCTACTACAAATACAAAAAATCAGCTGGGCATGGTGGCATGTGCCTGTAATCCTAGCTACTTGGAGGCTGAGGCAGGAGGATCCCTTGAACCCGGGAGGTGGAGGCTGCAGTGAGCTGAGATCGTGCCACTACACTCCAATCTGGGTGACAGAGCGAGATTCTCTCTCCATAAAAAAACGAAGAAAATTCTGACACATGCGACAACATGGGTGAACCTTGAGGACAATATGCCAAGTGAAATAAGCCAGTCACAAAAGGACACATACTGTGTGATTCCACTTCTATGAGATACCTAGAATAGCCAAGTTCATAGAGACGGAAAGTAGAATGGTGGGTGCCAGGGACTGAGGAGGGAGAAACAGGGAATTAGTGTTTAATGGGGACAGAGTTTCTGTTTGGGATGATGCAGAAAGTTCTGGAGATGGATGGTAATGATGATTGCATAACAACGTAAATGTATTTATGCCACAGAACTATACACTTAAAAATTGTTAGAATGATAAATTTAATGCTATATTTTACCACAATAAAAAATACACTATGAAAATGGAAAGAATATTAACATACATGCAAAATGCACTTAAACATAGCCAGGCCAGTAATATGATAACCTGTCTTTTTAGGGGAGGGCATAAAATTGAGTTTCTGACTATGTTTACTCATATAAAGGGAATACATTCTTGTAAACTGACTGAAGTCAAAGAAACTGAATTTCTTTAGAGGTGTACATCATGATGTCCTATAAACAACTGGGAAATGCTCTCTTGTACTCTAATTCTTAAGAAAGTAAAAAGTTTAGGATTTCAGTCATATTTATGAGCTTCAGTCAATAGCTGTCCGTAAGTCAGCAGCGTATTAAAAAATAGTCTGGAAATAGTTGGTGGCGTTTTACCATAATGTGCCGGCTGCAGAGGCGGGAGGGAGGGAGGGTGGGCCGACTGGCCTCCCCAGTTCCATCATGCACATTGCTGTGGAGGTAAATCATAACCGTGTGTGGGCGACCAGACAGAGGCAGGGGCTGGGTGAGTCAGCTCAAAGCACGTCGCGTCATCTTAGCTCACATTCCTGTTGAGGTCAGGTTGGGGACTGGCCTCCCCAGCTTAGTGGCACACACACATGGTATCTGAAAGAGAAAGGACTTGTGAAAGCTAGAGCACGTGAGAAAAGGCAAGGGGACCCGGGCACAGTGGCTCAATCCTGTAATCCCAACACTTTGGGAGACTGAGATAGGTGGATCACTTGAGGTCAGGAGTTCGAGACCAACCTGGCCAACATAGTGAAACCCTATCTCTACTAAAAATACAAAAATTAGCTGGGCATGATGGCATGCACCTGTAGTCCCAGCTGCTCGGGAGGCTGAGGCAGGAGAATCGCTTGAACCCGGGAAGTGGAGGTTATAGGGAGCCGAGATCACACCACTGCACTCCAGCCTGGGTGACAGAGCAAGACTCCATCTCAAAAAAGGACAGGACAGGAAAGGAACAGGAAAGGAAAGTATAGGAAAGACAAGGCAAGGGAAGGCAGAGGCTGGAGGAAAATGGGAAACTGAAAACCACTTGACAAAAGGTATGTGTAGACCAACTCCTCTCCTGGCTCCAGCTGGAACCGGGATTGAGGGGTGGAGTGGGCTAGTAGAGTCACTTTCCGAATTGAGGAACCATGCTCCAGAATTTCATTCTGGAGCGCTCACACATACCTGTGGGGGCACACCTGTGGGATGCTGTGCACGAGTCCCTCTGCTTGGTGCTTTCAAGGACCACCTGAGACCCTGGGTCCTAGAGGACATCTTTTGGTAATGAAGGCTGAGACCATACTGCTACCCTGCCCTGGCTTCCATTGCTTGGAATAGAAGGTTAACACAAGAAGAGAACTCAGACACTGCCCAGTTCCACCTCCTGTTTATGGACGATGCTGCTGATATGGTTTGGATGTGTGTCGCCCTCCAAATCTCATGTTGAAATTAACCTCCAGAGTTGGAGGTGGGGCCTAGTGGAAGGTACTGGAACTTGGGGGCGAATCCTTCATGAATTACCTCCCCGTAGTAATAAGTGAGTTCTCACCCTGTCAGTTCACGTGAGAGCTGGCTGTTTAAAGGAGGCTGGCACCTCCTCCTTGCTCTCTCTCTGCCACTCTCGTCACGTGATACATCTGCTCCCCCTTGGCCTCCCACCATGGCTGGAAGCTTCCAGAGGCCTCCCCAGAAGCAGATGCCAGCACCACGCTTCCTGTACAGCCTGTAGGACGATGAGCCAAATAAACCTCTTCTTTATGAACTATCCAGTCTCGAATATTTCTTTAGAGCAATGCAAAAATGGACTGATGCAGGCACAGAGGTCTGGGTGACCTGACGCACCGAGGCCCACAGCCAGGGGTGTCAGAGCCCCAAGAGGTCCATGCTCCCAACACCTGACCTTTGACTTCTCAAGTCATGCTCGTCCTGTTGAGTTGCATGCATTGCTTTCCAAGCTTTTCTTGCCACGTGATCTTATTTAACTAATTTATGACTCGGGACTGCAGGCTGAATGATAGCTATTTGTTTCCCTCCCCCAGTTGCAAGCTAAGGAAAAGCAGGCTTCATTAATTCCAGTGCTTATCTCCCAACAACTGTTAACAAGCCTTGGACGGTGCTCCAGCCAGTTAGCTTTTTTGAGAAGGTGAAAGGGCCTCTAGTCCATATGGTCTAGATTCTTGTACATTTTCATTTCAAACGCTAAGGTTGACAGATCTGCTAAGAGCAAATGGGGTGTTAGTTAGTATCTAATTACTCTAACACGAGTCACAGTCCATTTAACTGAGTCAGACACCAGTCTTTGCTTTCACTGACAGACACATTTAGGACATCAATTTACACACTCTCTCTCCAACCATTTAGCCTAATCTGCCATTGTAACACTCTCACAATGCAGTTAGTGTGAATCTACACGTCTTCCTTTCCAGTCGGGTTTATACGTTTAAAGGCCCCCTCTTACTTACTCTCTAATATGCTAATGGGCCTTCAGATACCAATGAGGTAAAAATGAGAAAAGAATATTGCACCTGCTGCTTTATGATTTTCTAAAAACCGCAATGCGATGGTTGGAATCTAAAAGCCAATGCGAGTCCACCCTGGGCTGTGTTCTGGTTATCTGTTCATGGTTGGTGAAGCCCCAGGTGGGAGGACCTGCGGGTGGGAACCACAGATCTAGCTTGGCACCTCCTCCAACTCCAGGAAAACTGCCTTGACACTCAGTGCCTCAGCTTCTTCAATTTCAAATATGTGTGAGTTCATGATGCCTCACCTCTATTCACATGTATTTGGGATTCACCCCAATCCACTGACATGAAAAAGGGTCAGAATACTCAGGAGATCAGGCATGGTGGCTCACGCCTGTAATCCCAGCACTTTAGGAGGCCAAGGCAGGTGGATCACCTGAGGTCAGGAGTTCAAGACCAGCCTGGCCAACATGGTGAAACTCTGTCTCTACTAAAAATATATATATATTTTAAATTAGCTGGGTGTGGTGGATGGGCACCTGTAATCCCAGCTCCTCAGGAGGCTGAGGCAGGAGAATCACTTGGACCCGGGAGGTGGAGGTCGCAGTGAGCCGAGATCACACCATTGCACTCCAGCATAGGCAACAAGAGCGTAATTCCATCTCATGAAAAACAAAACAAAAAACTCAGAGGATTATCATGTGTGTGAACATACCCCTTTCTTCAGGGCTAGAACACTACCTGGAATTAAAGAACATGAGAAAGTGCTCTGAAATTCACCAGGATGGCTGAAAGACCCGCCATGAGCAACAGTGTAGGGGATGAAGCCAAATTTAAAAGGTAAGTTTTGTAAGAGTTACGTTCTTTGAATATGCTCAGGGTTAGAAATCCAAGAGTAGCAGGCTTATTTAAGAGTACCTGGCTAAAAGGTGAACTAGATAAGAAGTAATCAGAAATCTCCCTGGTTGAATTCCTCAGTGCATGATTAATCTGAACGCAGCCAATGTCAAGGAGCACCCTGAAATATGCATTGGGTAAATTCAGAAGCAGACACGTTAAAATTTGGTAAAACAATAGCAGAATTTAAGGGGTTGGCAATTCAAGTCCTCTGTAGGTGCCAGGAAAAGCAAGAAGGTACAGATTCTAGAACTCTTTAGACTAGGTATGGTGCTAGTGCAAACCATCACTCCATCAAGGCAATTTTTATTTTAAAAAATTACAGAAAGAACAAAGAACTAAAATAATTTTAATAAAATGAGCAAGTTTACATTTGTACATTTTGTGTATTTGGGACCCAATTAGATGCGAAGGATAAAGTTGCAAGGACATAGGTTTCTGTGGGAGAGCAAGCAAAAAAGCAAGGGCTGCCCCAGAGCTGGGACCCTGCAGACACCTGCCTGCGCTCCGGAGGTGAGAAGCACACGGAAGCACGCATCGGTGGGAGCGCCGCAGCTGATCTCAGCCCAGTGCAACGCAGCCCGCGTGACATTCCTACATTAATACTTGATAGGGAACAGCAGATAAGCACTTCCAAAAACCAAATGGTATTGCCCATAGAATATGAATGTAAACTGAGTTCAGTTCATGCTGCTTTAACTAGAATGGTTCCACTGAACCTCATGAGGGGAAAAAGGTCTGATGGATCTAATTGCTCTATTCAATGGCACAGTCACAAATCAGCAGGCCTGTGAGAAAGAACCATACATTTCTCTCAAAAATATGACTTGAGAAAAGGACCTTGTATGAGTGAGAGGAAGGTTAGAGAAGAGTACAGTTTTAACATATGACACAATTCTTCATACTGTAATAGAATGCTGCTTGTGGTTAAGGATTTGGTAGAGATGGAAAACTCCTCAACTTTAATTCCCACTATTCTAAAGGATGACAAACATTTTAGAGTATTGATCAATGTTCAGTGAAAAAATAAAAAAGACTAGTATTGGCTGGGCGCGGTGGCTCACACCTGTAATCCCAGCACTTTGGGAGGCCGAGGCAGGCAGATCATGAGGTCAGGAGACCGAGACCATCCTGGCCAACATGGTGAAAGCCCGTCTCTACTAAAAATACAAAAATTAGCTGGGCGTGGTGGCGGGTGCCTGTAGTCCCAGCTACTCGGGAGGCTGAGGCAGGAGAATCGCTTGAATCCAAGAGGTGGAGATCGCAGTGAGCCGAGATTGCACCACTGCACTCCAGCCTGGGTGACAGAGTGAGACTCCGTCTCCGTGTTAGGAATGAGAAATTGCTAAACTTTTTCAAGATTTTACCCATTTTGTGTACAGGGAAATAGAGCTTTTAATAGTGCAATGTTGCATATACGGGCAACTTGTTCTTTGAGAAATATAAACTCAAACTCACAAGTTATCCTGATAACATATGCAGTAATATGACCATTCTACAACAGAGTCACCCACAGGTAAAACACATGACTGGGCTTTGAGCTCCCACCAATTTACACAGCATACAGTTGTGCTACAAGGAGAATTTCTTCATCATTTATTCTTTAGTTAACTGAAACATAGTCAGGAAAAAATGGTGCCAATTCCCCCCAAACAACACATGGATGTTTTTGCTTCTTGGCCCACATAAGAGTCCCAAAAGGACAAAAAAATACATGGACCAATATTAGTTCAGGAAACATGTTTTAAAGAACAGAACAGAGAATGAGGTCTTCATCCCACCTCAGTAAGGCTTGGGCTGATGAAGAGAGGGTGTATCCGGGGTCCTCTCTTGTCATATGTACAAGCTGACGCTTGTTTCCCAAGCATGATAGTAGTGGGCAGACTGCCTTTATTGTTAGCCCCTAATAGAATCAGTCATCACAATGAAGAAATTCCGAAGAGGGCAGTGAAGTGACAACAGCTTCAGCTCATCGTCAATGTTATACAGAAACACAAAAGGAATCTCCAGACTGTGATGAATGAGAGGCCGTTGCTGTGTGTTCAGGACACCTCAGAGCAGGCACATAAAGTGCTGGAACGTGACACAGCCTGTGTGGATGTCCTCGGGAGGGTGGGCCATCCAGGAGGTGACACCCCCGTCCAGCACATGGACCCTTCCACCCGCTGCCGGTCCTGCTAAAGGTGCGAGGCTAAAAACGGCCTCTCCAGAAAAGAACGCTCAGTGTGTGCCAACCACGCTTCCCTTTGAATTTCTCGAGTATTCAACAGGAGGTACATTTTAACAAGAAAAAATATCCCTAACAAACAGGACAGATGACTCTCTCAACAAGAGAGCAACTACGAACATGATACAAATTTAAATAAAAACGTTTAGTTCAACATGTTCATCATGGAGTTTGAAATCAGCAGATGCCACAGCAGGAAAGGAGCACACAGCTGGGCCCTTGCCCGCCATGGGTTTCCCGTGTCTGCAGCTTCTTCAAGGTCGGGAGAGCAGCTTCTCTCTTGGAGTGTTCTCAGTTTCTCAATAGATCTTCACTTGCTAGGCAGCCAGAAGCATGAGTTCCCCCAAGAGTGAGTGTTTGGGTACACAAGGCAGAATCTTCTGGGAGCTGAGAGCCACAGAGGAAGTAAGAAGGAACAAAGGTACTTCTCCAGGGTCAGCCGTTTCTTAGGGCAAAGGCAGAGCCCACGAGGTAGCCCTGGGAAACGGGCCCACGAGTGAGTGGCGTGGATGGAAAATGTATCTCTGCAGGAGGGCAAGGCTGACCCCCGCGGGGCTCTGTGCCCTCGCCACTCACCCAGGCAAGAGAGGGCTTTGTCTCCAGCCATGCCGAAGCCACGTTTCCAGTGCAAACATGAGTCTAAAGGTTGGAGTGTGGGGGTGGTGGGGGATCCCCCACCTGGGTCTGGACTGTATGAGGAAGACTCCCTTCTTTTTTCAAAGTAGACCTCTGTCTTGGATTACTATGTGCCTGGACAGGTGAACTCTTGTATGTCTCTATTTTTGGGATTTTTAGGGGTTTTCCATGTACATTCATAGAGCCCGGTCAGCAGTGAGGAGTCCTTGTTGCGTGTGGACGGAAGGCTCCCTGGCACCCAGATGTCTCCCTTTGTCCTGGCTGACACAGAGCATGGTGGTCATCTGCTCTTCACGTCCAGCAGGCTCAGAAAGATCTCGGAGTTCCCCTCGCACCCTTGGGCCAAGCTTTTCAAGTCCGAGTGCCAGGGCTGGATGAGCTGGGGTTTGTGTGTCTGCTGGCAGCACAGTGGGTGTGCACAAGACCACCATTTGGGTATCTAACAAACACAGGCTCACAAAAGGGATTTTGGCATATCTGACAAAGCTTTTTGTCTGAGAGTCGGATTGAGCTTCCTTTCAACTTCATCTGCAAAAAGAAACCAAGACTGAGAATGCTGTTATGTGTTAAGTATACTTAAAGTGGCTACGTTCTGGTTTTGCAGAGTTGACATGCATTACTCCATGGGTTATTATTATAATGAGGATTTCTTTAATAATATTATTATGATGAGGATTTCTTTAATAATATTATTATGATGAGGATTTCTTTTTTTTTTTTTTTTTTTTTGAGACGGAGTCTCGCTCTGTCGCCCAAGCTGGAGTGCAGTGGCCGGATCTCAGCTCACTGCAAGCTCCGTCCCCCGGGTTTACGCCATTCTCCTGCCTCAGCCTCCCGAGTAGCTGGGACTACAGGCGCCCGCCACCTAGCCCGGCTAGTTTTTTTTGTATTTTTTAGTAGAGACGGGGTTTCACCGTATTAGCCAGGATGGTCTCGATCTCCTGACCTCGTGATCCGCCCATCTCAGCCTCCCAAGGTGCTGGGATTACAGGCTTGAGCCACCGCGCCCGGCTGATGAGGATTTCTTTAATATCAACTTCTTGAAACGAAATGCTAAAGGTGTAAATAAAATCATCCTTTGTAACTGGAGAAGTAAGAAAGCTACATAATTGCTTCTCTTATTTCACAAAAGTAATTACTGCTTGTCTGGCTGAGGCATTTCTACCCAAGATCCTTTCTCCAACATTCTCTGGGCTCTGCTCATTTCAAGCAAGGCCTGTTAGAAGGTCATGAATGTTCATGCTGAATGGGACCATATAAATAGCGTAATTCCAGGGTTCTCTCATTTGCATGTAAGAAAAGTAAAGCACAAATAACGGATGTAGTCAAAGTCATACAGTGAATGAGTGGCATATTCCTGGCTGATCCTGGGAGACACCCTTCCGTTTCCTTAGAGGTAGCTGGTGAAACTGAGTCTTAATGCCATCGGTCCCTCTCTGATGAAGAGGACTTGAGTTCTGAAAGTTATAAAGTTTTTATACACAATTCACTTGTGTCAACAGAGGCAGGCTGGTCTACTGGCAGGATCAAGCAGCAACTTAGCGGTTCATCCTACACTCCTTAGTTGCATCAGTCATTCCACACACATGGATTAGATGCCTCCAACATGCCAGGCTTAGCCCCACAGACACTGAGATAAAGAAATGAGGTTCCTTCTCCTCAAAGAACCCAAACTCGGCCGGGCGCGGTGGCTCAAGCCTGTAATCCCAGCACTTTGGGAGGCCGAGATGGGCGGATCACAAGGTCAGGAGATCGAGACCATCCTGGCTAACACGGTGAAACCCCGTCTCTACTAAAAAATACAAAAAAAAACTAGCCGGGCGAGATGGCGGGCGCCTGTAGTCCCAGCTACTCGGGAGGCTGAGGCAGGAGAATGGCGTAAACCCAGGAGGTGGAGCTTGCAGTGAGCTGAGATCCGGCCACTGCACTCCAGCCTGGGCGACACAGCAAGACTCCGTCTCAAAAAAAAAAAAAAAAAAAAGAACCCAAACTCTAATAGTACAGGGGGGTGACAATTGTGAATGCACACACGAAGTAAAAGGTGGGTGAAAGAGAAGGTGATTACTCTATTTAAGAGGTATAAGATGGCTTCACCCAGGGAAAAAATTACTTAGGCTAAGTTTTGACTGGGCATTTGCTGGGCACAAAGAAAAAGGTAAGAATATCTCAGGCAGTGGGTGCAGCATTTGCAAAAGCAGCAAAGTATGAAATACCAAGTCACATCTGGAAGGTTGTGTGCTAAAGCCAGGACATGAGCTGGGGAGCAGAGAGAGGTGGGGAGGGATTGGTCGAAGGAGATGGGACTGCATCTTCCAGGCCAGGGGGCGTCAGCAAAGGCTTCTAAGTGGGAGGGGAACATGTCGGATTCCCGCTCTGGAAAGAAGACTCTGCCAGCCATGTGGAATTTAGGCCCACAAGAAAGAAGTCTCCAGAAGGGGAGTACAGCGTGGGGACCAGGAATGTGGGGTTCTGAACCAGCCTGGGAGGCAGCTATGGGCGCGCCCATTGCCTGAGCATGTGACTGCTCTGTGCCTCAGTTTCCTCTCCTGTGAAATGGAGGTACTGACAGTAGATACTGCATAAAACTGTCATGATGACAAAATGCTAGCATGACATAAAATGCCTAGGTCAGTGCCTGGCACACAGCATGTGCTGGGTAAATGCCTGATATTCTGATGCTGCTCTCCTCCCCACAGCCTCTCCCACAGACTCTCTTAATCACCAGCATCCAAAAGGGGAGAAAAATTACACTGATGTTACACCTACCAGCCCAGCCTCTGCCTCTGCTCACACAGACCTCAGTGTCTATGAGTAGGACCAGATATTGATGTGTTGTAGTCAGAGACAGAAAGAAAGAAAAACCAGCAAAGACTATTTTCCCATCAGTAAAATCTACCTTCAATGTAATGTTGACTGACCAGGGAGCAGCTCGTGAGGGCCGGCACTCACCTTATCATAGGTGTAGATTAAGTTTTCGGACCTGGCCAGGCCGAGAGCCACCTGCATGGTCCTCCTGGCATGGACGCTGTCCCTCATGGCCCCCATCAGGAACGGGCAGAGGAGCTGCACTGACCAGGTGTCAGGCAGCATCTGCAGCACCTGGGCGGCATCAAATTCGGTGGCGTGGTGGTTCAGCAGGTCCACAGCAGCCACGGCCAGCTCGTGGGCGGCAGGGCCAGCACGCAGGTAGATGGCCAGCAGTGTGTGGAAGAGGTGTTGGCGGTGGGGTGGCTCTCGGCCCTCGGAGCACCACAGGCAGTAGTCTTCAGCCGCTGCGAAGTCCCGCAGCTCATGCACCAGGATATGCAGTGCCTTCTCGTGCTCGCCCAGCTTCCCGTGCAGGATGGCGCTCTCCATGGGCAGCCCAGCTCCCCGCAGCCTCTCTGCGAGACAGAACCCATGGCTCAGAAAGAAAGGGGCCTGCCGGCCACCCACCCAGCGACTGGCCTCCTTGCTGCTCTGGGCTTCAGGAAGGGAAAAGTGAACCTGGCTCCCTCACAATGCCAGATGCTGCACCCAGATGACTGAGGGAAGGTTTTCTTGCGTTTTCACACTGTGAATCCGGGTGTTAGTAAAAGAGAAGGCAGACTCTACTCAAAAGTATAGCTGGACCACAGAATAATTCCTTTCTCCAGTGTTCAGAGGATGAACAGAACAAATGAACCACAACCTCAGAAAGGCCCAGTGGCTCAGTGAGTATCAGCCTTCCAGGTCTCCAGTCACTCCATCACCACTCCTATCCTCCTAGGACAGTATCTTTTGACTAAAATAGAAGGACACGATGTCCCCAAACTCCTAACAAACACTACTTCCCGCAAAAGGTGTGCTGAACCCCTTCATTCCCATTTTAAGTAGATTTCATTAAATGGAATATGAACTCATTCAAAATCCATCTCTACATTATTCAACAAAAGATTGCCAATAATAGGATTTTTTTGTTTTTTTTTTCACCTGCAATTAAGCTTCCAGGTCCTAAGGAAAATGACACAACCCAAAGTGCCATTCCTGACCAAGGCCCTACCCTCAGAGGGCTGTGTCTCACTGGCAAAGTCACCTTGCTTCCTACCCCATGTGTAACTTCCACCCCATCCCATCTAGAACTGCACCAGCCCTTATCTGCATTGCAATTAAACTCTGAGTCTCTAAGGACCAGAAGTGAGTCTCATCTGTTTTTACATCCTCAGGCGATTATAAGATCTCTTCCTACTGCAAAGAAATATTACGAGGACAACCCTTAGTTCAGGGTCAAGGCTAATAATCAAATTTTAGGCATTTGAATCTCAGCTATCCCTCAGGCCTGAAGGATATGGCAGACATTGCTAGCCGTGTAGCAAAGGGCTGGCCCTACAAGGTACATCCCTTATAACACCAGACACAGAAGCCACAATAGGCAACGCCTTCATCCTCACAGTGGAAGGCCAACAAATAATTATTAAGTGGCGGCCATAGTTAAGGCCCCAGGAGAGGTGCAAACAGTTAAAAAACGATCATTGTGGTGACTTACACTTCTACATCTATCATCTCATTTATATTTGACTCCCACAGCCACCCCTGGAATCGTTTTTACAACTTCCCTAGACTGACATCTCCCCAAGTCATCTAACTAAGAAAGGATACAAAATTATGTATCCTTGGATTTCCAGTGCTCCTCCCACAGTGCTGTGGGGGATACCCCCATTGCCTGAAAGCTCCCTGTGCTACCTGCACGCCCGGACTTATACCTAATGACTGCTCATCTAGGGCCTCTTCCGGGAGGCTGCCTCTGACCCCTCCACCCCAAGGCATAGCTCGTGGGTTCCTCGGCCCTTCTAGAACTGCACCTGCCCTTATCTGCATTCCCATTAAACTGAGTCTCTGAGGACCAGGACTAAGTGTCATCTGTTTTCATATCCTCAATGCACAGTGACACACTCTACACACTTGGAAAAGCTGGCAAACATTGAACCACACACTTGTGGCTGGCCTGAGAGTTTTATAAGGAGATCTGTAAAGGAAAAAGGCTAAGTCAGGAGTGACTAAAAATATTCAATAGCCGGGACACCCTGGCACTGACCAGTCAGGGACGGTGAGTGAACAGAGGTCGCACGCCAGATCGCCACAGGAGTCCTAATGTAGGTGCGGGTGCAAGCCAGAACCAGTGTTTGCTGGTCACATGAAATACCAACCCACACCTGTGTTCTGGCTCTACCGCTCATGGGCTGTGTGACCTGTGGCAAGCAGGGTAACCTCTCTGGGCTTCAGTGCACTCTTCCATAAAAATGGAGGGCAAACAGGACTCACTTCACAGGGTTGTTGCGGAAACTGCGTGCCATAAGGCAGCCTCCGCGTTTCGACCTATGCCTGGCATACCTAGTCAATCCTTATTACTTGTGGATTCTGTATTGACAAAGTCATCGACTCGCTGACATTTATTTGTAACCTCCCACTCAACACTCGCAGCAACTGCAAGGTCATTTGCGACAAGCACAGAGCCTGACGCAGAGCTGAGGCCAAAGAAGGAGCGCCCTCCCTCCTTGCTTCAGTTCTCGTACTACCTACACGTTTCCTTTTCACAGGCTATTTATTGCCATACGTTTTTGCGTTTTGGTGCTTTTTGTTGGTGATTTCAGCACAGTGCTGAAGGGCTGCCTATCGCACCTAAGCTCAGGGAGGTTGTGACGTGCTGTAGGGAGACAACACATGTGTTAGATATGCTTTGTTATCAAAAATGGTATTACAGGCCATTAAAGAAAAACACATCACTAACCCCAGTGAGTATAAATCCAGAAACTCTATGTCGAATGTGGCAAGAAACGAGTTAATTCTATCAGTTGCAAGTACCATGCTGCGCGGTGGAACTTTACACAATACAGAAACTGTGGTCTCTGTATCCGTGAGGAACGGAAACCCAAATCCCCTCCAAGACACCTGCACAACCTTCTTGCTTAGAGCTCGAGGGACCTGAGCCTTAAGCAGCCCGGGAGTGGGCTGCTGGGGGCCGTGCCTGCTGTAAGCCTTGATCAGAGACTGAAGTCATCAGAGGGAACTATGACTCAGTGCTTTGACATTCAATAGACAATGACTCAGTGCTTTGACACTCAAGAGACACACAGACGTCTAAAAGCTACCAGGGCAGCGCCAACATCATCAGTCAAAGGACACTGTCCATCTAGAGGCACCAGTCCATCTTAGAGGCACAAGAAGCCTCATTTCTCCCTGCAGGGAGGCTGACTCTGTCAAAAGAGGTGCAAGGGCTGAGTGTGGTGGCTCATGCCTGTAATCGCAGCACCTGAGACAGAAGCAGGAGGATCACTTGAGGCCACGAGTTTGAGACCAGTCTGGGTGACAAAGCGACACCCTATCTTCATTTAAAAAAATATTTTAAAAGAAGAGGCTCAAAGAATCACCCTGTGGAATCAACCAGGAGCTGTGCCAAAGCCCTCCTCTCTGCTTCCTCCCACCCCCTTGATAGGAGTTTTTTCCAAAGGGAGACAATACTGAGATCATCCTCACCAAGGAGAAAGTGAACTCGGTATAAATCAGACTTCTGGAGCAGCCGCCGAAGCTTGGCCTGCGTCTCGGTGGCCTCTGCGCCCTTGCCGCTGGTGGAGGCCCTCTGCTGCAGCACCTCTTCCAGGTAGAGCACAGCTAAGTGAGTGTGATACTCTTCTTTCTGCAGGAAACAGGGGGAGCCAAGCAGACAGACAGTGTTTTCAAGTGGAAAGTCAAAGGTCTCCCCCGTCAGCCAGGGCTTGGAGCCTGGGGCTGCGCTGACATGAGCTGGGCAGACCCTCACCCTCTGGATCGAAACCCTCTCAGAAACCATGACACTGAGATGAGGTTACCATCTCCGGGGAATAGAACAAAAAGTCACCTCTGATTTTGGGAAGTAAGGGCCACAGAATTTAGATAACCTACAAAAAGGTATAGCTCCCTTTATTTCCTTTAAGGATAATAACAAAGAAGGAAAAGAGAGGAAAAATAAAAGCTGAGTGGGGGTGAGACGGAAGGAGAAAAAAATAAAGCTACCTACCAGGTCTCTTTCTGTAAGCCTCAAGGCCCTCATCAGACCCTCAATAAGTACAGATGGATCACACTCGGGGAACAGACATTACACAGTACCACATGCCAAAAAGTGTTCTAATTCAATTCCGTCTCTCCAGCCCACACTCTTTAGTCTAAGTTCTGCAGTGCTCACCTGCAGTCTCTTGTCTATCACAAGATGTTCCAGATACTTCACAAGGGCTTTAGGGTATTTTTTAAGGCAATTGATAATGTCGTCTGGATTAAAACTGTTCTTCTGCTGTTCATCCAAAGGTCTCTTGGTGAAAACCTGAACTCCGACCTGAAAGAGGAGCGACAATACAGTTGCTGTGCTTCTCAAACCCACCTTTTCTTCATCTTTATTTTGGTCACTGCACATTCAAGCTTTGGATAAAATCATCACTTAAAATATGATGACATAATACATTAAACACGCACAGCTTTTTGTATGTCAATCATACCTCAATACAGTGCTTTAAAAAATATAATTATGGAGAAAAACAGCCCAGCATGAAGCACTGTCAAAAGGCCAGAGGGCAAAAAATCAAGACAGAAAAACCAGCCTATACCCTGAAGCCCTCCTCACACACCCTGTGCAAATTGGAAACTGAAGAACAAAGCATTTATTGGTGACAGATTTTGACAACCCATGGAGTAACAATTTTATAACATTAAGATCATCCAAGAACAGGGATAGTCAGTTGCCGAACAGTATGTGAAAAGATATCAAAAGTGCTGAAATTTCTGTACAGTAAACTCACTTCTCTGAACATGGATTATCTACTCTGGGTTATTTATGATAGATGGTTAATCTGAAATCCGAGCCTTCAGTCCCTGAGCAGGTTTCCAGGCTGCCTTCCTGTGTCTATCAAGTGGAGGCACAGGTCCAATCCCCTGGTTCGAGGAAAGGACAGTGAGGCAGGCAGGAAAGCAGCTCTCCACTGCACCCCCCCGAGCACTTACGTGTGCAGGTTCTATCACGTGCACGCACACAAGCACCCCCCACAAGGCCAAGACAGTCATATATCATGTATGATGGTACGAATTTTGGATTCTATAAGCCTGGATTTGTGTCCCAGCTCTACCAACTATAGCCTCAGTTTCCTCATGTGTAGCTAATGCCCACTGAGGGGTTGCTGTGATATTTAAGTGATGACCTTTGTCAGGGGATTGTCCACTGTGCAGTACACTGAATTCCATATATGTTCTGCTGTTATCATCCATAAGCATTGGGAGAGGCCTAAACCTTGCAACGGCACTGAGATCCACGTTGTAGGCGTGTGTGAGCCCGGTCAGGATGTGCTCTGCAGGCGTGTGCACTGAGGCAAATAAAGATGGAGTAACAAGTATGCAAAGTGCAAGTGCCTGGCTTTTCCAGGAAAAAGCCAGGATTTCCCAGGGAAAATTCCCTGGATTTTCCAGGGAAGCCAGCACCACAGAGGATATGAGAATATATTCCAACTCAGGTTTTAGAAAGGCAAATGCAGCACTCAGAAACTCTCCATTCAGGACCAAGGTCCTGCATCAGAAAGCTCATTTTGTCTCTCTGAGGGGAGCCATGGAAGCATATACGTTTTTCACGATGAGAACTGACATGCCTGCTGTCTTCTTCCCAGTCACCTGTGGGGCTTTACTAAGGATACTGTCCTGAGCCTGCTACTTCCCCTCTAGCCAGCAGGTGCTTTTTCACTGTCAGCATTTCTCAGCCTCCAAGACAGGCCGAGTCTTGCTCATGGCTCCCCTCCCTCCTCCAGGCCCACCAGCTCCATGTTGGCCGTGGTGGGAGCAGGGATGAGGGCAACAGGCTGCCCGGTGTGGCCTGGGTCTCGGGGCTTCCTCCTTCCAAAGATCAAGTCCTGCAGGGCAACCACCTAATCCTGCTCCAGCAAACAGCAGTGTCAGACTTCTGAGGGGTCGAGGAGCAGGGTTCACAGACACAAGTTCTTAAGAAGACGCTAAAAATGCAAGCTGGCTATGTGTCTTGCTTTTCTGCACAAGTGACTTGCCCCAGCAAGGGGATTCTCAATGGAATGTCTCAGCAGCAAGATGCAGAACTGCCCAGACCTAGAATCCAGAGAGCTCAAGGGACGGTATTAAAAGGGGAACAACATCAACAACAAAAAACAGAGGAGGAGGTTGAAATGTAGCTTCCTTTTCCCCTCCAAAAATCAAAGTTTCTGGGGTCTGTTTTTACCACCTCCCCCAACCAAAAAGAATGCATTTTTATGAAGCACAAACCTCTTCACTTTTCTGTAGGACCCAATCAGCATAGGCCCACACTAGCTCCTCGTCTAAGCAGTAGGTAAGAAAATCCACAATGTATTCATACAGGTCTGAGCGTGTGGAGTCCTGGACATCGCCATTCACAATGTTCACCCACAACTGGAAAGGAATCAAAAAGAAAAAAAGAAGAAGAGAAGAAAAAAATCATAAAGGCACGTGTCTTAGAATTAGTTGAGAAATGACATATGTTTACTTATTTGGCTTTTTAATACCTTTTAAAGTAGTTGGAAAAACTGTAAATGCTTAAATTTTAGTTTAGTTTTGGAGAAACAAAGAAATGTAAAAAGACGTAAGTCCAAGAAATAAAAAAAATAAAGCTCCTAGTTCCTCTTTGTTTCTCTTTCTTTCTTTCTCTTTTCTTTTCTTTCTCAATAACAAAGTAAACAGAATTTATGCAGGGACGTGAATATATTAAAAATGTATCTTCATGAAATAAACAAAACAGTCTCTGATAACATCTTGACACAGAGAAGATTCACCTACAAGCCAGGCTCTGTTTCCATCTTCTTCGTTACAGACATTCTTGATTCTGAAGTCTCCTTCGGACTGTGATAGGCAGATGTTGTGCTTTTAAAAAAGCTTTGGTGACTCTGTCCTCTGAGTTCCCACTGTCTTTTGCACAGGGGGCTCAGGATAGACTCCAGTGATAAAAGCCTTTTGCTTTTTCAGCCAGAAACTTCTCTACCATGTTAAGTGAAGCTTACTTTCAGGACCCTGGAATGAGGCAGCATCACGTGAGCGTGGAAAGGATGATGGTTGCATGGGTTCCTTCCGCACTACCTGCATGGCATGCCCCACCTACCCGCACACCACACCACCCCTCCAAGCCACAGCACAAGGAAGGAGAGAAACAGGCGTGGCATATGAATTCTGGAATTCTGATGTCAGCATATGAACACTTTTTATGACACTCGTTTCTTCAACACAGAATTCCCCAAACCGAATAATCACACATACCTTTAAATACGCCATTTTATATAAAATTCTACCACATATGGAGATCTATCCCATATCATTTCAAGTTTGCAAATCTATCTCTCTACAGCTCTGCTAAGGTTATTACTACACTTATATAAAGCCATAATTCTGAGAACACCAGGCTTTTGAAAATGAAAATTTTATCATTGACACCCAAATCTACTCTTGGCCATTGGGTACATGTTAATTCACCCCACCCCATTTTTCATTGCTGCTGTTGTTCTGCTCTGCAATCAGGTTACCACAATAGTCTCACAAAGCAATCCAACACTAAATACATGTTCAGCCTTGCCAGAGTCATGAGGTTGACTTGAGCTTGGTGAATATGGCTGATGCCCTTGGCCCCTCACAAAATAAAGCAAAAGCAAACAACATGGTGCAGTACAAATGCATAACGAATAATGAAGGGGAGAAAGTCTCCTGAGAGTGTGAGATAAGGCTTTTCTCAAGATCAGTAGCAAGACATAAGATACAAAATGTGACAATGCTAATAAATCGATGCCATTTCGATCAGGGTGCAGGACCTCTGCCGGGCCAATGGAGCACGGTTCAGATCTCAGATCTACCACGGATGCATGGCCTTGGACAAGGGGCTGGTGTGCACCAGCTGTGGTTTTGTCACAGGTGACCCAAGGATAAGAAATTACCCAGCTCACTGGCAACACTGATCGTCACTAACAGTGGAAATGATAAATCCGACTGTCATTCACTGCCTACATTTTCTGGTAAGGGCAGTGATATACTATGACTACATTTTCTGGTAAGGGCAGTGATACACTGTGACTCTGTGAGAAATCGTATTTTCATTTCTTAAGTTTTCAAAAACTCAGTCTTGATCATGTTCTTCAAGGAGACGGAAAGACAAAGAGAAGAAAACTCTTGACCAACATTCCTCCAGGAATTCACTTTCTAAAACGGAATCGTTTCTGTTCTGTATAAAAGGGTGTAGATCAGGCAAAAGTGGTCTCTGTCAACTTGTGAATTTTTTTTAAAGTAACACTAAGTATTACGTACATGGTGCTGATTTTTAAATCGCGTGAGAGCGCTACTAGACTCACCTGAACTGCAGCCGCGTCTTGGTTATTATAATGATAGAGCAGTCCAAGTGCAAAATACCTGAAACAGGACAACGTGGTAAGTACAACCTGTGTTCCTCAGCTCCTGGAGGCGACCTTCACACAGTGACACCCCCCACTCCCAGTTCCCCATATTCTATTCAGCTCGAGTTCAGGCTGGCTGCAGTGGCTCATGCCTGTAATCCCAACACTTTGGAAGGCCAAGGTGGGTGGATGGCTTGAACCCAGGAGTTCAAGACCAGCCTGGGCAACGACATAGCGAGATCTATCTTTATTAAAATATTCAAAAAAATTAACCAGGTGTGGGGTACACATCTGTAGTCCCTGCTACTTGGGGTGCTGAGGCAGAAGGATCACTGGAGCCCAGAAAGTTGAGGCTGTAGTGAGCCCCGATTGTGCCACTGCACTCCAGCCTGGGTGATGGAGTGAGACCCTGTCTCAAAAAATATACGTGTGCGTGTGTGTGTGTGCGCGTGCGCACCCATGTAGTTCAACAAACAACCAAAGGATGCTCATTTCTGTATATTTACTTATGATACTAAAAATACATGCTCTATCAGCTTCCAAAAAGAATCTGATTCCAGTCTAAGATGAGCTGAAAAAGTAAACTATGGAAAAATCACATCTGGAATTGCTTTACGATTTGCTTCAAATGTTAATATAATTTCATATGTCTTTGGTCTACTACTATTAACTCATATGAGGTACTAGAAGAATATGCAGAAGCTACGCTGCCTAAGCAGTGACTGAGAAGGAGGGCAGGGGCTTCAGACATGAGGAACAAGCAGGAAGGGCTAGTGTCCGGGCCTCGCAGACCACAGGGTCAGGGAGCGCCCTGGGACAGAGTGCCCAGAGTTCAAGAACCTGGGTTTCAACTCCAGCTTCTTTGACCTTGAGCAAGTAGGTTAACTTCCCCAGCCTCTAACTCCTCACCTATAAATGGAAAAGATCGGCAATAGCATTGGCATTGCCTGGGCAGCGAGCCCTCAGCACCCTCCCAAAGTCTGCAAGGGTGTCACACTCCTGGTCCGCCTCCCCAGCAGGAAACTGGAGTAGGCTGACCAGCGAGAAGTCAGGCTTCTTCCTTCCAAGGGCACACTCTCAAGATATTGGGGCATCCACATGAATCCTTCTCTTTTCCTTAACTTTTTGGAAAGTCATGCTGACTCTACAGATCCTACCATCCCTTGTCACTGCCATGAAGCGGCAGTGTGTTTTCTGCCTCCTGAGAAAACTAACACTGATTCCATAGCATATCCGAGTGGCTGATGGAAACTGCTGAAAAGGCCAGTACCCATGTGGAAGGCTCTGGCATCTCAGGCACTAGCACAGTGACCCCAGGGTCTCTGTGGGAGTTCATCCACGCTTTTGTCATTTCGATTCCTTAACAAAAATCATAGACCAAAAAAAATCGTGTTCTCTAAGTGGAGCTGAGGGATCACCCAACCCCTCTCGTTTTCAAAGATAAGAAAACTGAGGCCTAGAATTGTTGGGCTGAGTATTAGCTGCCCAGAATGGAGACGCTGCTGGCCCCAACCAAGCCAGGCACTATTCATTAACAGCCCACGATATATAAGGCCATCTACTAACTCATGCACATAAGGAAGGCAGTTTTTTGGTTTTTTTGAGACAGGGTCTAGCTCTGTCCCCAGGCTGGAATGCAATGGTGCAATCACTGCTCACTGAGGCTTCAACCTCCTGGGCTCAAGCAATCTTCCTGCTTCGGTCTTCTGAGTAGCTGGGACCACAGGTGTGCACCACCACACCCAGCTAATTTCTTTTTAATTTTTCATAGAGACAAGATCTTACTATGTCGCCCAAGTTGGCCTCAAACTCCTGGGCTTAAGCAATCTGCCTGCCTCAGCTTCCCAAAATGCTGCGATTACAGGCATGAACCCCCATGTTCAGCCAAGGAAGTCAGAGTTTAAAACCATACCATGTATCAACAAGATCAAGAAGCCTCCCTTTGAATCTATTTATCTAGCTATCTATTCAATTCAGTAGTCAGTAACTAAAATGCACTGTAAATTTTACCAACATGTGGCATCTCCCACAAGTGAATACGAGGCAAACTATAAAGGAAATTAAAAATAACTTCATGGCCGGGCATAGTGGCTCACCCCTGTAATCCCAGCACTTTGGGAGGGTGAGGCGAGCAGATCACCTTAAGTCAGGCGTTCTAGACCAGCCTGGCCAACATGGCGAAATCTCGTCTCTACTAAAATACAAAAATGACCTGGGCGTGGTGGCACACACCTGAAATCCCAGCTACTTGGGAGGCTGAGGCAGGAGAACTGCTTGAACCCAGGAGATGGAGGTTGCAGTGAGCTGAGATCACGCCACTGTACTCCAGCCTGGGTGACAGAACAAGACTCTGTCTCAAAAAAAAAAAGTAATTAAAATAAAAAGGAAAATAACTTCATTTACTCACAAAGCCCATTACTAGTTCCAAATTGTATTCCAGATCATTTAAGAATGGGTGTGAGAACAAATGCCCTGATGGTGGTGACAGAGAGGGCATCTGAGGAACACATGCATCTGCTGTCACTATGATTTCGTGGCGGTCACCTACAGGTCCTTGGGAACGCAAACACCACACTGGCTAAGGCGAAGTCACTTCACGAGGATCTCCTCAGCAAAGGGCCTCAGTAAGGGTGCAGGGCGGGAAGCCCTGGTCATATCAGGAGGGGAGCACTCACTTTTTGTGCTTCTCTAGCCAGGCAGCACTGTCTGTCAGGAGACAGAAGTTCTCAGTGACCAGGAGGTCCAGCAGGCTGTCGTGGTCAGCCTCCGCGTACAGTTTGAGCAAGGCTGTGTCAACGTCCTCCTTGTAGCCATTTGCTACCTCTGTGCTGCGGACCTCGTTCAGGTAGCTCATGAGGAAGCGTTTGCACTTGGCCATCTTCTCCTGGTCCCCCTGGGTCAGCTGGTTCAGGTCTGCGTACTCATGAAGAGGAGGGTGGGACCGGGTGAAGGAGGAGGAGGTGGGCAACAGGAAGGGGTAGAGAGAGATCAGCTCCCGGACATCAAGCTGGCCGCTTCTGCAATTACAGTGTCAAACTAAATGAAGCAAAAAGAGAGAAGAGTACACATAGGCACACAAAACAGCACTGGAGGGGAGTGCACGGTGGCACATGTTCACTGGGGGCTGGGGAGCTGGGGACAGGGTCATCACGTCGGAGTGACCGTTCTAATCTGCAAGTGCAGCAAAGCACCATCCAACTGGGTGCTGCCACCTGGCTCCAAAAAAGAACAGAAGGGACGAAGGTGAAAGACACATACACAACTGGCGTGAGAGTGGAACACCAAAATGCCTAGGATGAAGAGAATACCCAGCTGAGCCTGGAAACCAAGGCAGAAAAAGCAACACCTGGGATAACACGCCACCAGCGTCTGCGGCTGTGCAAAGGCAGCATCATGCAAAGGCAGCATCACAGCTCTGCTGAAACCAGCATTTTCCTGGCACTAAATTACAAACAGATTTGTTGAATGGTCCTTAAAGGAGGAACTTTATAAAAACATTAACTTACAACTTCCTCACCAACATCTCACAACAGAAGACACAGAAATATTCATGTGGCCATTTCTGTGGGGACTCTCGTAGAATTTCAGAGCCTAACATTGGGATGCAACAACCAGTTCCTTTCCCATCTCCTCTCCGGAATCTGCTCGTCTTGGCTACAATCAGAGCAGGAGCTGTGGATCTCAAACCTGGCCCAGTGTCAGACCCAGCTGTGGAAAACCTCCTGAGGGAACAGAAGCAGGGACCACCCCACCCCAGACACACGGAATGGTGAGGAAGGACCCAGGATCCATGCTGCCTGTGATGTTCAGTGCATCCTCTTTCACCCAAGCTCTGATCAGCTTAAAGCCTCCTCTACTGGCTTCCGCCTCTGGCTGCCCTTCCTTCCGCTTCACTCAGCCTCTCCTGACCTCCCATGATTTGTACAACCCATAGGATAAATTTCAAACCTCTTAGTATAGCATTCAAGGCCCTTCCCAAACTGATCTCAAGCTACTCTACAACTTCAGCCTCAAGCATCCCTGCCACACCCCAACACTTCTACTAGACCTGCTTATTGTGCCAATTTGTACATTTCATGCCTCTCAGCCTTTGCTGTTGTTGTTCCCTTGCCTAACGCAGTGGTTCTTGGTGAAAAGCAATTTTGCTCCCTGGGGAACATGTGGCAATGCCTGGAGACAATTTCATCATGACTGGGGTGGGGGTGTGCTATGGCATCTAGTAGGTAGAGGCCAGGGCTGCTGCCATTAAACACCCTGTAATACACACGACAGTACCCCCTGCCCAAAGAATTATCTGGCTCAAAACATCTACAGTGCCACAGCTGAGAATCCCTGACCTAAAGTACAATTCTTGATTTGAGAAGTTTCTGCTCATTGTTTAAGATCCGGGATGAATCCAATGAAGATTCCTCCACTGGCTGATGTAAGCCCATGCAACAGTGCCCCCACAGCAGAGCGGCACCTGTGCTGCAGGAAAGGCACACATCCAGTTTCCAAGCTAGAACGGGCATGCCAGAGAAGCAGGCACGGGGTTCCCCTTCCATCTGTTGCTCAGATTCAGGCCACATTTGCTGAATGAAAGAAGAGCTGAACCTAGCTGATACAACGACAGCCTGCAGGTTGTCTAAAGGAAGAGACACAGAGCCCACGTCCCCAGGTTACGTATGATCAATTTTCTCTTAAGTATCAACCATAACTAGCTGGTAACTGTGGCCTCCGGCACGGCGTGTCAAACTAAATGAAGAACTAAATGAAGACTCCTTCTCACGGCACTGAGAAGGAGTCACAGGACGGGTCCAGTTCAACGAGGAAAAGAAAATCACAGTTTATTAGCAACATTTGCTGTGAGCACAGAAAAGGAAGTGGAATCATCTTTGTCTTAGAAGTGTCTTCTTCAAATATCAATTCTCAGGCTGGGTGTAGTAGCTCACGGCTGTGATCCCAGCACTTTAGGAGGCTGAGGCAAGAGGATGACTTGAGGCTAGGCATTTGAGACCAGCCCAGGCAACACAATAAGATCCCGTCTCTCTGAAAAAATAAAAACTTCACCAGGTCCCGTGGTGGCACACACCTGAAGTCCTAGCTACTCAGGGGGCTAAGGCAGGAAGATCACTGAGCCCAGTAGGTCAAGGCTGTGGTGAGCTAGGATTGCAGCACTGTACTCCAGCCTGGGAGACAGAATGAGATGCTGCTTCAAAACGAGAAAAAAAAAAAAAAATCCGTTCTCTCAGTCACACTTTGGACCAAAGCAGTGCAGCAATCTAAACTTAAGCCGTTAAGAGAGTAGGTGCGGAAGTACAGAAACGTCATCCTAATAACAGGCCCCACATCTATTCTCTTACAAAATCCGAGGACTGCTCTAGGAATCCATCTGAGGACAATCACCTAATGTTTCAGATTAACCCACGAGAGAAGGAAGACACCTTGGGATACACCCATGACCCCGGTGAGGAGGTCTTCAACACTGTAGGGCTGACACAAGATATGGCAGAAAAGAGTCTAGGTCCAAAGGGGCAAAAAACTGACTTAAACCCGGAAGCCACGGGTCTTGCCAAGAACAGAGAACAGCACGTAAGAGTTGCATAAGCACTTTGGGAGGCCGAGACGGGCGGATCACGAGGTCAGGAGATCGAGACCATCCTGGCTAACACGGTGAAACCCCGTCTCTACTAAAAAAAAAATACAATAAAACTAGCCGGGCTAGGTGGCGGGCGCCTGTAGTCCCAGCTACTTGGGAGGCTGAGGCAGAAGAATGGTGTAAACGCAGGAGGCAGAGCTTGCAGTGAGGTGAGATCCAGCCACTGCACTCCAGCCTGAGCGACAGAGGGAGACTCTGTCTCAAAAAAAAAAAAAAAAAAGAGTTGCATAAGCAAAAGTTATATGGGGCATCATTATTCAAGGAATGATTCCTTCTTTACTCAGAAATCCATTCTCTACAGCCAATTTTGTAACTGTAATCATTTTCAGTACTGCCATCCCTCAAATACCCAGCATAGAGTGAAACATTAGAGCCACCATGGATGTAAGGAGGTGGCTGGTCATGAGCACACCTCCTATAGAACAGGCAAGGGAGGCATTCTGCTCAAGTCACTACTTAGATGAGAATATCTATTCAGGGGCTTCCTGTACATGTATTTCTTAGACAGCTGTAAACTGTGCAGAATCTATGCTGGAGAGACATTTTGAGAAGTTACTCTAAAGGCAGGGCCTGGGTAGGATATTTCAAGACTCTCATAGCAGGTCTAACTTAATCTTCTGCAAAGAGTGCTGAGCAAGGCCTGGGACGGCTGACTCCCATCTCACTGAGCACTCGGCTGTGGGGCAAGGGCAGCCGGAGGCGGCATGACTGCGAGGTGTGCCTGTAAGGCAGACGTGGTGGGCGGGGGAAAGTGGAGAACACACTCCACAGCCCACAGGCACGTCTGACAAGCACAGGAGTCATTGCAGTGCCAGAAGGGACCTCCGGGTGCGGTGGCTCAAGCCTGTAATCCCAGCACTTTGGGAGGCCGAGACGGGCGGATCACGAGGTCAGGAGATCGAGACCATCCTGGCTAACACGGTGAAACCCCGTCTCTACTAAAAATACAAAAAACTAGCCGGGCTAGGTGGCGGGCGCCTGTAGTCCCAGCTACTCGGGAGGCTGAGGCAGGAGAATGGCGTGAACCCGGGAGGTGGAGCTTGCAGTGAGCTGAGATCCGGCCACTGCACTCCAGCCTGGGCGACAGAGCGAGACTCCATCTCAAAAAAAAAAAAAAAAGAAAAACTCAACTTTCTGAGAGCTGACCAGGAACAGAACATTTAGAAGGTCATTAGAGGGTGACAGAAAGTTTCGTAGGTTTTCCCAGAAGCACTGTGTTCCCCGCCACCCCACCCCAAACTCACAGCGTCTTGTAAAATCACTGGAGAGAAGAAGCAAGAGCGAACCACAGCGCCTTCCTAAGGGGTCCTCAGCGTGCTGTCAGATCCGCTCTTTAGAATTTTCTCCTGGCAAAACAATCTTGATGCCTCCACGGGACTAGTGTCTGTGCCCTTCCTCTGCTCCCACTCTAAGACACAGGCCAGTTAAATTAAGGCTCCGGGTGAGGTGTGACGCCGAGGAACCAGCATTGGCGGGGTCTGCTGTCACAAGCAACCCCCACCGTATCCCCCTGAAGCACAGTCTAACCATGCAACACATCGCACCGCGACGTCACACCGGAAACGCAGGTTCTGGCCACAGAGGGACACTGTGGTGGCAGTCTTGCTACCAGCACCTCAAATTACCTGAAGAGCTCTTTAGCTTCCAGGAACTGAAGTTGCGCAAACTGTATAAATCCCGCCTGCTGCAGAATTCTTCTGTACATTACCTGCAAGGAAAGACAGGTGTAATCTCTTAGCAAATCTTGAAACCACCACGGCAGGGTTAAATTCATCTAACCCTAAATAAGCGTTTGTTATAACATAGAAATGTAAAATTACACATTGAGGAAAAAACAAGGTGTATATGAAATTACATATGTCTGTCTCTTCATGGTTTTATTTTTGCAATTCTCCAATCCTTCCCAAATGCACTCCTTGATCTCCAATTCTCCTCCTCATTAACTCACAGGGCTTCAGCGAGTCCCTGTACTTGCAATTGCTGAGATGGATATCCACAACCCTGCTGTTTCTGGCAGTCCAGGAGCTGCCTGGCCTTCTTCCACTCTTCGGGAATTGAACTCACAGTACCACCTTTCAGAGCATCCCTCAGAGCACAGGGCCAACTCGTTTCATAACCAAACAGATAAACACCCAGGCTTTCTCAGTCAGAGATGCAGAAATGCTGCATGTTCCATCCCCTGCTGGTGATGTCCAGCCCACACTAACACACCAACATCCGACACTCCTGCAATGAAGGGGCCAGTTTATCGTGTTTACTCCACCATGACCCACATTTCCATGACCGCTTTGTTCTTGTTACATCCAGCAATAGCGGAATGCACGTTAGGAACCTGCTGTGTGGCGTCTCTGATCCCACGACCCGCTCCGTCACCGTCCAGTATGGCTGGTGTCCGAGTCCTGCCCATCGTCTATATGAAATGGCTCCTGGACGTGTTTCTTCACTCTGTTCCTATAGATGCCACCACCATAGCCCAGGCTCTAATCACCTCAAGAGTAAAGACTGTGTTTTAATTACTCTCTGACTCTGACACCTCCTCCTGCTAACACATCCTCCCGTTTGACAGCCACACATTCCGTGAAGGCACGGCCCGTACATCACTCACCTAGCGTCTCCCACTACTAGCCTAGTGTCTGCCATTCAGTCGGTGCTTACTGATCAATTCTCTGATCCATTTGTATGAAACTCCACTTCCACTGTCACTCACTATCCCTGTCTTACAGGTACAAAAACTCTGCTCAGAGATGTTACGTTCTTAGCCCCAACTTACTAAAGTGAGAACTGGTTGGACCGTGATTTAAAACCAGGCCTTTCTGATTCCAGAGGCCAGATCTTTCCACTCACTGACTCTTCCAGGTACACAGCAGGCAGTTGGTATGTCACCCACTGAAGGTACAAGGGAAGCGGAGCCCCAGTGCCGAAATGCTATCAATCCTGTTCTCTTAAATTACTTTTCAAAGGGCTTTCACTCAGCACCAGAAGACAGGGTGGAAGGAAAAAAAAAAAAAAAAAAAGCTTTCACTACACAGTAGTTTTAAAGGACTCTCAGAAGCATAGCAACCGTTCCTCACCTACTTCCAGTAGAAATCCCTTTAGAGACGTCAGAAAAAGCAGGCTGCTTAAACCTTTCAGTTTTCTTTTTACCATCTGTCTTTATTTTTCTTCCCCGAAACCAGCCATTTCTGACATAAAGGCCGAACCAATTATGTCACCCAACAGTAAGCAAAAGGGAGTAAGGCAAAGTTCTGTTGCCTGGAATGCCAGTAACATTTCCGAAAGCAGAAATACTAGAGGCCAGCTACTTAGCAAAAGGGATGCAGAGGACCCATTAGCTGCTGGAGAAGAATTCTCAATCACATCCAGGCTTGTTGAGGAGAAATCAGCTGAACGGCAATTTATTCCTTACGGCAGTAGGATTCAAATGGCATCCACTCTTCCCCTATCTATATTCATACCAACCCCTTTTTTTTAAACTTATTAAAAAACTATGTAAGTTATTGTCTAAACAGAAACATCTTTCCCAAAATATATTAGGTGGAACATGAGGACCATGGCATTCTCCTTGTTAAAAAGGCAATGCGTCCTGATTGAATAAATTTGTAAACAGGTGTGTATGTATGTGTATCTATATATGTAAATGTTGTTATATAAAATATATAAACTGAAATGTACTTACTTGTGTAGATATAAAAATACAACTGTATCATGTATAAAATGATGCACTTCTATATATATAGAATATCTATATCTATAGGATATAGATATAGATAAATATATAGTATATATATATATATCCCTTCTTGAGGGTGCACAGAAAGATAAAAATATAATAATATATAAAATATAAAATATACCCTCTTAGGGAATCACAATAAGTATTAGAATATTAGAGGCTCTGAAAAAACCTTCAATTAAGAAACCCAATTAACTTAACCTTCCAAAATAGAATCTTCCTCCCACCCTGCACCTGTTACTGTGCCTGCACAAGTGTTTGGTGAAACAAAGTGGGAAGCCTTGATTCAGAAGGAAGCCTGCAGTGGACACATGCAAAGCACAAAAAGTGGTCAATTCCAAATATGGGAATAGGGAAAGGAGGCTGCGAGGTGGTGGCAAGAAAAGAGGGAGAGCACACATAAGCAAAATTTACCAAAAAAAAAAAAAAAGGTCCAACCTCTCTTGGGCAGGATATACACAAAAAATTGCAACACTGGTGACTCAGAGAGAAAAATGATGTGCTAAGGAAGAAAAGGACATTTGCCATTTGATTTTTCTTTTAACCACATGCATGTATTTTTTTCTTCTGTACTTTTCAAAATTCAAAATTCCTAAGTAATATATTCAATATGGCTCAAATTTTGAGGCACTGAAAAGGGATACAGTGAGCCATCTTATTCCTGTCCCAGCCAGCAGATGCCATCCAGAAGGAATCAGTGCTATTAATTTCTTGTGTAGCCTTCCAGAGACATGTTATGTATTGATGAGCAAATACTTTTACGCCATTTTAATAGTGGTAGCATGTTATGCATGCTCGCTGACACTTTATGTAACTTATTCTACCTTAATGCTATGTGTTAAGCCCTAAAGGCCTTGACACTCTTCCTGGCTGCACAGCGCTGCAGCCCCCGTCTGGGCTATAATACATTTAATCATGCCCCACTGGTAGCCTCTAGGTTTTGTGGTTGTTGCTTTTTAACAAACAATAATGGAGTGAAAAGTTTTCTATATCTGTTATTTTGAATTTCAGTGATCAGATCTGTAAAATACACTTCTGGGTAGGGAATTGTAAGTTTTAATGTCGACAGATATTCTTGAATTGCCCTCCCAGGAGGCTGTATCAATTTAAATTATTACAGGACACCTGAATGCACCCGTTTCCCCACTTTCACCAGTATGGTATTATCAAACTCTCTGATCTCTGATAATCTAATGAATGAAAAATGTATTGGTGTATTCTTATTGTGCATACCTCTATATGAGAGACAAAGCATCTTTTCATACATCTATTAGATAGGCAATTCTTTTTTTTTTTTTTTTTTTTTCTTTTTTTTTTTGAGACAGTCTTGCTCTGTCGCCCAGGCTGGAGTGCAGTGGTGCAGTGGCACAATCTTGGCTCATTACAACCTCTGCCTCGCGGGTTCAGGTGACTCCTGTGCCACAGCCTCCTGCATAGCTGGAATTACAGGTGCATGCCATCATGCTCGACTAATTTTTGTATTTTTAGTAGAGACAGGGGTTCACCATGCTGGTCAGGCTGGTCTCGAACTCGTGACCTCAAGTGATCCTCCCGCCTCAGCCTCCCAAAGTGCTGGGATTACAGGTGTGAGTCGCTGCACCTGGCCAGCAATTTCATTTTCTATAAAATGTGTTCATATTCATTTTTCTATTGGGCTATTCATATTTCTTTCATATATCCCAAGGAATTCTTCAGATATTAGACAAATTAGCTCTCTTTCTGTGCTGCAAACTACAAATATTTTTCCTAATTTGCTATTTCCCTTGAATTTGTTTATAAGTTTTGCCATGCAGGATGTGTATATAAGAGAGAGAAAAAGAGAGAGAGAGAGAGAGAAAGAGAGAGAGAGAGAAAAAGAGAAAGAGAGAGAAAGAGAGAGATAGAGAGAAAGAGAGAGATATAAAGAGTGTGTGTGTGTGTGTGTGTGTGTGTGAATTTAATTTTTTCTTTATGGATTATGGGTTTTCAAATAAATTATTTTAAAATATTCCAAAACCAGCTGGGCATGGTGGCTCATGCCTGTAGTCCCAGCACTTTAGGAGGTCAGGGTGAGCAGATGACCTGAGGTCAGGAGTTCGAGACCAGCCTGACCAACATGGTGAAACTTCATCTCTACTGAAAATACAAAAAATTAGCTGGGTGTGATGGCACGTGCCTGTAATCCCAGCTACTTGGGAGGCTGAGGCAGGAGAATCCCTTGAACATGGGAGGCGGAGGTTGCAGTGATTGTGAGATTGCGCCACTGCACTCCAGCCTGGGTGACAGAGCGAGACTCCATCTCAAAAAAATAAATAAATAAAATGTTCTAAAACCAAAGTGTCTGGGAAGGTGGTGGCTGTTATGGACAGAATGCTTGTGTCTCCCTAAAATTCCTATGTTGAAATCATCCCCCCTAGGGTATTAGGAGGTGTAGTCTTGGGGAGGTAATCAGGATTACATGAGGTCATGAGGGTGGAGCCCTCATGCATGGGATCTGAGTAGTACCCTTATAAGAATACTGAGAGAGCTTGCTTCTGTCTCTGCCATGTGAAGACTGAGAAGACGGCCATCTATGAATCAGGAAGCTGGCCATCCCCAGACACCAAACCTGCAGACACCTGGATCTCGGGCTCCAAACTGAGAAATAAATGTTTGTCGTTGAAGTCACCCAGTTTATAGTATTCTGTTCTAGCAATCTGGGATGACTAAGCAAGTAGGGGTACAGTTTTTTAATCTCTCAGTCTCCTCTGAAAAGAGACAGAATGATTGGTTCATAACAGCACTATTCACCACAGCCTAAGGTGGTAGCAACTTATTCATCGACAGATAAATAAGTAAACAAAATGTGGTAGGTATATACAACGGAATATCATTCGGCCTTAAAAAGGAAGAAGATTCTTCCGTGCTGCAACGTGGATGAACCCTGAGGACATGCTGCTAAGAGAAATAAGCCAGTCACAGAAGGACAAATATTGTATGACTACTTCTGTGAGGTTCCTAGAGTAGCCAAATTCATAGAAACAGAAGTAGAAGTGGGGATTGCCTGGGCCGGGTGCAGAGGGAATGGGTGGGCATACAGTAGGAAGGGGGAGGTGACTTTGCAGGCTCCAGTTTGCCATGTGTGCCAATATGGAGAAATCTGACATAAAAGAAATCTGTATGCTTTGAGCCTCTAAGCAAACAGATCAAGTCACCACAAGGGAAAGAAACCCAGATTGTCATCAGATTTTTCACTGCAACTCTATCATGGTAGAACATATTTAGGTTCCTCATTGAAAGACAAGATGAGTGGAGGACTTTGTATCCAGCCAAACTGGCCCTCAAGGATAGAGGCTGCAATGAACTGTCACTGTCATCAAGAAGCACAAACTCAAGAGACAGTGCCCCCATATTCCCACTGTGAAATATCTCCGAGGACTGCTTTAGAAAACCAAAATGACTGGAAAGACATCAATAGAAAATTTGATGGTGGGCATTCAACACCTATTTGTCCACAGAACTAAGAGACCAAATAGCATGCGGAAGGCGGAAGGCTCGATGCTCTCAAAAAGTACAGACAATATAACCATCAACAAATAGGGAAGAACGAGAGATTCTACAAAAAAGATGAGACGCTTGCTGACTGCCTTCCAGGTATTGGCTGGGAATTGAGGGCTATTCCTCCAAAGCAGAGGCTGAGGAACACAGGGGAAGAATGATGAAGACGTTACTGGCTAATTTCAAGCACAGCTCCAAGTGGGGAAGCAACAGACGATAGAAACCCTCCCAAAAAAGAGAACGTAGAGGAATTTTATAAGGTGGATAATATTAAGGTAACCATTAGAACAAAAAAATACAACACAAACACTCATACTAACAGACAGAAAAGAAGGGAGGAAGAAAGAGACACAGAGAGACAGTGGGAAGAAGGAAGGGAAAGAAAGAATGGGGTAGAAAGGGAGGTAGAGAGGGGGGAGGGGGGGAGAGAGAGAGAGAGAAAGAGAGAGAAAGAACATGCAAATAAAACAGACCACACAGTAAAATGAGGGAGGCAGTGAATAGAGTGAAGGAGAGAAACTGAGTTTAGACTTCTTTGAATATACTTTGTTTTACTGATTTGACTTTTGAGCTATGTAAATATTTTAGATAATTATAAAACAAATTAAATTTTAAAAAGCAATCCCCAAAAAAATCAAGTCAAATGAAACAAATGAACCTAACTACATATATAGCTGGTGACAGAACCACACAGAGGAGAACTACCCCATGTGACATTAAAACAGTAATTTGAGTGTACAGCCTAGCGAGATTTTCCCTAAGGATGAAAAAAAGAAAAAAAAAAAAAAAAAAAGCAAAGCAAAAACATTCATTGGACGAGCATGGAAATACGAGCACTGACCAGACACCCGACACGCAAAGGAGTCAGTGCTGATTTGGGGGAGTGACGACAATGGTACTGTGGTTACATTTCAAAGAGCATCAGTGCTTTTAGAGACGTGTATTTAAATGTTTTTAGATGAAATGGAAAAAAAATCTATTGGAGCTCAAGCTTTAATATAAACACTATCCACACTGTGTGATAGAAATGAAGTAATATTTTGTGTGTAACACAAACCTTTGTCTATAGAGCGGGATGCCCCTTCACTGTCTCTTATTTTAAATACAGCATTCTAAACTGTAATATAATTTAAGGCCTGTTTTCTAAAGTTCTGAACAACCCTTTTGGATCTCCTGAAGAAATGATCCTTAATCCCAGCCCGACAGTCAAAATTCTTGACAAACCCCTTGCTAATTCGGAACTCAGAGAAGCGAAACCAGCCCTTGCTTTAAATGAAGGGAAAGGAGTGCAATGGTGAAGAAGTCTACTGAGCTCAAGCTTCTCGTCCTCCCCCTTCCTGATTTCTTTAAGCTTGGGGTCTAGCATGTGGTCACAGGCACTCTAAGACTAAAAGAAGCAATGTACTTAACCAGATGAGCTGAATTTAATCCTTTAAAACATACACATTTATGAAAAGTCATTTCTAAACCTTTTTTTTTGCATCAATATTGTTTTATTGTTTAAGGTTTCCATTTCAAACAAAAACCCGGTGCTGCCAATCCATTATATCACAGCTCTGCTGGAAGGCCAGTTGGAAGCTCTGAATTACTCATTCATTTTTTCCTTGGTATTAGAAGGAAAGAACTTACCCAGGACCTAGGGGAGGGAGAAGCGTGGAGCTGAGGGGTGAACTGATAAATGGTATGGGCCGTAAATTGCAGGTGCATGGGGTAGTAAGTCCTTAGCTCTGCCCAGAGGAAAGGGAAGGCTTAGTGAAGAGGAGATATTTAAGCGAGGTATTAAAACCATTTTATCAAGTAGAGAAGTATACTCCAGTAATTGCAGGGTAAAGGGCCCCACGGGGAGCGCCAGCCTGACTTAGCCAGCCTGATGTCCAGAGGCACGCCCGATCTGCGCTGCCATGTCTTGTTTGTGAAATGAGGACAATGGTACCAGCCATTACCAAATGCTTTTGAGGGTTAAAACAACAAATGTTTTTAAATGCCTTGCAGGGTTCCTGACATATCATCGGGCTCACTGCTTGTTTGTTCTCTTTGTCTTCCACCCTTTGAGGCAGAGATGTAGGAAGTAGGCATGTGCTTCACAGGAATGTGTGTAAGTGTGTGTAAAAGACAAGGAGGCCACAGAAGAGGGTGGGGTCAGCCGAGCTTCAAGGCTGTGGACTTGACCTGGGCAACGAGATGCCCACTAAAGTATTCTAAGCAAAGGACTTGGTCCGTAATTGAGAAAGATCATTTCCACATAGTTGCACGGAAGATGGACTGCAATCACACACAGAGGCGGTTAAAAATGCGGGCAAAAGTGAGCATGGTCTGAATACCAGCAGTAACAATGGGAACTGAGAATAATGGGTGAACTAGAGATAATTCTGAAGGTGTATTTCCAGGGCTGGAGATAGGAGCTTGCAGTAATACAGGGAGAAGCAGGAAGCAGGTTAGAAAAGAAACAAAACAAAACAAAACAAAACACCCTGAGAGATCAGATTGGAGAACAAGATGACTACTATCACCTAATACTGACTGTGTAGCTCTACTCTGGCAGAAAGCATAGGGAAAAAAAGAGCAAAAATCAGATAAAGAGCACTGAAAGCCTCTGTAAGAAAATGTTAACACGCTTAAAATGTGCACATGGTGTGTGTGCAAGGAGGGAAGACTCCACAGTGGCAGCTGTGAAAACCTTGGAATGTGGCCCCCCTGGACTTCCACACATCCACCGAGGGCAGCTTGCAGGACAGGAGCAGGTGCCGAGAGTGCGCGCAGCAGTGGCAGGCCTGGGACTGGCGATCTGCCTCTGGTCTGCACCTTCCCCTCCAGGGCACCAGAAGCTCAGCCGCTTTCTTCTTTTTGCTTTTGCTGCCCCCTGCTGAACGCTAGTAGATCAGTCTTACTCAAAAGAGGAACAAAGATGAAAAGTTTATCAACGTTTAAATGTAGAAAAGAGGTCCTGCCCGCCTTCACAGCCCACAGCCATAAATCACACATCCCGTCTTTCACTTTCAGAATCTACCCTCTGCTGCACAAAGCACCTGAAGCCAAAGAGCGTTTCATTCCACAACAATCACACTGTCATCTCTAACATCTGACCGGCATTATCAAGAACTTTGTATTATTAATTTAGATATTCATACGAAGCACACAAACATATCAACATTATGTTTTGTTCCCCTCAAATACAGAGTAACTTGAACAACCTAACTCATCAAGTAATAGTTTTTAGGAGACTCGATTTATATCAATTGCATTTACTATACCAACTATATGTAAAATGAGGGTTTTTCAAGTGCGTTAAAAATGTTCTCCTAAGGAAATCAACTAGATGGGGTTCCTGCAATATCAACTTGGTTAGTAAAATGGTTATCAATATGGTTAGTAAAGCTTTTCCTATAGATGAGAGAAATCTAAACTAATTCAACAACTTCCTGACAAATACAAATTCTAAATTCGGAGACAAATTAACCTGACCCCACTCTTCTGCTTTGTAAGAACTATGTTCTTGATCCTTCTCTGAAGGTCCACGGAAGAGGAAAGTTGATTAGAAATACAAGCCCATATCTAAAGTAGCAGAATTAAGTCAGAAGTTGGAAGCCTGACTTCTCCACTGTTGGCAGTGCCTGCTCAGTCACAAGCTGTTCGACCGCCCGAAAGCCTGTTTCCTTATCTATACAATGTGGATTCGTTGAGAAAATTAAACAACAGATATAAAAGCGGTGTGTACAGCCCGGTACACAGGAAGGGCCGATGCACGTTAGTTAAATCTGAACGTCCTCTAACTGGTGACTTAGAGGCATATTTCTGTGACCAGTTAATTACAAACCTGAAATTTTTCCTTCGGAATGTTCCTCCGGGCTCCTTTTGCTAAAACCAAAGCCTCTTCTACTCTGCGGCTTGCTAGAAGATCCTGTATTTGTTTTTCCAAAGGTAATGGAACCAAGATGTAAACTCCTTTACTTGTGGCAACGATCACTCTTCCTGGGAAGAAATTCAGCATTGTCAGAAAGAGAGAAAACGTACTGCCGGCAAAAAAACACCACTGCTTTCCCCAAACTGGATCATTACCTGATTTGCTAAACAATTTCCCCATAGTTTTCTCAAAGGAATTCCTACAAAAATTATAAATTATAATGCTTTTCTTTTTCCCACACTGTCAACTGTCAGAAAAGGGCAAACTCTTACTATGACATTTCCAAAGAATAACATCTTGTTTTCTTTTGCCTTTTTTTTTAATTGAGAAATGCTGGTAAATGTAAAATCAGTGTAGTAAACACATAATACATAGCCCAATGAAGATGGAGAGTGCAATCAGGGAACATTATCAATAAGAATGTACACCATTTTTAAAACATTCTTTTCCTTCCAAGTTAGTTTAAATAAAATTAAAATGTTAATGTGATATTTTGAAGTATGAGATAATATTTCATCCTCATTTGCCAACCAGAAATACCTCCAAAGTCTTGCCATTAATATATTCATCTCTCCACAGTCCTGCACGTTAACCTGGCCCACTGCCATTGTCATTTTACCTGTGAGCGCCTCCACAGGTAGTCTGTGGAAGAGTCAGAACTGCGGTCCAAGACGAGCTCCTACTACTAAGCTTCCAAATTAAATTTGGTTCCTTTCTGCAGAAACTTTCAGCTAAGCACCACCTGTTTATAGGAAACAATCTAACTCTTTCTGTCTTCTGTATCACAACTAAGGCAGTTTTTCTCATTCCCAAATGACATTCTGTCCCTCCTCTGCCTGGAGTCACTTTTCCCAGGAAGCCTCCCTGTGTTCCCACCCTGGGCAGGTTACATCATCGTCCTCTGTGTGTCCACCACATCCTGAGCCCGCCTCTACCACTCAACAGGCACGGCACCACAATACTGCTCTGTGTGTGACCCCAGAGCAAGCACCAGAGCCCCACTGGAATTAACCCACTTAATGGTAGGAACTGGGAGTCTTCTTATCTCCTGTAAGCATCTATAAGATAGCACTTGGCACAGCGAGGGTACTAAAACCCTTGGTTTGGTGAACTAAAATCCTTAAGTGGCAAATGCATCGCATAAATCTAGATTCATTCCTGGTTGGAAGAAAATATGATAAAAGCCATTCTTAGGTCAGTTGGGGAAATCCGAATATTGGCAGGACATGAGATGGTATCATAAATGAATGTGAATTTTTTTCAGGAGTGAAAATGGCATTGTGGTTTTGTAGAAAAATGCCCTTATTCTTGGGAGATGTGTGTGAAAGAATTTTGGGATTAAATATCATGATATCTTCCTCTTACTTTCAAATGGCTCAGCAAAATGGTAACAAGTATTGAATCTAGGTGAAAGGTTCCTGGTGGTTTACTTTGTCTCTCTTACCACTTTTCGGAATGCTTCCAAGTGTTCAAAATAAAACTGAGGAAAAGTAGAGTAAATCCTTCAAGTGGCTCACCGTATACATGAAATGAAATCCCTCCTGCCTCCACCTCCTCAATTACCCTGGTCTGCTGCAGCCTCAGGTCACGCTGCCCGTTCACACACACCATGCACTACAGTCACAGTGAACTGCTTGTGTGGCCTGAAGCCCACAGTACCCTCTTTAACGGATTCGCATACACCTTTGTCTCTACCAGAAGGTGCTTTCACACAATATCTGCTTGGCTGACTCCTACGCATCCTCAAAGGTTTGGCTAAAACAGCACCTCCTTCAGGAAGTCCTCCCTGCTATATCTAGGAAATACTTTCTCCTCTACTCTCACCATGGGCCTTATTCCATCGTGATCACGCTTTTATACTGCAATACTTATTTGTTTAAATGTCTGCCTCCCCACTAACTGTGCAGCCCCTGAAGCACAGAGGCTGTACTGGAGTCATCTGTGTATCTTCTATGCCTCGCGCAAGGCCCAATTCCTAAATGATATTTACTGCAGAAATATCACAAGAGAGTTAAGTAAATTTCACTAAGACTTCTATGTGAATGAGTACCTTCAAAGTCCTGTAGGATGTGGCCCTCCTTAAAGGGCAGGGTCTGCTTCTGTTGCTGATCCAACATGCTGTGGACTGTGATGAATTCGTCATCGAGCGCTATGACGTATGGAAAGGACACAGCCGCCCCAATCACGTTCTCCGACCAGTGCACGGGGGCGCGCTGGGATATCCCTGCGACTGTGGCAAACATGCCTAGAAGTGAAAAGAAAGAGTTAGGTGGGCTTCCAAATAAGCATGGTGTCTTTTTCCTGTAGCTATGTCTAGATGCAGAACGTTCCCCTGCCCACCAGCAATTTTCTTGTACAGTCTTGTATTTCAAGAAAGGAAAAATAATATAATATGTTGTATGTGTGAAGAGCCCTACAGGAATTTATTTCTGTGAAGAGAACTACCTTACCCGGAATGTATATCTGATATTTACTTCCAATTCAGAATGAGGTTGTAATAGTATTACCACAAACTTAGCAAAATAAAAAATAAATAAAATAGGCTGGACGTGGTGGCTCAGGCCTGTTATCCCAACATGTTGGGAGACCAAGGAGGGCAGATGGTGCTTGGGCTCAGGAGTTGGAGACTAGCCTGGGCAACATGGCGAAACCTCAGCCCTACAAAAAATATAAAAATTAGCCAGGTGTGGTGGTGCATGTCTGTAGTCTCAGCTACTTGGGAGGCTAAGGTGAGAAGAACACTTGAGCCCTGAAGGTCAAGGCTGCAGTGAGCCATGATCACGCCACTGTACTCCAGCCTGGGCGACAGAGTGAGAACCTGTCTAAAAATAAATAAAATAAAATAAAACAAAATAAAATAAAAATGAGGTTAAAAATACATTTCCGTATAAGCCACATGACGATTTATAAAGCATGTGTCCTCACGTGAGGACAAAGTGACTTTCAAATAGGGTGTAATCCTGAGGATTCTGCTGAATTTCTGCTCAAAGAACATGCTCCAGACAGCACAACTCTCGTGGTCACATGGACACCACCACCATCGCCCAGCCTCACCCTGGAGGTCACACAGGGTCCCTGCATTTACCTGCTCATGGCTGAACATCGCCCAACCAGAGAACTATGCAGCACAGAGGTCCTGATGATTGTTTTTAAAATAAAAAGGGCAAGGGCCTGGGGCAGTGGTGCGTGTCTATAATCCCAGCTACTTGGGAGGCTGACACAGGAAGATTGTTTGAGCCCAGAAGTTCAAAACCAGCCTGGGCAACATAGTGAGACCCCATCTCAAAAAGCGCTGTCATAGGACAGTGCTTTAAACCACAGGTTTAAAGTCTGGCGGTTACTATGCCGTAGATAGAATCTGTATATAGGTACGGAGAGGTGTTACAAGTGATCTTTCAATTTGCTTATAATTGTGCCAGTTACAAGCAGAACAAAACTTAAGAAGGTTGGTTCATTTAGCCTGATGCCCATGTAGCTGAGACACAGTGCATCATAAAGATTATTGACTATTATTTCCCATCAATCCTAACACTACAACCAACAAAGGGTAATGGAGTAAAATCTTTTTTTTTTCTTTTGAGACAGAGTCTCACTCTGTTGCCCAGGCTGGAGTGCACTGGCACCATTTTGGCTCACTGCAACCTCTGCCTCCCCGGTTCAAGCGATTCTCCTGCCTCAGCCTCCCGAGTAGCTGGGATTATAGGCATGCACCACTACACCTGGCTAATTTTTATATTTTTAGTAGAGACGGGGTTTTGCCATGTTGGCCAGGCTGGTCTCCAACTCCTGGACTAAGGTGACCTGCCTGCCTCGGCCTCCTGAAGTGTTGGGATTACTGGCGTGAGCCACTTTGCCCAGCCTATCAAATCTTTGTAACTAAAACAGTTAGGTATTGGTACATGAACAGGCAAATGAACTGAGAGAATAAAACAGAAAGTCCAGAGACAGACCCAATACATTAGGAAATTTAGTACACATTAAAGGCCATTATCGGTAAGGAAAATATAAACACACTTTAATCAGTTTGTTGGGAAACTGGACAGCTATATAAAAAAGATAAAATTGAGGTTGGCCACAGTGGCTCACGCCTGTAACCTCAACACTTTGGGAGGCCACGGCAGGCAGATCACTCCAGTCCAAGAGTTCAAGACCAGCCTGGGCCATGTGGCGAAACCCAGTCACTACAAAAAATACAAAAATTAGCCAGCCGTGGTGGCAGGTACCTGTGGTTCCAGCTACTAAGGGGAATGAGGTGGAAGGATCACTTGAACCAGGGAGGCGGAGGTTGCAGTGAGCTGAGATTGTGCCATTGCACTCTGGCCTGGGTGACAGAAAAATACCCTGTCTCAAAAATAAATAAATAAATAAAAATTTTAAAAAGATAAAATTCAATGTATTCCTTATACTCTTCACTATAAGAAATGAAACTGGCCAGGTGCAGTGGCTCAGGCCTGTAAACCCAGCACTTTGGGAGGCCGAGGCCGGTGGATCACTTGAGGTCAGGAGTTCGAGACCAGCCTAGCCAACATGCTAAAACCCTGTCTCTACTGAAAATACAAAAAATTAGCCAGGAATGGTGGCACCTACCTGTAATCCCAGCTACTAGGGAGGGTAAGGCAGCAGAATCATTTGAACCCAGGAGGTGGAGGTTGCAGTGAGCCAAGATGGTGCCACTGCACTCCAGTTTGGGCGACAGAGCTAGACTCTCTCAAAAAAAATAAAACCACACAATTACTAGAAGAAAACACAGGTGAATTTGTCTTTAACCTGGAAGACAGAGAAATCTTCCTAATTATAACTCAAATTCAAGAAGCAATATCAGAAAATATTGATACATTTGATTACACAGAATTTTCTTTTTCTTTTTGAGATGCGGTCTTGCTGTGTTGCACAGGCTGGAGTGCAGTGCCTAGTCACAGGCAGAATTACAGAGCACCACAGCCTCGAACTCCTGGGCTCAAGCGGTCCTCCTGTCTCAGCTTCCTGTAGCTGGGACCACAGGCACATGCCACCACACCTGGTGAGATTACATCAAATTTTTTAAAAAAGCTTTTGCACAGTAAAATATGGAAACAAATACTTGACACTTACATAACAGAGAAGTTGGTATCTCACATATATAAAGAATACCAAAAAAACAAAAATAATTTAAAAAGGGCTAGAGATAAGGAGATAATTCCCATTAGAAGAAATGTAAATGGTTTTTAAACATGTGAAAAATGTTCAACCATGCCCATAAACGAGGGAAATGGAAATTAAAACTACACCGTGAAACCATTTCTCATATACTAGACAGGCAAAAACACACAAGTTTGGACCACATCCTCTGTTGGCAAAGCTGGAGGGCAACAGGTACTTTCATAGATTGCTGGGAAGAAATAACATGGTGCAACCTTTATCAAGGGAGACTATGGCAACACCTCGCATTTATACTCTGACTCTGCTATCTTCTTTCTAGAAAGCTTTCCAATAGATACACTGAAAACACACACGCATACACACAAATGTAAGTCCCTAGGAATAGCTAAAGCCTGAAAAAGACCCCAAATGTCCATCAATAGATGGACACATTATGGTACCTCCACACAGCAGAATAGTGCACAGCTATAACAATCAAGGAGGAATACCTCTACATTATACTCTGAAGTGACCACTTTAATATATTAAGTAAAAAAAAAAAAGCAAGGTGAAGAAAAGTATGCTACCATTTGGCCAAGAAGGAGGAGATACAAATACTTACATATGTACGTTGTATTTTAAAATGCAAGAATAAACCCTAAAAATAAAGGTTACCTATGGGAGAGGGAGACTTGGCAAAAAACTGGCTGTAAGCTTAGACCTCTTTGATGATATCTTGCTGTATCCATCTGTTCTGGAACTTTGTAAACATTTATATAATAAAAAATAAACCAAAGCAATTTCTAAAAATCAAAAGTAAAATGAAACAAACAAATCTAACTATAAATCTAGTTGATGGCATAACCACACAGAGAGGAACTACTCCAAGTGACTTTGAAACACAGTAATTTGACTATATTTCTAATACCCTAAGGACAGAAAGAACCACAAACCATCAAAGTTTCCAACAATTATACTGTGGGAGCGGTAGTGTTGGTCCTGTTACTCTGTTGTATGTACTACGGGATAAATCAAAGGAGTAATTATGTTGAGGTGGTAGAGAGGTAAGATCTTTGGTGTGGTTGAAAGCAAATACAGGTACAATGATGGATTGGTTCTATCGACATGATTTCACAGTGAAATTATCTTTACAAAATATATACTTGCCCAAGTGTAGTAGTGCACACCTGGAGTCCCAGCTACCTGGGAAGCTGAGGCGGGAGGCCTGCTTGAGCCCAGGAGTTCAAGGCCAGTCTGAGCAACACAGCAAGACCTTGTTTCTAAAAGAATAAAATGAAACAAAAAAGACATACTTCCCAGCACTGTTTACTGAAAGAAGGGCCTAGAAACATGAGCAACAAGCACCCCTAGCTCCCAGACTGTGGTCTGTAAACATCAAGGCTTTTTGGAGAAATGGCTGAAACCAGACTCAGGACAAGAAATGTACGAGGTGAGTTGGGAACATCCTGAAAGTCAAGGAAGCAATCAGATTTCTAGCGGCATGAAAAAGGGACTGAAGAGTCCACTTGAATAAACTCCCAGCAGGCATGGATGAAACCAAGCACATCACATACATTTACGTCCATGAGTTTATAATGATACTATTCGGAAAGCCATTTCTGTAAGACAGAAGAGACCCCCATATTGAAAACTGAATAACCGAATTGATCTGGGCAGTAACTGTCAATAGCTGTTAACATTACAGAGCGATGAAGGCATTGTGTAACCCTGACAGAGGTACTCCACCACTAGGAAATAGTCTTGCCACCCCACAAAACAAGCAAATTTTTAAAAACCCTGAATCTCCTAATTACTAATTGAAGAAAACACAGAGGTAGAGAGGCATGTTAAACAATACTATGGGAATGAAATCATTAAAATCCAGATTGTGGGACACTATACGTGAAACCACCCAATTTCTTCAACAAAAAAATTAAAGAAAAGCAAAAAGGAGATGAAGCAGAAAACTGACATTAAAACAGAAAAAGTAACAGATCAACTGCAATGTATGGGCCTTGTGTGAAACTGATTCAAACAAACTGAAAAATAAACATGCAAACACTTAAACATAAGTATGTATGTATTTATGTCTATTGTGATATATGCTAATAGGAGAAATAGGGCACATCTAGATATATTGGATATTAAGGAATTACGGTCAGGTTTTTTAGGAACTGTGGTTTTCTTAGGTACGTGTAACTTAGAAATATGTACTAAAATGTTTACAGATGAAATGCTATGATGTCTGGGATTTGCCTCAAAATAAACATGTATAAACTGAGAATGCCTGATGCTGGGTGATGTCTCTACCTGGTTCATTATGCTACTCTCTTTATTATATAAGTTTATATATGTTTTCTACAAAAAAAAATTTCACAGTACAGAATTCCTCAATTTTTTGGAAAAAAAAAATGTGGCTGGACTAAAGAATTTTTTCTTCAAAAAGTAAGACTCTATAGTGTCAAACCATAAAAAGACATGGAGGAAACTTAAATGCATATTACTGGCTGGGCGCAGTGGCTCACACCTGTAATCCCAGCACTTTGGGAGGCCGAGGTCAGTGGATCCCTTGAGGTCAGGAGTTTGAGACCAGCCTGGCCAACATGGTGAAACCCCATCTCTACTAAAAACACAAAAATTAGATGGGTGTGGTGGCACGTGCCTGTAATCCCAGCTACTCGGGAGGCTGAGGCAGGAGAATCACTTGAACCCGGGAGGCAGAGGTTGCAGCGAGCCGAGATGGCACCACTGTACTCCAGCCTGGGCGAGGGTGGGGGGAAAGAGAAGACCCTATGACCAAGCGAAAGAAGTCAATCTGAAAAGGCTACATACTGTATGGTCCCGACTAGATGACACTGTGGAAAAGAAAAAACCCATGGAAACAGCAAAAAGATCAGCGGTTGCTGGGGCTTAGGAGAAGGAAGAGATGAACAGATGGAGCATAAAGGACTTTTAAGGTGGTGAACGGATTGTGAATGACACTATAATGGTGGATTCATGTCATAACACATTTGTCGAGCATGGTCCCTAATATGAACTATGGGCTTCAGGTGCTAACAACATGCCCCTGTACAACTGTTGTGTGGATAACGGGGAGGGCAGGAGGGTCCATGGGAATTCTGTCTACTTTCCCTTCAGTTTTGCTGTGAACCTAAAACTGCTCTAAAAAATGAAGTATGTATATATATATATTTTTAAAAGTGAAAATCAAGACATATACATGAAATAGTTCATGACAGGAATTCTTGTTTGTCACAAGAAAATGTGTTTGCACTCAGCACTTTGAAATGAGGTGTCTATACAAAAACTCTCCAAGGATAAAAAATACCAGAGTTAAAGGGAACGCACTCTCGCCAGCATCCCTGTACCATGAACATATACACCAATTCTGATATGAGCCACCCCTGGCTGGAAGAAAATACCAGGAGACATCACTAAGGTTAAAGCGCTGATTCTTAATTTTGATAAGGCTGTCTGGAGAATTAGGTAAGGCCACACAAGAACCACTAAAGCCCCTTTTGAGGAGCTAGCTACGAAAAACTTTTTGTTGGGATGAAATGACAGGACATAAAAGAGAAAATGTTATGGACCTGACATTGCAAATACTTAGTGAGCTACTTCAACTCCTTTTTATTTTTATTTGTTTATTTTATTTCTTTTAGACAGAGTCTCACTCTGTCACCCAGGCTGGAGTGCAGTGGCACGATCTCAGCTCCTGAGTAGGTGGGATTACAGGTGCCCACCACCGCACCAGACTAATTTTTGTATTTTTAGTAGAGATAGTGTTTCACCTTTCAGCCAGGCTGGTCTCGAACTCCTGACCTCAGGTGATCCGCCTGCCTTGGCCTCCCAAAGGGCTGGCGTTACAGGCGTGAGCCACATCGCCTGGCCTCAACTCCTTTTTAGAATGAGGAGCAAAAACAATCAAATGACAACCCACCCATGCGGGAAAATCTTACCAGGAACCCTTACGGAGTTTTCTGTTTTTTTTTTTTTTGGACAGAGTTTCACTCTTGTTGCCCAGGTTGGAGTGCAATGGCGCGATCTTGGCTCAACGCAACCTCTGCCTCCCAGGTTCAAGCAATTCTCCTGCCTCAGCCTCCCGAGTAGCTGGGATTATAGGCATGCACCACCATGCTCGGCTAATTTTGTATTTTTAGTAGAGACAGGGTTTCTCCATGTTGGTCAGGCTGGTCTCGAACTCCCGACCTCAGGTGATCCACCCGCTTTGGCCTCCCAAAGTGCTGGGATTACAGGTGTGGGCCACCGTGCCCGGCCTGAAGTTATTTTTGTAGTTATTTACTTAAAAGAATTTTCCCACTGTTGGAGTGGGTAGATAGGTAGACATAAGCAGGAGCGAAGAGGCCCTGAGAAAAGGGAGGTCTGGAAAATCCCACATCCCAGAGACCATCAAAAAGATGCGTGCTGGCCAGGCACGGTGGCTCATGCTTGTAATCTCAACATTTTGGAAGGCCGAGGTGGACAGATCACTTGAGGTCAGGAGTTCAAGACCAACCTGGCCAACATGGTGAAACCCCATCTCTACTAAAAATACAAAAATTAGCCAGGCGTGGTGCTGCATGCCTGAAATCCCAGCTACTTGGGAGGCTGAGGCAGGAGAATCACTTGAACCCGG
>NW_012117599.1:9442280-9448696 GCF_000951035.1 Colobus angolensis palliatus
AAAAATTAGCCAGGCGTGGTGCTGCATGCCTGAAATCTCAGCTACTTGGGAGGCTGAGGCAGGGAGAATCGCTTGAACCTGGGAGGTGGAGGCTGCAGTGAGCCAATATTGTGCCACTGTACTCCAGCCTGGGCAATAGAGCGAGACTCTGTCTCAAAACAAAACAAACAAACAAAATGCATGCTAGATATGAGGAGAGAGGAGAGCAAGAGGGTAAAGGAGAAATTCCAAAGAGACATGCAGGTGCAGTAAGTATGGACCTAACCGCTGTACAATCTTCCTGGGGTGGAGGTAATGAGCAATGCAGCCATTAGGTGGGATTCACACCCAACACCGGCTGTACATGCACACCAACTAATAGTAAGAGAGGGTCCCACAAGCTTAGGGTAGAAATTAGGCAGGAGAAAAAGGCGGGGACCTAAGGCAGAAGTGGGAAAACCAGACAAAGGAAAAAGGCAGAAACTTAAGACAGAGGTGGGAACTTCAAGAAAAAATCCAGCATCATAAAAACCTGATGCAGAACTCTCAGGGCTGCTGGCTTACTCTCTCAGCATCCCACTCTGCCTCGTCTTTCAGAACGTCCTGTCTCTCTCCATATAAACTCTCTGTTCTCTATTTCCCTTCCTAAAGCTCTCTGCTATCTCTGAATTGTCTCTTGGCCAAAATCCTTCTCCCAAGATGACTAAGGGCTGAGAATATCCCCCCTTCCTGATAACACCACCAGAGCTGTCTTCAAGCTCCATTTCAGTGTGAAAGAAACTGCTTTTATGACTCCAACCCCATGTTCACAGAACAATCGAACTGGATTTCATTAAGCACTGGTCAAGCACTGCTGCCTCTGTCTTGCCACACATGCCCAATGTCACTGAGGATTTATTCTGCACAGCGCCAATCTCACTCTCCAGTTTCAACATGCAGTCACGGAGGCCACCCAAAAAGACCAGGTGCACAAATGCATCCTCCTCACCCAGCCCTCCCGGGCCCGCCAGCAGGAACTCCTGTCTCCCTATCCTCTTGACGATCGGCGGCCTCTCCTCGCTGCAGTAGGGAAACAGGTCCTGGGAGACGCCTGTGCTGTAGTTGTGGATGATGTACTGAGTGGTCAGAGCCAGACACAGGAAGTGGCCGTCCACAGCCACAGCGAGGGGCTGCTCGGAGGTCGACACCTCCTTGACGATCTGCACCCGGTCCTCATACACCAGAAACATCTGGATGGTTCTGCGTTTGACAGAGATGATGCAAACTTCTACACAGAATGGGTCCCCGCTCACAGGGTTCTCATTCAGTGCAAACGTGGCTGCCCCCTTGATGCGGGCCCCCGAGGGCACGGGCTCGAGGTTCAGCATGTTGACCAGGCTGATGGAGTTGTCACACAGCACCAGCAGCCTGTTGAGTGCTGAGGCTGCGCGCAGCTCGTTCACGGGCTTCTTGAAGCCCAGGTGTCTGTGCAGCTGTTTGGTGGCAGTGAACGTGGCCGGCCCGGCAGGCACTGGCCTCTCCTCCAACAGGAAGTGGTAGACGAAGCAGTCGTTGGTACCCACGTAGAGGTCCCTGCCGCAGCACTCCACACACTCTATGTTGATGCGCTCCTTGTCGCCCATCAGCAGCTCCCGCTCCACCGCAGAGACAAGCGTAAAGGCTTTGATGTTCATCATGTCTACTGGCTGATCTGCTGGAAGAGAAAGAGGAAAACTAATTTTAGAGAAACAAGGAAGAAGTAGAAACAGAGGTTGCAATAATGATGCGTGGATTCCCTAGTTATCATGTTCATTAAAGGAAACCATTCCACGCTGTCAAAAAATGGAAAGAAACCACTTCCCTACTGACCTCTCCCATGGGACAGCAAGAGACCCCAGCAGAAAACCACACATACACCCCTCCACACACACCCATACACACACATGCATGTGCTTGTGATCACAGGCCATCCTGCTCAGTCCCCACACAGAGTCACCTGGAGCCTCCTCACATTGCTCCTGGGAGACACGCTTGCAGGCAGAAGACAAATGCATGCATTCACCCACGGGCAACATAACAAAAGGATTTGTGAGGCAGGAGGATGACTTGACCCCAGGAGCTGGAGGCCAGCCTGGGCAATATAATGAGACCCCATTAAAAAAAAAAAAAAAAAAAGGATTTCTGAAAAAGGCAGAAATGATCCTCATTGATCTTCCCTGAGTTTTTACAGCTACTTGAATATGTACTTTAGTCAATGAACACAACCACAGTGGCAGGATCCTGCCAGGGACACTGAGGCAGGTGCCAGGCCTTGGATTCCTTTGTGTTCTTCCCAAAAAGGCAGGTGCATCAGCCCCAGCTCCGGAGGAAATGTATTCATTTGGAGAGTAAAGGTGCGCCTCGGAGCACGAAAGGCTTTCAGGTGGCGAGCGGAGCTATTTAGTGGATGTGTGGACTGGTCCCTGGCTCCCACTGGAAGTGAGAGCCTGTGGCCTCCTACTTCATCGTCTGTGGAGAACTGTGGCTTCACACTCCACAAAGTCAGAGGGAGAAGACCAGGCAAGGTGGCCTTTCGGACTTATCAGGCGGCCAGAAGCAAACTCAAAGGCACAGTCCCTGTGATCGGGAGCAGGGCAGGGGATCAGAGAGCTGGAAAGAGGACTGCAGAGAATGACGGGAGCTGCAGGGCAGCTGGGAAGTGAAAGGTTCCCTATCACTATCACTTCCTCACCTCAAGCTCTCTGAACATGGAACAGTGCTGCTTCGTGAGAGCTTAAGTTCCTAATACTCGGAGGCATTCCAGCAAAGTGGGGACGACCTCTCAGAAATATTCAAGAAAGGTCCACACATCAGGGAAGGGAAGGAATCAGAGAACTTCTCTGGTGCCTTTCAACTAGAAAATTGTGGAACTCCACAATTTCTTGTCTGCCCCCATCCATGGGGGCAATGTCAACTACACACGAGTGAGACTCCAGCCCCCTTCCCTAGCTCAGCAAAACCCCCCGGAGCGGGGTACCCCAGGGCTGAGGAGGCTTGTCTGTGGACACGTCAGTCCTTTCTGTTTTTTCCCATCGCTTGAGCAAATTACTTGTTGCTATGGTCAGAATGTTTGTGTCCCCATAAAATCCATATGTTGAAACTTATCCTCAGAGTGGTAGTGTTGGGAGGTGGGGCAACTGGGAGGTGATTACGTCATGAGGGTGGAACCCTTACGAACAGCATTAGTGCCCTTATCAAAGAGGCCCCAGAGAGCTTATTTTTTCCTTCCATCCACTGTGTGAGGAGGCAGCTGGAAGGCACCACCCTTGAGGGACAGACCCTCACCAAACACTGAGCCTACCATGCCTTGATCTTGGACTTCCTGGCCTCCAGAACTGCGAGCAATACATCTCTATTGTCTATTAATTACCTAGTGTATGGTAGTTTGTTACAGCAGCCTGAACGGACACTTGGCTATTCCAGCCTCAATTGCTTCATCTGTGAAATGAGCATAATAACGGTACCTACTTCACAGGATTGTTGCAGGAAGTAAGCCAGCTCATATGAAATGCTGACAGCTGGCACACGGCACTCAAACTTTTGGATCTCATCATAAATACTATGATTCCCTCCCAGTCTGGATCAGCTCCTATTCCTCTCTCAAACTACCAGCTTGCTTCTGGTGTTCATTTCCCAAGCTGGGCACCAAGAGATTAAACTATGCTGTCTTCTGTCCTCAGATATGGGTAACCCTTTCACCTCCACCAAAAGACAGCCTGCATCAGAAGCCAGAACACACACTCACACACCCGCCCCATCCCTAAGACATCTTTACACTCATTTATGGGAGCTCATCTTCACAGAAACTATGGAAAAGAGATGGGGGAAGTGTAGAGGAAGGCTCAAAAGGCACCACAGAGAAGGAATCATGTCCATCTACCTCGGGGCTGTGGGAACATCCCCAGAATCCCAGGTGAGGCCGGGTGCAGAACTCCTGCAGGCTTCTACAAATAGTCTCTGGCACAAACAGCTCTTAAACAACGTCATGTATTTGTCCCAACCAAACACAACCACCAAAACCCAGACAATATTTTTTTCTCCATTTAAAAGCTAATGAGTAAAACCCAGATATTGAAATGTCGGCTTCCAGACATCTAAGTTAGTGAAAGTGAAGTAATACAAAAAACTTCTTTCTTCATTGATTAATCAATCAGGGTTGTCTTTTTTAAATGGCAGGAGTAAGCAGTTCTGCTATTTAAAATATAAATTATGTCTTACTTTGCGGAAGGAATAGAGAAACAAACTCTGGGCACCTATAATCAAACTCCTTTTATTTAGCTTCTTAAAAGTATACTATCTGGCCGGGCGCGGTGGCTCAAGCCTGTAATCCCAGCACTTTGGGAGTCTGAGGAGGGTGGATCACGAGGTCAGGAGATCGAGACCATCCTGGCTAACACGGTGAAACCTCATCTCTACTAAAAAATACAAAAAACTAGCCGGGCGAGGTGGCGGGTGCCTGTAGACCCAGCTACTCTGGAGGCTGAGGCAGAAAAATGGCCTGAACCCGGGAGGCAGAGCTTGCAGTGAGCTGAGATCTGGCCACTGCACTCCAGCCTGGGCAGCAGAGTGAGACTCTGTCTCAAAAAAAAAAAAAAAAAGTATATTTTCCATAATTCCAGCCCCTGTCTTCAGTTAGCACAAGGGATAAACTAAACACATTTGCAGTGAAGAATATTATAGAAAGAATCAAACTCCTCATATTTAGTCTAAATCCTGGGGTAGATAGAGAAGGGGAGAGGGAGAGAGAGCTGTAAACAAAAATATGGTTTACTAAAAAGTCATAACTCTATATTTAAAAAGAAATGCAATATTGTTTCACTATCTAGTAAACTAGCTACTCAAGCCTTGCTAAAGATAAGCTTCCTATTACAGGCCTTTAAATTAAGGACTTGCTTTAGTAATTAAATAGTAATAATGCAGAATTACATGGAGGTAAATGAAAGCTGAAGAAGTAACATGCTAGCACTTAAAAATGACTTATTCTTAACCCTGTCTCTACAAAACAATATAAAAAATTAGCCAGGCATGGTGGGGCACACCTGTATTTCCTCCTCCCCAGGAGGCTGAGGCCGGAGAGTGGCTTGAGCCCAGCGGTTGGTGGCGTCAGTAAGCCATGATGGCACCGCTACACTCCAGCCTGGGAAACAGTGTGAGATGCTTTCACACAGAAAAAATAATAAAAAAAAAAGAAAAAGAAAAAGAAAAAAGAATTAAAAAATTGGCTAGGAGTGGTGGTCATGCCTGTAATCCCAGCACTTTGGGAGGCTGAGGCAGGTGGATCACCTGAGGTCAGGAGTTGAAGACCAGCCTGCCCAACGTGGCAAAACCCCGTCTCTACTAAAAATACACACACAAAAAAAAGTTAGCCAGGCGAGGTGGGCGGGCGCCTGTAATCCCAGCTACTCAGGAGGCTGAGGCAGGAGAATCGCTTGAACCCGGGAAGCAGAGGTTGCAGTGTGCCGAGATCACACCACTGCACTCCAGCCTGGATGACGAGCAAAACTCCATCTCACAAAAACAACAACAACAACAACAACAACAATAATAATAATAATTTAAAAAACTATTGTTTTAAGCAGTGGGAAAATTCTCTCCATGACCTAATTCACATGATATATTTACTTAGATAAAATATGAATCATAAAAAGATAGATGAACTTTAGGCCACACCTCTGTATTTTCATTAAATATAACTTCCTGGGGTTCTGAATCAGAGAAGTTTCAACACGGTAACAAAAGGAAACGTGTCTCTAAGGTGTACAATTCATACTTTACTGTGTGATCTCAAAATGATCTAAAATTTAAACTTTTTGTTAGAACTTCACTTTAAGGCTTACCTATAATCCTAACACTTTGGGAGGCCCAGGCAGGAAGATCACTCGTGCCCAAGAGTTCAAGACCAACCTGGGCAACATATTGAGACTTGGTCTCTATTTAAAAATAAAAATAAGAATATTAAATTTAAAAAATTCACTTAAAAAGTATGATTATAATAATTTAAAAGATCAACATTTTAATGTTTTCTTAGAAAATCAAAATACATACCCAGGTAGGGAAGAGATTGGAAAATGCTAGTATGCTCAAGGACCATAATTTAATTAAAGCTAACATTGCATATGTAGCAAGCACCTCTAAGTGTGCAAAAAACTAAAATAAACAATTATAAGACACAATCCCACTTCCTAAGAGTCTCTCCGTCCTATTAAGGAAATAGGACTAGAAAAATAAATCAGTAATAGTATAAAGCAATATGTGCTAAGGGTCAAAATAAAAATATTAGTAATTATCTCCTACCAGGTTAAGAATATGCACATTGTCATTTTAAAGATTTTGCCACTGGTGATAATCAGAATCTTAGTCAGCATCTTTAAAAATGCTAATGTAAAAATACGAATCTTTTTCTACAAATGTACACAGAA
>NW_012117599.1:9449285-9465611 GCF_000951035.1 Colobus angolensis palliatus
AACTGATGACTTTTGGCATCTTCCCTTACTCCTCAGGAAGTTTACTAAACCTCAGTTCAAAAACGACAATTCTATTCTTTCTGGCTACACACGGCGCTGGGAGCCACAGATTTTATATTACCTGTAAGTTTCAAAGAAAGTTTCTGTGTTCTTTACTTGGAGACCCGTTACAAAAGCTATATAGGCTTCTAGAGGCCCCACTTCTTTTCACAGCACAGAGCACTGGTTACATCCTGATTTAATAGACACTGTCTATCCTACAAAGCAAGCACCGGGTCCAGATGGATCTCCAAGCGAGTTCCACTAAACACTCAGGAACCACCTAATTCCAATTTCACAGAATAAATGTTCCTAAGGATAAAAAGATAAATGAAAGAGGGAACATATCCTTACTTTATTTTATGAAAGTAGTAGAAAGTAAAACTTTGATATTCAAACCAGATAAGGATATAGGAAGAAGGAAAATCACAGATCATTCTTACTCACAAACAAACCTGAAAAAACACTGAATATTAGCACATGAAATCAACAAATAGATATTTAAAATATAATATGGCTAAGTTGGGATGCAATATTGGTTTACAGTAATAAAATCTGTTCCTTTAGCTCACCACATTTATAAATGAAAACAACTAATTATTTCAATAGATGCAGAAAAAGCATTAAATAAATAAAATAAACTCATAAGATAAGCAAAATAAATTAAATAAAATTAAATAAAATTTTAAAATCTTTCCTTTTGAAACAAGGAACAAGACAAGAATGTCTACTATTGCCATCTGTTATGGGTTGAAATGACTCTTCCCCAACCATGCTGAAGTCCTAATCCCCAGTATCCGTGAATGGGACCTTATGTGGAAATAAGACAATCAGAGTCATTTAGGGTGAGCTCTAATCCAATATGACTGTGTCCTTATAAAAAGGGGACATTTGTACACAGAGACAGACACATACAGAGAAAAGACAAGTGAAGACACAGGAAGTGGAAGGAGATCTATAAGCTAAGGAGTGTCTGAAGTTCCAGACCTTGCTCTCAGATTTCTACCCTCCAGAAATGTGAAGTAATAAGTTTCTGTTGTTTAAGGCACCCAGCCTGTAGTACTTTCTTACAGCAGCCCTAGAAACTAATACACGATCTCAGTTCAACACTGTATTAGGAGTCTTTGCCAGTACCACAAAACAAGAATAGTTATAAAGAATTGAAAACAGGCTGGGCTTGGTGACTCATGCCTGTAATCCCAGCATGTTGGGAGGCCAAGGCAGATGGATCACCTAAGGTCTGGAGTTCGAGACCAGTCTAGCCAACATAGTGAAAATCCATCTCTTCTAAAAATACAAAAATTAGCTGGGCATGGTGGCAGGCGCCTGTAATCCCAGTTACTCAGGAGGCTGAGGCAGGAGAATTGCTTGGACCTGGGAGGCAGAGCTTGCAGTGAGCCAAGATCGCACCACTGCGCTCTAACCTAGGTGACAGAGCAAGACTCTGTCTCAAAAAAAAAAAAAAAGAATTGAAAACAAAAACATAAAATTATAATTATTCACAAATGACATTACTGTTTACACAGAAACCCACAAAAAAGCTATTAGAATTAATGACTTTATAGTTTAATTTGTTTTAAAACCAAAGTAGTTTGAATTTCTAGCCCCAAAATTACAAACTTGAAAAAAAAAAACTTACAATAGTAGAAAATACAAGGTATGAAAGAATTATCTAACAAAGATATTTAAGATCTTTACGGATAAAGTCATAAAATTTTATTGTTTGACATTAAGGAAGACCTAAATTATCATCTGGGAAGGCTTTTCTGCAGAAATTGAAAAGCTGGTTTTAAATTTTAAAGGGAAAGCACAGAACATAGCATAGTCAAAAGTCTTGAAAACGAAGAACAAAACTGAAGGACCTACACTAACTGATTTCAGAAATTCCTCTAATACTACAGTAATGAAGACATGAGGATAGACAAACAGGTCAAGCCCCAGACTGGGAGAAGAATGGGTAATGCATATATCTGGCAAACGACTCATATCCAGAATATAGAAAAACTCCTACAAACCAATAACAAGAAGACAAACATTTTAAAAATGGGCAAATGACTCAGACGCTTTCACAAAAGGCATATGAATGGACCAATAAGAACATGAAAAGATGCTCACCATCTTTAACCAAGATATTTATTTTAAGCCACAATGAGCTATCACTTCACACCTACTAGAAGAGCTACCATTAAAAAGATCGCCAACACGAAATGTTAATAAGGACGTAGAACAACTGGAAATCTCATACGTTGCTGGAAGGAGTTTAAAAGGGTAAACTTTGGAGATCTGTTCCGCAGTTTTTTATAAACTTAAACATGCATTTGTCCAGTTACGCCACGTTTAATGTTTCCATTTCTCTTGGGTATATATCTATATCTACAAAAAGACATGTATAAGATATAAGATATGCACAGCAAGCTTATTCATATTACCCAAAGAAAGGGAATGGCTCAGTTTTCTCCACTTACCTCCATTTAATTGTGGCATATTTATACAGTGGAACACTACTTAGAAATAAAAAGAAAGAAACTACTGACAAAGGCAACAAATAGATGACCCTCAAGAACACTGAGTGGAAGAAATCATGCCTATATTGTATATTTCCAATTACCCAAAGTTCAAAAGTTGGCAACGCTAATCTATAGTGACAGAAATCAGAACAGTGTTTACTTTGGAAGGAACGGGGTGACTAAGTGGAAAGGGACACAGCAAACTTTCTGGGTAACAGACATAGTCTGTATCTTATTTAAGGTATTACATATGCGAGTGTATGGAGTTATCAAAATTCATTGACTTTTGTATTCTGTGTATTTCATTGCGTGCAAATTATGTTTTTACAAACAAAAAAAAAATCCCCTACCTGATCCAGAGGAAAAAAAAGTGCCACTCCAATACAAACTCTTACAGGTACAGGGAGTGAGTGTGTGTGTGTGCGCGCGCGCGCGTGTGTGTGTAACTCAAAAAGCAGATTCTAAAATTCACATGGCAGATTGGTAGCAGTGGCTCATCCCTATAATTCTGTAATCCCAGCACTTTGGGAGGCCGAGGCGGATGGATCATCTGAGGTCAGGAGTTTGAGACCAGCCTGGACAACATGGTAAAACCCAGTCTCTACTAAAAATACAAAAATTAGCTGGGCGTGGCTGTACACACCTGTAGTCCCAGCTAGTCAGAAGGCTGAGGCAGGAGAATCGTTTGAACCTGGGAGGCGGAGGTTGCAGTGAGCCAAGATTATGCTGCTGCACTCCAGCCTGGGTGACAGAATGAGACTGCATCTCAAAAAAAAAAAAAAAAAAATTCACATGGCAGAGAGGGCCAGAAAAAGTTAGACATGTCTGAAAAATGGCCAGGAGACTTGACTCAACAGATAAAATATAATCAGAAACCATGGCAATTAAGATAATGTTGGACTAGCACAAGGCCAGACCTAGAGAACACATCTGGGTGCCCAGAAACAGGCCATGCATATGTGGGAACTTGAAACGTGGCTAGGGTGGCACTGTACATGTGGGGCATATACCATGTATACACATGTACAGTAAACAGTGCTTGGTGTACTGGATGTCCATATAAGAAAGCTAGATTCTGCCAGGCGTGGTGGCTCACACCTGTAATCCCACCACTTTGGGAGGCCGAGGTGGGAGGATCACAAGGTCAAGAGATGGAGACTATCCTGGTCAACATGGTGAAACCCCATCTCTACTAAAAATACAAAAATTAGCAGGGCATGGTGGCAGGTGCCTGTAGTTCCAGCTACTCGGGAAGCTGAGGCAGGAGAATTGCTTGAACATGGGAGGCAGAGGTTATGGTGAGTTAAGATGGCACCACTGCACTCCAGCCTGGAGACAGAGCAAGACTCCATCTCAAAAAAAAAAAAAAAAAAAGAAAGAAAGAAAAAAAGAAAGCTAGATTCCTACCTCACACCACACATCAAAATTATTCCAGGTAATTAATATTCTTAAGTATAAAAGACATAACTTTGAAACACTGGAAAAAAAACAAGAAAAAATATTCTCATGACCTTCTTAGGGTAAGGGAGAATTTCTAAAATAAGATATAAAAAAGCACAAACCCTAAGGAAAAATGATAAATTCTCCCATGTCAAAATGTACTGTTTCTGTTCTTCAAGAGACATCATGAAGAAAGTGAAAAGATAAGGGAAAAAGGGGGCTGGAGAGAAGATACTGACATCATGCATCTGACCAGAAACATCTGGATGATGTGGGAACTCCTGCAGCAAGAAAGTCAAGGATCTAACAGAAGGATGGGCGAAATACACAGACAGGCCTTGCAATGGAGAGGAAACATGAATATCCAATAAACACGAAAGAACACAACCTGATTAGCACCTGGAATTTGCAAATTACAACTACAGTGATATTTCATTTTCTACCCATTAAATTGACACATATTTGAAGTCTGACAACACGAGGTGTTCCTAAGAACACGGCACAATGAGGAGGCTCCACTGTGCTCCGGGAAGGTTCGGAGCTGGTAAGGACAGGTTTTCATCATCTAGGAAGCCCCTGCCATGGCTGAGTAAGCCATGACTCTACATCTACGCATTTGCCTTACTGAGTCTGTTTTGCGCTTACCAGGGCAAAGAAAGTTCACAGCAATCCTGTTTGAGACAGGAGAAAACTAGAAACAACTCATGTTTCCTCAGAGGCTGAAATACTGTACAGCTGCAAGAGAATGAACTAGAGCTGCCCACAAGGATGAATCGTAAGGGAATTTTAAGGGAATGAGGAGCACAAATCTGGGAAGGATGGAACTGGGTATGGGTGTGCATGAGATTCCCAAGGGTCAGCAATGTTTTATTTCTGAAGCTGGGGGTTGCTTTTATTATGACTCTCTATATCTTATACAGATTACAAATATGTTTCTATAGGCATTAAATATTAATTAAAAATATATATGTACATGTAGAATGCATACAATTCTACTCATTTCCCCAAACCAGCTTACCCTGGAAATAGAGAAAGAATCTGTTTAATAAACCTGGTGGAATTCACAAACTGTATGTTCCTTGTTAAAAACTGGACTGCATGGAAGCACATTTATCAAACAAATAAGTGATTTATAATTTCTTAGTTTATCTAAATGCAGTGCTTAGTTTATTTTGTATCCCTATTTAATAGCCATTTCTCAGGATATCAAAGTCCAATTTGGGGCATTCCATCCATCGTTTTCCATAAATATCCCATAGAAGGTGAAGGGAAAGACCAGTATGTGGTAGATGGCTCGGTGGGGGGAACACACTGCCCCGTGGGTGTGTATACCGTCTGGGGCAGCAGCTTCTGTGAGGCCAGCCTCTTACCTCATGGGCCTCTGTCCCTCTCCCTTCCACTTCCAGGGCCACGTAAGTATCTCCACTCTCAGTTTCAACCAGTTCAAAACTGGTTTTACTATCTTACTCTTCTTTCCATTTCCTCTGTACTAAAACTCACCAAGGACAGACCTCATTAAAAAAAAGTCACAGCAGAAAGAATAAATGTGGAATGAGAGCATTTTCTTTTCTTTTTTTTTTTTTGTGAGACAGAGTCTCACTCCATCACCCAGGCTGGAGTGCAGTGGCACGATCTTGGCTCACTGCAACATCTGCCTCCTAGGTTCAAGCGATTCTCGTGCCTCAGCCTCCTGAGTACCTGGGATTACAGGCGTGTGTCATTTTGCCCAGCTAATTTTTGCGTTTTTAGTGGAGATGGGATCCCACCATGTTGGCCAGGCTGGTCTCGAACTCCTGACCTCAAGTGATCCGCCTGCTTCAGCCTCCCAAAGTGTTGCAATTACAGGTGTGAGCCACTGCGCCTGGCCAAGAGCAATTTTTTAAGTAGATAATCTAGACATAAAAAAGAGGCTTGTAGGCTGGGCGCAGTGGCTCATGCCTGTAATCCCAGCACTTCGGGAGGCCAAGGTGGGTGGATCGCCCGAGGTCAGGAGTTTGAGACCAGCCTGGCCAATATGGTGAAATCCCATGTCTACTAAAAATACAAAAACTAGCTGGGCGTGGTGGCAGGTGCCCGTAATCCCAGCTACTTGGGAGGCTGAGGAAGGAGAATCACTTGGACCCAGGAGGTGGAGGTCACAGTGAGCCGAGATCACACCATTGCACTCCAGCCTGGGCAACAAGAGTAAAACTCTGTCTCAAAAAACAAACAAACAAACAAACAAAAAAAAACAAAAGAGGCTGCTTGTAGCTCCAACATTAACCATGTAAATATTAGCACAACACATATATAAGATTTTAATATATATGTTTAACACATATAGGTATGTATATGTTTAACACATTTATACATATGTGTGTGTGTATATTTGTTATGTATTAAAATATGTATTTGTTATGTATTGAAATATATATATGTTATATATAAACATATATCTGCTATACACACACACATACATATTATATACACACATACATACACACACACACACAATAGGAAACTCCTATCTGGTACAGAGATAAGTATATTCTCCCAAAAGAACGCTATGACAAACTGGCATTTATTAAGATGGGCTCTTTACCAGTAATTATTCTCGAACCAAAGAATGACACTTTGTTATCTGCTCTACCAAATAATGTCCACCTGCGAGCCAACTTTAAGACTGGCCTGGTGTCCTCTGTGTCTGCAAAAAGCCCTCACATTTTCTAATTACTTCACAGCTTATAAAGGAAACAGACTCTTCCGAAACCTATGCGGCTATATGTGTACCAGAACTTCATCACCCTGGGGGAGGACCCACAAAAGTCAGCCCTATAATAGAAGGCACTGTCCTGTGAATAAGCTCAAGACTAATTCTGTATCTGCATTTTAAAAAGGACACGCTACCTCAAGTAAGATTTGTTCTTTTCTCATCTTACAGCAAGAAGTTTGTTTTTTTTTCTTTATGATAGTCCATCAAAAATGAATAGAGATCAAGTGGTCATTCTAACATTTGGACCAAAGCCAGGTCAGATCTGAAGGCAATGCAGACAGGAGGCAGGAATGTGGGCCACACACCTGAAACACCAGGACATTATCCTCCTTATCACACACCAGAAGGTAGTTCCCTGCCCCAAAGATAAACTCCAGACTCAGCTTAAGATTTACAGCCCTTAAAATTTTAACCTCAGCCAACCTTTCCTCCTTTATTTAGTAAGAAAAATTATAGCTATTAACCTATTCTTATGGTTCCATAATATCAGTCTCTTGTTTTATAAGCTACAATCAGTTCGGAATTGCTGCTGAGTTCCAAACAGCCTGTAAGTGTGTCCAAGGCACTCCACAAACCAAGCAGTTGTCAAAAGGGATTTGAGCAAACACTACTCTCTAAACACGTTTCCAAAGGATTAACACAATGAGTCAGAAATAGTTCCCATTAACTACAGCAGTAGGATCGAATTTACCAATGTAATAATCCCTAAAGGAAAACACACTGCCTCCTTCTCATCTGCTGAATGTCACTTGTCTATATGGAAAGTAGCAATGTCTGGGAGACAAGGGCAGCCTCAGAATGGGCCTTCAGAGGGCGGCACAGATTCCCACACACTGGACCTCCTCTGACTGGCTGATGGCAGGGATCCTGGCTTTAGGCATGAGTATCTTTCTTTCTTTGCCTCTTCCTGCAATTTACAGCTTTTGTATAAATACAATTCCTTATTTATTTATTTATTTATTTATTTAAGATGGAGTCTCTCACTTTGTTGTCAAGTCTGGAGTGCAATGGCACGGTCTTGGCTCACTGTAACCTCTGCCTCCCAGGTTCAAGTGATTCTCCTGTCTCAGCCTCCTGAGTAGCTGGGCGTACAGGCACCTGCCACCATGCCTGGCTAATTTTTTTGTATTTTTAGTAGAGATAAGGTTTCACCGTGTTGGCCAGGCTGGCCTCGAACTCCTGACCTCAGGTGATCTGCCCGCCTCAGCCTTCCAAAGTGCTGGGGTAACAGGCATGAGCCACCATGCCTGGCCTACAGTGACTTTTTTAAAGTTTCTATTTTGCCATTTTAATATAGAACCTTTATAGGAAAAAAAAGTGTTTCTCTGAGAAGCAGTTTCTCAATTAACCTGGATAAACATATCTACTAAGCCCATGAAGCCACAGACAGATAGCAATGTCTGTCACAGGGGAAAATTGAACAGTGTTGTGCTGCATAATGACATTTCCATTAACAACAGACAGCATCTACAACAGTGGTCCCATAAGGTTATAATGGAGCTGAACAATTCCTATCACCTAGTGACAGTCTAACTGTTGGAACATTGTGACGCGATGCATCACTTGCGGGTGTGGTGCTGCTGGTGTACACAAACCTACTGCAGTGCCAGTCGTAGAAAAGTCTAGCACGTTCAATTACACACAGTATGTAGTACTTGATATAATGATAATAAATGACTATGTTACTGGTTTATGTATTTACTCCACTATCCTTTTTATCATTATTTTAGAGTGTACTCCTACTTATGTAGAACAAAATTAAGTTAATTGTAAAACAGAGTCCTTCAGGAGGACTCCAGAAGAAGGAATTGTTATCATAGACGACATGTGTGTTATTGCTCCTGACGACCTTCCAGTGGGACAAGATGTGGAGATGGATGACAGGGATATGGATGATCCTGACCCTGTGCAGGCCAAGGCTAATGTGTGCGTGTGTGTCTTCATTTTTAACCAAAAAGTATAAAGTAAAAAAAAAAAAAAACAGAAAAAACTCACAGAATAAGGATATAAAGAAAATATGTTTGTCCAGCTATACATGTTTTCAGTTACATGTTATTACAAAGAGTCAAAAACTTCAAAAAAAAAGTTTATAAAGTAAAAAAGTTACAGTAAGCTAAGGTTAATTTATTACTGAAGAGAAGTATTTTTAGAATAAATTTAGTATAGCCTAAGTGTACAATATTTACAAAGCCTATAGTACTATACAGTAACGTTTTAGGCCTCCACTTTCACTTGCCATTTGCTCACTGTCTCATCCAGAGAAGCTTCCAGTCCTGCAAACTCCATTCGTGGTAAGTGCCCCATACCAGTGGACCCTTATTTTAGTCTTTTATATAGTATTTCTACTATCCCTTTTCTATGTTTAGATGTGTTCAGATACACACATACTTTTGCGTTACAAGATTCTCTTGTGCCTAGAGATTCAGTAGAGTAGCATGCTGTATAGGTTTGTAGCCTAGGAGCAACAGGCCATACCCATATAGCTTAGGCGTATAATATACTGTACCATCCAGGTTTGGGTAAGTTCACTCTACGATGTTCACACGATGACAAAATTGCCCAGTGGGAGATTTCTCAGAACATATCCTAGTCGTTCACTGACGCATGACTGTATATCATATATTAGCTCTAAAAACCAAACCTATAAGTGAATTGACAAAAGTTGCCACAGATCCTAACAGCTTTTGAGACGGATGGGGGGCAGACAGAACTTGGCACACTTCGTACACGCTTGGCACACACACACACTCATTCACAGCTCCCAGTCAACCAGTTAGGATGCTGGTGCCACATGATTAGGAGAGAAAGCTAAATCACCAAGGACTCGGCCAAAAGCAAACCATGGTGGTGAGGAGGAAGGTGAAGAAAAGGGGTGGTGTGCAACACAGTGGGACGCCTTGCCTTATTCCCCACGTTTGTTGAGGCCGGTCCTGAGAAGCTTAAGAGAGAAAGACTCAGAAGCATGCATTGGAGGCTAGTTTTCTTGTGGTCCCAGTGATGGTTGCTCTTGTGATGCCTGGATGGGGAGGGAGAGCCTGGAAAAGTCAGGTGGTGACTTCAGTCAAGGGGGCGGGGGGATGTGCTGACACCCACCTCTGGCTTTGTCAGCTTCCTAAAACAGAAACAGCGTGGGCAGCTGCCAAGAGGCCTGCTGCTCAGCCTCTATCTCTGCGACCCCTTGGGACTCGGTGCAAACTCAGACCTTCCTATCCCCCTTCGGCACAGGCACCAACCCCATGCCCGTTTTTCCTCTCCTGGCCACCATATCGTGGGTATTGAGCAGGACAGGTAGGTATGCCTGGACACTTTTTTTGCAGGCAGCAGGGAGAGAAAGCTTGAAAACCTCTCTTTCCCATGCTGCGTTCCTGACTGAATGAAGAGCCAAATCACAGCCTCAAAATTCTATATTGGGTGAGAAAAGGCAAACCTTGCCAGCAATATTCTCTCACTGCAAGCTACCTTCAGATGCAGTGTTTGTGCTAAATGAATGAAATGGGATGTCAACAAAAGTCCCTACTAAAAAACAAACCACCAAACACCTCCAATTTCCATGGAGGGGGGGTTTGATAGGCTCTCTGACAATCACTGAAATCCCATCTGAAAAAAGCATTTTGGTAGCTTTATGGGTTGACTTAAAAGTCTTGAGACACTGATGTGGTTTTCTTAAACGTGTTGTTTCTAAAGATTGTGAAGGTGCTTGTCAGAGAGCATCTCGAATCTCCCATGGGAACTGGAGGGGTTTAGATAAATCCAAACAGAGGGATGGTCTACAAAATCTCTGACACCCTTTCAAGAGTGTTAAGGTCAGCCGGGCGCGGTGGCTCAAGCCTGTAATCCCAGCACTTTGGGAGGCTGAGACGGGCGGATCACAAGGTCAGGAGATCGAGACCATCCTGGCTAACACGGTGAAACCCCGTCTCTACTAAAAATACAAAAAAACTAGCCAGGCGAGGTGGCGGGCGCCTGTAGTCCCAGCTACTCGGGAGGGTGAGGCAGGAGAATGGCGTGAACCCGGGAGACGGAGCTTGCAGTGAGCTGAGATCCGGCCACTGCACTCCAGCCTGGGCCACAGAGCGAGACTCTGCCTCAAAAAAAAAAAAAAAAAAAAAAAGTGTTAAGGTCATGAAAAAAGAGGAAAGGCTGAGGTACTGTCACAGATTAGAAGCCAAGAATAAGTGACAATTAAATGCAAAGTGGGGAAACTGGATCAGAAAAAGGATCCTGGAACAGAAAAAAGACATTAAGCGGAAAAATGGGTGAAATTCAAATACTGTGTGCACTTTATAGTGTTTACTGGCACTACTTGATTCATTTTGATCATTACACTACAGCCATCCAAGATGTTAACAAAAGAGGAAGCTGGGTAAAGGGTATTTGTGAATTCTGTGCTATTTTGCAACTCTTAGGTAAGCCCAAAATTACTTCCAAAGTTAAAATGAAAATGTAATCGTGGTATATTGGATAATTATCTCACCTTAGAGTGATGAAGAAAGAGAAAAGAGACCTGGGAATCTCCTTTTCTGGCAGGAAAGGAAACAGTCATAAGACTGAGTGTCAGTGACTAAAAAGGACAAACGTGAACCCATGTTTCACGTTTGTCCATCAGTCCAGCCCAGGACTCCCCTAGCACACTCTGGGCTACTGGAGCCTTTTTTATTGAGCCACTTTTGGAGGTGATTCTTCTCCAGCCTAGGGTCCCAGCTTAAAATTACAAGAGGAATCATATCCATAAATTAAAAGTTTTTTTTTTCTTTCTTTCTGAAAACGCATTTCAAAGAGGAGAGTTTGGGAGTTTTGCTCATTTGGAGTATTTCCCCCGACAGAGGGGCTGAGATTGGGTTGGGGTGAATGTGAGCTGACTCCTGCTGTGTTCAGAACTGGATATACCGTGAGCTTTGGGAGAAGCAGTCCGATGGGGGGCTCTGAGGGTGGATACTCAGGCTGGGAAGGAGCACAGCCTCTCAGTCAGGATCAAGGCCCCAGAGCGAAACTGGACCAGTCCAGCAGCGAACTGTGGTAAACGTAGGCATGCTGCATAGCAGACATTCCCGACATTAATCTGGGAAGCCTGAGCTCTGCTTGTTGCTTGGTCACTTCCCGATGATCTTAGGCCACTCGCTAAGAGGCTCTGTCTGGGCCTGTGTTCTCCTCTATCAAAACAGAAACCTGGCCTGGGCTGTGTGCTTCCCCTATACTGTTCTTCAGCTACTTCTGGATGAAAAGAGGGGACTGGAGGTCTCGAAAGGTGGAAGAGCCACGCTGGTAAGTAGAGAGCTGGGATTCTAACCCAGGTAGTCAGCTCCAAAGCACACATCCTTAATCAGATGCCACACTGGCTCCCAAGGCCAATACTGCCCCAAGCCTGGATGATGGGTGGCACCCATAGGCTGCAGCCCTGGCTGACGCCCTGACTGCCCCCTCACAAGAGCCCAAAAACTGGGCTTGGTGGGATATTGCACACTCAACAGCATTATCCTTTCATTCTTACCTTGACGCTGAGAGGTGGACATTGTTATGGAGATAGAGATCTTAGATGGCTTGCTCAAGGTTACCTAGCCACAAGGTGATGAAACAGGGCTTTGACCCTAGTTTTTGTTCATGACTCCAAGGCCATATTCTTACTGATTGAGGGGAACAAGTATGATTTCAGATCCTCTCCTAGAATTCAGTTCTGAACAAAGCAATAGCTCTCAGCAGGAGGCCACTCTGGAACTTAGACTGGCATGCTGCCGCAGCTCCTCCTGAGGAGTCCTTGCTATTGCTTCCCCACCGTGAATCTAGAAGAGGAATCCGGTGTCCCTATCTGCTTGCCGAAATTCAGACACAGAATAGTACGTTGACACACTTCTCTACTAACATAGTAATCTACCAAAACAGGATACACGTTTATGTGACAGCAATTGCTTTTCCTGAGCTGCACCCCATGCTGGTCTCATGTTCTTCTCTAAGTCCCACAGCCATCTGTTGAATGACTCAATCTTGAAATTTGTCAGGCATCAACAATAAATGTACTGGCTTGTACAAAAGTCAACTTTTCCCCCCTTTGAAAATGAAGACACTACTCGACAACCACTTTATGTTACCTTCTGCACTCATGCAACAGGGACAGCAAGACTAGTTATAGTGCAGTGGACCTGTTCTGATAATCTGCAAGAGTATCTTAAAAAAGACGATTAAAAAAAAAAGACAGCTAAGCTTTAATATCTAACTTGTCATCTTAATATTATCATGGCGTATATTTAATATACCTAACTATTCATAGTTGGTATCCTTTTTACTGGGCAATACTAATCAAAATTATTTAAATACATATAAAGATATATTTATACGCACACACATATATACGTACTATATATATGGTATGTGTATACATACATATGCATAAGGGTGTATGTGTGTGTGTGTGTGTGTGTGTACATATTATATAAAATATACATCCTATAAGAGTACCATAAGCAGTTAGAATTAAAAGGGTTTAGGAAGAGAAGTGGGAGGTAGAAAAAGAGCAGAATAGAAATGTGGCATTTACTTCATAACATCTTCCTCAATTCTGAACATTCAAACAGTCACAAAGAATTATTGAGTACTGGACAGGAGCAGTGGCTCACGCCTATAATCCCAGCACTTTGGGAGGCCGAGAAAGATGGATTGTTTGAGCTTAGGAGTTCAAAACCAGCCTGGGCAACATGCTGAAACTCTGTCTCTATAGAAGAATACAAAAATTAGCTGGGCATGGTGGCATGCACCTGTAGCCCCAACTACTTGGCAGGCTAAGGTGGAAGGATCGCTCAAGCCTGGAAGGTGGAGGCTGCAGTGAGCCGAGAACATGCAACTCCACTCTAGCATGGGTGACAGGGTGAGACTCTAATGTCTCCAAAAAAAAAGAATTATTGAGTACCTACAGGACTTGGTAGTCCATAACATCTAGTCAGTTGTCATCTTTAAATACATGATTTTTTTTCTTAAATCTTTAACTTTCTCAACAGCAGCTACTTGACTATCGAGAAAAGATATTGATTTCAAATCATCTACAAGATTTTATAATTCACTTTTCATGAGGCACTTAAAGTCATTTGGGGTGGCACCAAATTAAGTTGTTATTCTACATTCATTGAGTAGGTATGTATTTTTTTAAATAAAGAAAAACGAGTCAGGTTTGCTACAGAGATGAGTTGTAAAGTCTGAGCCAAATTATTCGGCAGTATCCAAACACCTGGCCGCCACAAATGATGACTTTAATGTATTTCTAATGAGGGCTGGATTCAGACCAAGATGAAGACACTTAACCCATTAAGTAAAATATCTTCAAGTTTTCTTAAAAGATCACAAATTTGTAATATTAGCATGAAGGAATAAGCCAAATAACTTCATTTTTTTTTTCCTAACAGAGATGTTCGCTGCAGACCCAGAAAATACAGCAAGTTTTTTGGCTGGGCGCAGTGGCTCAGGTCTGTAATCTGAGCACTTTGGGAGACCGAGACAGAAGGATTGCTTGAGGCCAGGAGTTTGAGAACAGCCTGGGCAAATAGGGAGACCTCTATCTCTACAAAAAAATTTAAAAATTATCTGGGTGTGGTAGTGCAAGCCTGTGGTCCCAGCTACTTGAGAGGCTGGGGTGGGAGGATCTCTCGAGTCCGGGAGATCAAGACCAGTGAGCCATGGTCACACCACTGCACTCCAGCCTGGGTGACAGAGCAAGACCCTGTCCCAAAAACAACAGCAAAACAAACAAACAAACAAAAAACACCCAGAAGACAATAACAAAAAGAAAATATAGCATTTTTCAAATAGTGAGCTCTATGCTTTTAAAACTCCTCAACTGGAGCTGCCTAAATGAAGAATGGGCCCTTTACAAATCCCCGTCTCTGGAGGGTTTAGGCTGAGGTTAGATTGGTCCTGGGATTCCTGCAGTGGTGAAAAAGCTCTGCCTCCAAAGCTACGACAAGAGGACTGCCATGCACAATCATGAGTGGAGGAGAAAAGACAGAGTGAATGGAGGCTAAGAGTGGCATCTCACCTCTCACCAATTCAATTGCATAATGCAAACCTTGATGTACACAGCAAATTGGAATTGAGAACCCACAAGTCTAACTCCAGAGTAAACCATTTGTTAGGTTAACAATTACTCAAAACATAAAACTACATATTTTCAGAGCTGAGGGAGACCTGGCTCTATACCTTCATTTGTATTTGTCAACAATAATTTATTGGGCACCTACTAAGTGCCAGACTCTGTGCCGGATCCCTTCCAGGCACAATTTCTTATTAGAATCCATGTGCCTTTTCTAATATTATCCCTATTTTGATGGAGGAACTTGAGACTCAGAACGTCCAGCAAATTGCCCAAGGGTCACAGGAAATGGCAGAGGCAGGATTTGAACCCACACTCCACATTCATTACCACCACAGAGCACCACTCCCATTTCATAGATGACCTTGGGCAGGCTAGTTATGGACAGGTTCCAGCAGATTCCAGCCAGTAGACTTTCCAGTACCCCAGGCAGCCTTTTGCTACACATCACAAAAGCAGCTGCAATGACTGTTGAGGCTGCTTGGCTGGCAGAAATGGAAGGAAAAAGAAAAGGAAGCAGCTGACCAAATGTTCCTTCCGACTGACCATGGAGCTGCGAGCTCTAAGTTGTCTGCCAGCTTCCGGCTGACCAACAGAGAGAAGCATGTCCACCATGAGAGAGGAGCAGCCACCACCCAGCCCCTCTACACTCGTTCATCCTGACTCCAAGCAAGCCAACATACACAATGCAGTAGGATCTTCCCTGCACACCTTCTCAGTGCTTTAACTTGCCACCACAATCACACCCGCAGCTGCCTTTCTTCCTGATAGACAAGGTGCTTGCCCATGAGCACTCATCAGTGATTAAACTCTGCTCAGACATGTTTTGACCACAGCTGCCCATGCAGCCCACATGCAGTAAGACCTGCTGTGTGATCTCTGAGCCCCGATTTTTAGCAGCCAGGTAGGAGGCTTCCTGAGGGTCACCCAACAGTGCTTGTGTAGAAGCCACGGCAGGTGCAGACAACTGGACAGCTTCCGTGTTTAAGGATATCAGCACTTAACACAGGGAGGCAGGCGGACTAACTTGCACCTGCACCTCCAGAAGGCAGTGGAAAGAAAAAATTTCACGGGGATGACAGCTTCCAGCCCTTGACCTGGTGCTAAAAACAGGGGCCAGGAAGTCCAGCACAGCCCTTTTTCCTGCTCCCCAACACAGTCCTGCCTACTCTCCAGTTCAGGACAATTCAGGCCGGAGTGTGACCCGAATTTGAGCTCTCAAATCCAAAGAGCTCCGAGAAACCTCAATCCTAGCGCCAAAACCCTTCCATACCTGGGATGGAGGTGCAAGTCCTTCCTGGCCCTTCTCCCCGGAAAACCCAGATCAAGGACGAGGTCTCTCAGGTCTTCCCTTGCCCTAAACACACACGCACTCCTCACACACAACACACACACTTGCTAACCCCACACCCGTGCACACCTCATACCACACACACATGAACACTTACTTGCTCACCCCAGCAGGCTAGCTGGCCCCCACAAGGGACACCTACCAAGTCGCACACCTGCACACCTGC
>NW_012117599.1:9465901-9481698 GCF_000951035.1 Colobus angolensis palliatus
CAGCTGTGCGAGCCGTGGGGCTGAGGTCTCTTCTCCGCCCCCGCCGCCGCGGGGAGCGTCAGGGAAGCCGGGCTTTGCCTGGCTCGCTCGCCTCCCAGTTTCTGTCACCTACACAGGAGGAGGGCACTCGGGAAATACCCGCTGAATGAACGAACGAATGAATGAATGAATCCTGGGAAATGCCTGGGCCCGCGGCCACCTGACCAGGCGGGCTGGAGGTTCGGACGTACCGCCGGTGCCCCATCAAGAGCCCAAGGCACTGTTGGGATGCGCAGTCCTCGCAGGAGGCCCGCAGCGCCCCAGGGCCCCAGGGACTGACTGGGACCCCTGACTGGCAGAGTCCACCTGCTTGATAACTTATTTGAGAAGGGAGGCCTGGGACTATCTTACTCTTTTTAGGAAAACCCAACTGTAGCTATTCCTTTGGTTCAGGCCGCAGTGAAGAATTGTAGGTTACCATGAATCCATGAACCCCTCTTCAATATACAAAGTCCAATTTCATGATGAAAGAATTGGAAAGCTCCCTCCAGAGTTGTCAGTACTCAATTATTAGCATATAAAAAGTCCAATTTTCCCAGTGATTTTCAGACTTTAGAACCTGCTAGTGACCTGTGGCCTCAGCTTTCTTACAGCCACTCTGAGTATTGTAAAACAAAGGTATTATCCCAAGTCTGAAGGCAGATACCAGATTGTACTCCATGGTCTTCTGTTTCAAAGGGATAAAAAAAGGAAAAAAAAAGAAAAAAAAGAAAAAGAAAAAGAAAGTGTCCAAAAAAACCCAACAATCTTCTGTGACTTGTCCTCCATCCCTACCCTAGTGTGACTCATGGCAACATAAACGCCCCATGCCCAGTGGAGCCTCAGCTCTGACCCAGTGGAACCAGTGTCACCGGCTCAGCCTCCAAGTAGGGGACTAGCTTCCCCGGAGTGTAAAGCTGTGGCCAGCAACTGAGCTTCAAGGGCAAGCAGCAGTGAATGGACCTTCAAGTCTAAAGTGGCCAACAGCTAGTGGAGCCAGGGATTGGGAGAGTACAAGAGCAAATCCAGTCTCCTCATTTTACCCAGGCTCAAAGAGACTATGTGACTTGTCATCAACTAATCACTGGTTCAGGTGGGCCTAGAATTCACCCTTGTGCTTTAGCATTTTAGTCCACTACCAGATCACATTACAGAGAGCTGCACAAGACTGGTTACAGAGGTGATATCTACTGACTGCCAGACAGTGACTTCAGAAACTGCTAGTGACTGAGCAATGAAGTAGATGCTACTAATTTACCATTTTACAAATGCGTCGATTGAGGCAAAGAAAGGTGAATGACTTCCTGTGTTAATTCACTTAGGAAAATATAAATAAAAAAATTTTTAAAGATGACTTGTCCCAAACCCCATGCTAGTAAGAAAAAGCAACGGTAAGAATCCAGAATTCAGCAACAGTGATTCTTTTTATATAGTTTTGAATGAACAGTTTATGAACAATCTTTGTGTTCTACTTTAGATGATCCAGGAGTGAAAATGTATAACAAGAAATAATTCAGACATTTATTTTATGAAAGTATTTATCACAGGATTCTTATAATGGCAAGCTCTATATTATTCCATCTAGAAACATCTGTTCCTTCTGAAACTTGAGAAGTCTGTGTCACAAATGACAGGCACCTTCATGTAAATGCCTGTACCATAAACGTGCAAGTATGTGCATAGGCCAAATTCCTTGTTTCTATTGGTTACATTTAAGAATATCAATCATATGGCTTTCAAAACAATTATTAATTTCACTTTTAATATTTATTAGATATTCCTTGGGCCCATACCAAGTGTTATTTTACAAAATGTGAAAAAGACGTGCTCTGATGAGAACGATTAATGAAGACTGAGTTGCATCGATATAACGGAATATTTTTATAGTTGCTGTCTACTCTCAAAACTTAGTATTCTTATACTTACACATACGCTGTGCTCCTCGCTTTCTCACTGGGTATACACTTGGAAGGGCAAGGATTGTGTCTATGCTCTCTGCTGTATCTTTCTGCATGTAGAAAACACTCAACCAATTTTTAAAAAATTCTTGAAGCTCAATATTGAAATATTGACTAACTAGATTACTTTTTTTTTTTTTTTGCCCAGGCTGGAGTGCAGTGGTACAATCTTCTCAGCTCACTGCAACCTCTACCTCCTGGGTTCAACGAATTCTCCTGCCTCAGCCTCCAAATTATCTGCAACTACAGGCACGCACCATCATGCAGGGCTAATTTTTGTATTTTTAGTAGAAACAGGGTTTTACCATATTGAACAGGCTGGTCTTGAACTCCTAACCTCAAGTGATCCACCCACCTCGGCTTCCCCAGGTGCTGGGATTACAGGCATGAGCAATCACATCTGGCCTAGATTAACTTTAAAAGAGGCTTTTAATACTAAGATTCCATTATTCTAATATATAAGCTCTTTAAGAGCACACATGTAGGATGGTTGGTGTCATTTTAGAAGATAAGCAAAGAAAGGTTACATTTTCAATTTTTTTTAAAGCAACAGCTTACTATGTGCCATGTTTTAAGAGCTTTTACATGTAATAGCTCATTTAATCATATATACATACACATCCATATACTCATAATCTAGCTTCATTAAAATGAACTTTTTTGAACTATTATTCAATCAACTATTTCTTGAGCAGCTCCTGTGTGCCAGGTACTATGCCACAGGCTTCAGCGGATACTGAAATGAGGAAGACAGTCTCTACCCTCAAGAGTTTAATGTGCAGTGGTTTATTAGGTAGAGTTGCTAGCCAGCAGTATCAACATCACCTCTGGACTTGTTAGAAATGCAAATTCTGGTGTCCCCATCCCAAACCTCCTAAATCAGAAACTCGGGTTAGGACCCAGCAAACTATTTTTACAACCCCTCCAGAGGATTCTAACGGGCACACAATTTTGAGGACCACTGGATTAGTGTGCTATGTGGAAGAAAAACCCACCTAACCAGATCATAAGGGAAAAAATAATGTGCTCTAGAAGTTTGTTGATAGTGGAGCTCAGTTAGGAAGTATCTGAGGATGGGGAAAGGTTCATTCATCTGTATTCATTCAGCCTACACTTACTGTTCTTGTGCTGTGTGGCAGGCACTGAGAACCCCAAGATGAAAGGTAACATGAGATGAGTGCTGTCATCATCTGAATGTGTACCTCCAAAATTTGTATGTTGAAACCTAACGCTCAAGGTGATGGTATTTGGAAGTGGGGTCTTTAGGAGATAATTCTGTCATAAGTGTGGAACCTTCCTGAATTATTGCCCTTATAAAAGAAGCCTAAGAGCCTGTTGCCCCATCCACCATGTGAGGACACAGCGAGAAGGTGCCATTTATGATGAATGGGTCTTCACTACACCCAATCTGCCAGCACCTTGATCTTGGACTTCCCAGCCTCCAGAATTGAGAAATGCATTCTGTTGTTTATAAACTACTCAGTATATGGTATTTTGTTGTAACAACTTGAAATGACTAAGACAATGGATTTAAAAGCAAGCCAGTAGTTTAAATGTTCTAAATAGCTAACAACACAGGTGCAAAACGTGAAATATTGCTTAAATTGTTACCCTCACATTGAAGCTCCTTTATGCTCGTATGTATATACTTTATATATATGCATATATATAAATTTTTTTTTTTTTTTTAGGAGTCTTGCTCTGTCCTCTAGACTGGAGTGCAGTGGTGCAATCTCAGTTCACTGCAACCTCTACCTGCTGGGTTCAAGCAATTCTCCTGCCTTAGTCTCCCAAGTAGCTGGGATTACAGGCACTCAAAACCATTCCCAGCTAACTTTTGTTTTTTTTTTAGTGGAGATGGGGTTTTACCATGTTGGCCGGTCTGGTCTTAAACTCCTGACCTCAAAAGTGATCCACCCGCCTCAGCCTCCCAAAGGGCTGGGATTACAAGCATCAGCCACTGCGCCCAGTCTGCTCAAGTGTATTTTTGACACAATATTTTGATGAAATATTTATATTTATAGCATATCTTAACTATTACATTATCAACAAGAATCAACACCAGAGTCCTCAGTATATATTTTGTTCATCATGCATTCATTCCGCAAACATTTATTGAGCACCTACTAAGTACAAGCACTGTGCAGGCTAATGACTAAGTGAGGGATTCGAAGGAAATGTATGGACCCTGTCCCAGAGGAATGCACAATCTAGTGAGGTGACAATGCCAGGCATGGCAGTGTTTGTTGATTCCCCACAGCTTTGTTCTTGTCAACTATAGTCACCAAATAAAAATGTGAGTAAAACCTCAGGATCTTTGAGTGAAGCAAAAATCCTTAGAGTTAGCTTAAAATGTTAAGTGCCTTATGGTTACAGATGACAATGTAGCGGGAGTAACCTTAGGCCTGCAAACTCAAATGTGTAACAAAGATAATTTTTTTTTTCTGTAACTGAAACCTATTTCTATTTGAAGCCTCCATTTACCTGCAGTGACAATAATCTTATCAAACGGGAGGCCCTCCTTTCTTTCAAGTTGAAACCTCCATTTATCTGCAGTGGGCCTCCTCCTTTCTTTCAGTTTGAAACCTCTATTTATCTGCAGTGACAATCTTATCAATGGGAGGCCCGCCCCTTTCTCCAGGGATTTGTCAAGATTGGGGAGACTACTGAAGTGCCAAGACGAGAAGAGAGAGACCTTAGGTCCTTGTGTCACTGGTCCCCACAGAAGTTCTGAGATGTTCTTTGTCCACCGTAGTGTTTGGTTTTCAGTCTTTTGGTTTCAGGCTTGAGGGCTGGAGATGTCTGTGGCTTCAATTCTCATGTGGTATGGCAGAACTCTCTGTGTGGCGGCCCTTCTGCCTGGACATATTTGAAGCATCACCTCAGAACTTGTTAGAAATGCAAGTTATAAGGCCTCCCCATCAACCTCCTAAATCAGAAAGTCAGCAGACTGCAAATTCTCCAATGTTCCATGCTACAAAGGTTCTGCCCAGGAAGGATTGGGCAGGCATCACCATTCTCTCCTTCCCTTGGAGGAGAGACGGTAAGTGAATCTCATTCTAGTCCCTCCTCTCTTAATCTCGATTTTTTTTCCTCAGATGACAATCCTTCCATCTCAAGAGTTCTGCTTCAGAGGCACCTAGAATAATATTAATAGGATTAGTTTTAAGCAGGGAAGTACTCTTAGTTTTAAACTGGGAAGTACTGGAAGAATAAAAAGACATCTTACCTGCCACAAAACATTTTTGCAGATGAAGTTTAAGGCTTCAGGTTAGGCGATGGGTTCAGAAAACCGCAGAGAGAAAAAGCACAGCAAGAACCTGTAACCACTTTTTCAGACTATTAAACTCAAGGTTCTTCCTTCTTACACCATCATCCTGCCACTTCTTTCCTTTGATGACAATCAATAGGATACAAGACGTCTCCAAGGAGAGCCCACAGAGGAGGCATTTTACACCCTGGAGCTCCAATCCTCACAACATTGTGAGATGGCTTGTAATTTCCATCTCAGAGGGGAGGAAGCTACACCTAGAGAGTATATGTCCTACGTGAGCAAAGAAGCCAAGGTTATAATACAACTCTGAGCCACTCCAAAGCCTGTCCTTTCCTCTAAACTGCCTTCTATGACCGGTAACTTTGTAAAAACCAGCTGCCAATTCTTAAACACTTACTCTGTGTCAAGTGTGTTTATAATCTCTATAATAATCTCCACTCCTTTGATCATCCTTCACAGAAAGTGCTAAGACAGCATTTTCCTGATGAGGGGACTGAAGCTGAGAAACTGAGTAACTCACCCAAGGTTTTGGTGCAACAGAGTAAAACTTGAAATGAGGTCAGGTTTCTAGCCCCAGATTCTCCCAAGGTAGCAGCTTTTGATACTAAAACAATGTGCCTCCCAGTGAAGGAAATGGGGATAATACTAATCACACTTATTTCACTATTGTAATGAAAATCAAATAAGATTTGAGATGTGGAATACGATGATGTTAATACCATGACGCTAACACATTTCACTCCAATTTAAGACAGTCAGATGCCTGCCTCAGCTCAGATTTAAGACTGTTCAATTTTGGGTAAGTCTGATCAGCTTTCTTGGCACCAACCTGAAAGAACTAGACTGAGCAACTTTTAAGTTTCCTCCCAGCTCTGAAATTCAGTTTTTAGAGATAAAGTATTACATACATAAATGAATAAGACAAATTGGGAAACACTTCTCAGCTTTCTCTTTTTGAGGATCTCACTTCTAGTATTCTTTCAAGGTTTATCTTTTGGCATCCTCAGAGTTCTTCATTTTGTAGACAATGCAATAATTTCCAATAAAATGACACATCGTAGAGGATGCATACAATAAATGTTCAAAACATACCTGTAAGTTTATTTATTTACTTATTTTTTCAGCCGTGGTCCCATTCTGTCGCCCAGGCTGAAGTGCAGTGTGGTAATCCCATCTAACTGCAGGCTGGAATTGCTGGGCGCCTGTGATCCTACCACGTCAACCTCCCGAGTAGCTAGTACTGCAGAGACACCACCATGCCTGGCAAATTTTTTTTTTTTTTTTTTTTTTTGTAGATACGGGGTCTTACTATGTAGCCCAGGCTGGCCTAGAACTCCTGGCCTCAAGCAATCCTCCCACCTGAGCCTCCCAAAACGCTGGGATTACAGGCATAAGCCACCACACCCAACAAGTTTAAGTTTTAAATGTGTAAAATATTTAGGATATGTATCGCTCCCATGAATGACAAAAGAGAAGCAGAAAATATTTCTTAGTAAGTGATTACTGGGAATCAGACTATAATTGATATCTACAGCAATTTAAAAACTTACTTCACTGTAGCTATTAATACATGCAGAAAAAATGTCGTTGGATTTGATGCTTGCTACTTCCTCAGTCTTGAGCAAATTATCCTTTCTATGTATCAGTTTCCTCATCTGAAAAATAGGCATTCTGGTAATACACATCTCATTGGCTGTTCTGAGGAATGTGATAATACACGTAAAACGCAGTCCCTGGCACACTGTAAATGTCTAACAAACGTTTGGCGGTTATTCCTGGCGTTTCCCAGCCGGTTATTATTTTTTACATGTAAGCAGGTTAATTCAGAGCATTACTTCAAGACACAAATACTTGAATACCTATTTGTCCAAGAAGCCTGGGTTACAAGGAATTCACTAAATAAAGCCTCTGGTCTTATGTTATACAGAAGGGCGATGAAGAGACAAGAAACAGGTTAAACAAAGAAAACCACGATAATTTCAGCCACAACCACTGCCATATTTAGACTATTGTACACCGGCCCCCCGCGCCAGAATTCTTTCCCTTGAGGCTGCCCCAGGAATCCCTTTGACCTCTGCCGTTGGACGTCACAGAAGGCGCGACCAATCGTAGTCGGCTCCCGGAGCTTCACTCTTCCCTCCCTTCCTGCAAAACTTGACACGCCATTTGTTTCTACGTCTGACATCGTTCTCTTTTCTCTGGTCCCTGCGAGCTTTTGCAAGCTGGACCAGGACCCAACACCCGCACCAGCTGCGAGACAAAGAGCCCAGCATGCGGCGCACTCAGAGTGACGACACACTCGAGTCTCCGCCCCAGTACGTCACTTCCGGAACGCTTCCTTCGCGGGGCTTTGTGGGTAGCCGACTGGGGTCTCCTGGCGACGACGATGGCGGGGGATGTGGGCGGTCGCAGCTGCACGGACTCGGAACTGCTGCTGCACCCGGAGCTGCTGTCCCAGGAGTTCCTTCTCCTCACTCTAGAGCAGGTTGGGCGCGCCGGATCGGAGGGAGGGAGGGAGGGCAGGCGGGTGGGCCTTCCCAGGTGAGGCGCTTGCACCTGAGCTTGCCTTAAGTAGCCCTCGGCAACCACTGACACTCCCGCCGGGTTTGTGCCACTCTCCACCCACGCAAACCAGCCAGCTGTCCCCTCGCTCCCGCTCCTCGCCCCCTATCCGAAAAAGAGACGTCCGTAGAATATCAGGAATGCTTGGGAAATAGGGCTTATCTATCTGAGCCCCGATGGCTTGTAAAGAGGAATCCCAGGCGACACCCCCTTCCTGTGTGTAAGCACTGACCTGAGGAAGAAAGGAAGGGGGAAGAAGCGTAGAATAGACATAGAAGGTAGAAATCATGGACTGTCAGGACTGGAAAGCATCTGAGAAACCGTCCGTTGCACACCCTCTCTAATCGTTTAAAGATGATTGAACAGTTCCAGAGAGATGAAGTGACTTGCTTAAGGTCACAGCATCTGTAAATGGTACTGCCAGGAGGAGAATTCAGGGCTCCTGGCTCTCCATGTAGTGCGTGCTCTTTTCCAGCTGCTGTGGCCTGTAATAATAGGAGAAAAATGAGAAAGGAAAAAAGTGATGTTTTAAGTGATAGAGAATTACTGAAAGTTTCCTTGGGGTTTATGTAGCGTGTTTTGTTGTTTTCCATATGGTTTTCCCCTTAGTACCCTATCTTTCTTGTATTTCAAGTCCTCTTGCCAAGTAGAGCTTATTTTAATTGTGTTAGTAAGTTTTTACCTGTGGTTGTCAAACTTTTTAGGTACTTAAGAATCAGTCGAGGGCTTGCTAAAACACAGATTGATGGGCTCCGTCCCCAGTTTCTCGTTCAGTAGTTCCAGAATGTGGCCTGAAATTTTGCATTTTTAACCAGCTCGTTGCTGACCTAGAGAGCACGCTTTGAGAACCGCTGTCCTAAGGCAATACTTTCCAAAGTAACGGGCCTATAAATTCTCTGGGAATGTTATCCAAGAGAATCCTGGGAGTTTCCCCTACCTCTGAGTGAGTACAGGGTAAAAATAGATGAGTCCAGTATACGAAAGAGAAGTAAAATGTGCTTTTATTAGTTTTTGTTAGAGGATATAGGCTTGTCAGTTGTACTAAACACAAATGTTTTCAAGCCTTTCTGAGTTGAAACTGAAGAGCCTGTGATCTCATTTCCATCCTCATTTTTCCTTCTTAAATCCAAACTCTGTCTTCATGACTACTACTGTGCTTATGCTATGTTTTTCATGATGTCAAGAACAAATTGGAAAATGAGGAATTTGGTGATTTAGATAGAGATGGTTGGACAGTGACTGGAGGCTTACGTGAAAGGACCAGTGAAAATGGGGTGCAGGCTTTTCTAATGGTATACTGCTACTGTCATCAGTACGGGGATAACAGTTTCTATCTGTGGTATTATTTGAAATCTTAGTAGTTAACTTCAATTTAGGAAGCACCAGATTAGAGAAGCACGAGAAATATAAGACAGACTGAGACCTTCATCCCACTAATCTGATCATGATAGTAACACTCAAAGTAGCTTATTGACAGAATGTGGTGATTGTTAATCATTGTTAGCTTTCTTTTGTCTGTTTTTCCCGGGCGGTGTCCCGTTTTCAATCCCCTTTGTATATTAAGGTAATATTACTGGAAATGATCTTTCATGCTTGGTGTGTTGGCTGAGCAGTTGTGGACAGCAATCCTTGTCACACTGAGAGAATATGACCATTGTCTTTAAGATGAGGCTGAACCTAATATTTACAGAATTCAACCTATAACACTGCCTCTGAGTGCACGTGTTCTGTGAAAATGGTTTTTTATAATTTGTTATTTAAGCAGTAATGTTTTACCATGTTAGGTAAGGTGGTTACTTACTAAAATCAAAAATGTTGTTTTGAAATTGCTTTTGTTTCCTTTCCCACAGAAGAACATAGCTGTTGAAACTGATGTAAGAGTAAACAAAGACAGTCTTACTGACCTTTATGTCCAGCATGCAATACCATTGCCTCAGAGGGATTTGCCGAAGAATAGATGGGGGAAAATGATGGAAAAGAAAAGAGAACAACATGAGGTTAAAAATGAGACTAAAAGGTACTTTTTGGTGGTTCTAGTTTTCAATTTATCTTACATAACTAAACAGTTATTGATTTTTCCTGAAGTAAACTTCAGTAAAAAAGTTATTTACTCAATAACTATCTATTGAGCACCAGGCACTGTCCGTATAGCAGTGAATAAAACTGACAAAATTCCCTGCTCATATTTTTGTTGGGAGAAACGTAATAACACAGTTAAGATATGGTATTGTGATATAGTAATAAAGACCAGGGAGAAAATTACAATTTTTGGTAAATTGTCCAGGAACGATCTTAGTGAGAAATGACATTTTAGTAGAGAGACCTGTAGGAAGAAGAGAACAAGCTAGCATTCCAGGCAGAATACAAGAGGCTGGATCTTGAATGTGCCTATCATATACCAGAAACAACAAAGCAGCCATCAGGGCTGGATGGCGAAGTAGGAGGAACGAGTTGTATTGGGGGCGAGCGGGAGAGATTGTCAGATCATGTAAAGCTTTGTAAGTCATTGTAAGGACTTTGGCTTTACTCTGAGATGAGAAGCCACTAGAAGGTTTTAAGCAGAGTGGTGACATCATTAGATGTACATTTTGACAGGATGACTCTGGCTGCTGTCCTAAGAAGTGATTTAAGGTGTGTGGGGAGGGGAATGGGCGTGTATAAGAGTAGAAGCAGGGAAACAAATTAGAAGGCTGTACTGTAATCCAGGCAGTAGATGGCGGCAGCTTTGACTACAGTAGTAAATTTGGTAGGTTGGAGCATGGATGTTTGAAGATAGAGCCAATAGGAGTTCCTGAATTTTGAGAAAAAAGTCAAGTCAGGTAAAACTCTAAGGTCTTTGAATAATACACAAATGAAGGGCCTGTTAACTAGCTTAAGTTATGCTATTTAAAATTATTTAATTTCAAAAAAATTTTTATGAAACCACAAGCAAGTGATTTTTCTTTTTTAAAGAAAATTACATTTGATTAATCAGTGTTGTTGATTGGTTAATAAGTACAAAGTGTCCTAAGATCCTTAAGTGAACTCTTCTGTTTCTATTATATCTCAAGTGGATACTATTGATCAATTAATTTTTTTAGTACCTACTATTTGTAAAACACCATCATAGGCAATCCACTAGAAGCAGTGAGAGAATATAGAGTAGGAAGGTGGGGGTAAGGGGAGTATGTTCCTCTGAGTTTTAATCTCTGTTTTACAAAGAAAAACTTAAGGATTGAGATTATTCTCCAAGTACGAAGAATACGTGTCTCCTCATTGTCTTTTGGAAAATACACACACGATCTGACCTTTGATCAAGAATGCATTTCAGATTGACCATCATTTTAGCTTGGTGGTTACTTTTACTTGTACAGACTGTGTAGTGGTCTTAACTTTCATAAATATGGCTTATACTGCCTATGACTTTTAATTTACTTTTGCTGTTATTCAGCCAGTATTTTCCTCTTGCTCAGCACATTCAGGCATATTGTTCTAGTAAGCAAAACTTTATGTGCTGGTCATACTTTCCTTTGAAGCAATCTTCGTACAGCTGTCTTGATTAGTCCCCCAAAATCATTTCGGAAAGAATCTTTGACTGTTTTTTAAATTCACAATTGGATCACAGCATTAAAACTGGAAGGATCTAAGAGATCATCTTGTATTGTTGAACTACTTATTATTTTATCTGTGGAGGAACTGAGACCCTGAGAAGAGCTATAACATACCCACGGTCACACAGAGCTAGGACCAGGTCCATAGCAACATAGCCCAGTGCTTCTCAAACTTTAATGTGCCTCTTGAATCTTAGATTAAACAAATTGTCAAATTGTCAAACCCTGCTCTCAGTCCCTGTTTCCCTTCTACAAAGGCAGTGGGTATACAGTGAGCTTATTTCTCATTTTCTACCAAATGATGTTCAGTGATGACCCAAGAATTATTGAGTTTGGCCAACTGCCTAGGAATCTGGTTCAAAGGTGGGTTTGATGTATTAGTTCAGGTTGATGCCCCAGATTCTCCATTTCTTACAAGCTCCCAAGATAATGACGTTGCCGTGCTGGTGCTGCTGGTCCCTGGATCACACTTTGAGTGGCAGGGCTAAAATGTTCTTCCTGATAACTGGCTATGTCAAGTTCTTTTAACATGTTTAATTAAAAGGATTTTTTTTTTTTTTTTTTAGGCCAGGCACAGCGGCTCACGCCTGTAATCCCAGCATGTTGGGAGGCTGAGGCGGGGGGTCATGAGGTCAGGAGTTCAAGACCAGCCTGGCCAACTTGGTGAAACCCCGTCTCTACTAAAAATACAAAAATTAGGCTGGGCGCGGTGGCTCAAGCCTGTAATCCCAGCACTTTGGGAGGCCGAGACGGGTGGATCACGAGGTCAGGAGATCGAGACCATCCTGGCTATCACGGTGAAACCCCGTCTCTACTAAAAATACAAAAACTAGCCTGGCGAGGTGGCGGGCGCCTGTAGTCCCAGCTACTTGGGAGGCTGAGGCAGGAGAATGGCGTAAACCCAGGAGGCGGAGCTTGCAGTGAGCTGAGATCCGGCCACTGCACTCCAGTCCGGGCAACAGAGCGAGACTCCACCTAAAAAAAAAAAAAAAAAAAAAAAAAAAAATTAGCTGGGCATGGTGGCACGCACCTGTAATCCCAGCTACTCAGGAGGCTGAGGCAGGAGAATCGCTTGAACCTGGGAGGTGGAGGTTGCAGTGAGCCGAGATCGTGCCATTGCACACCATCCTGGGCAACAAGAGCACAACTCCCTCTCAAAAAAAAAAAAAATTTTTTTTTTCAGTTGATCTGTGATATAGCTTGAGGTATAATAAGTAGTAAGCAAATGAGTGCTTTCATTTTAACCTTTACTATTAAGAGTGGAAATTAGGTTTCCAGGAGGTAAATATGAGACACTTGCCAAATTTTACAACTGAACTTGTACAAATGTCATAGTTACAGTTAGTTTAGAAAATGCCTTGGCTTTAGAGACCTTTATTGAATGGAGTAGAATGCTGTGCCTCATTTGTAGACTGCTACTGTGGTAGTCTTGGTATAGTTTTATAGTTTATTATCCTTTTTAAGTAATAACTGATTACATGGTTAAGATAACCCCATCAATAAGCTGGTGTTTTTTAACTAGGAAATCTCATTTTAAGTTCCAGGGCTAGACGGTTAATTGATGTTTTAAAAATAGCTGCATCTTGTGTATACATTAAAGCTAACTTTGAATTTCTTGTACATAACTATTTTAAACTTTGAAATAAAACACTAGGCAATTCTTTCATTTAGAGTGAATGTAGAAAATTTCATTTTTAATAGTTTCACTTAGAATAGATTAGTCTTATCAATAAATCTTTTTGTTTACTGTTTATTTTAATTTGAATTCCAGTGAACTTGAATTCCAGATGGTATTTTTCAAGAGTGCGTCTCTTTGATTTCAGGAGTAGTACTGTAGATGGGTTAAGGAAAAGACCCCTCATCGTATTTGATGGAAGTTCAACAAGTACAAGCATAAAAGTGAAAAAGACAGAGAATGGAGATAATGATCGACTCAAGCCTCCCCCTCAGGCAAGCTTTACCAGTAATGCCTTTAGAAAATTATCAAATTCCTCTTCGAGTGTTTCATCCCTAATTTTGTCTTCCAATTTGCCTATGAACAATAAAACGGAACACAATAATAATGACACTAAACAGAACCATGACTTAACGCATAGGAAAAGTCCTTCAGGCCCTGTGAAGTCGCCACCATTGTCCCCTGTTGGAACTACTCCAGTGAAGTTAAAGCGAGCTGCTCCTAAAGAAGAAGCAGAGGCCATGGTAAGTATGGGGGTAGTTTCCATGCTGGTAAATGATCTGAATGAAACCTGAGCAGTCTGCCTCATGGGAGGGGGTTGACTGTGCTACATTCTGTTCTTGAACCCTTTTGATGGGCTGTCCAATTTGTATAATACATCTCATTACTCCAGTACTTGAATCCTGGAATTTTAAAATCTGTGGTGATTAATGTTTTTAAAAGTTCACTCAAGTTATTTCTGCTTAAAATATATAGAGAGAGGATCTGTTAGGCAGTTTTCTTAGATTTTTCTCATTTAGTTCCTTTAACTGTCTTGGAACTAAAACAGATAAATATTCCTTTATTAGCAAGATTTAGAACATTAAGTAATTTGTCCAGGGTCACACATTTATTAAGTAGCATTTGGGGCCTGATCTTAAGTCTGTCTATGTGCCTACCTTAAACCCACACCAGAATCTTTTTAAGATTTACCACTTGCCTCGCCTACTGCTCAAGTTACCTAGCTTTGTGGGGATAGCAGAAGTTGGGGAAGTCTATTATGTTGTGCTCTACTATGTTGAATCATTTGGATGCTTGTTGGCAAATTTGGTGTGGTTAACACAGTGTATTGCAGTTTAACTTGTGAGATGATTTTTTATATGTACACATATATATGTAATATATATAGGCTCTTCAGAAAAGTGCTTTTAGTTTTAAATGCCTAGTAGTTTAATAGCCATTATTCCTGTAGTATACTTGGCTTTGGTATTATTATCATCTAATCATGTATCAAAGTGATCAAAACTCGGAAAATTCAAACATTCTAAAATAGTAGACCCTGGAAAAAGAAAACCGACTTGGTCATGAGTTTTACTTTCATTAGTTCATTGAATCCTGTCAGTAACCGTATGAAGTAGGCATCTTCATTATTCCTATCTCACAGATAAGGAAACACAAACTTAGTAAATTTAAATAAGTTTGTCCAGAGTTCCAGTGTTATTAGTAAGCGACCAGACTGCAATTTGAATTTAGGTTTCTTTGATCGCAGGGCACACACTCTGGAGGCCATGCTTCCTCCATACACCTTTCAGCTACCTTTGTGGGAGAGAGGAGGAAGGTGTGGGATAAGAGTTAGAAGAATAAAGCCACATTTCAAATATTGCCATAAGGAGTAAGCCTCAGAGAATTTTTTTTTTCCAGGCTGTTAAACAGCATTTCTCTACCCTAGAAAATTTTACTCTTTTATAGATACGAGATATATATTTTTGTAGAGACAGGGTTTCACCAAACCTCTTGGCCAGACTGGTCTCAAACTCCTGACCTCAAGTGATCCGCCTGACTCGGCCTCACAAAGTGCTGGGATTACAGACGTGAGCTGCCTGCCTGGCCTGTTTCCCGCTGACTTTGGATTGCAGAGTTGATGGGGGAGATGGACTGGACAGGGAGAAGGCAGATCTGGAGCAGTCAGTGGTTTTCAACTCTGATTGTATGTTAAGATCACTTGAAGAGCTTCCAAAAAAAAGCAAAAAGAAGTCAGAGCCTTATCCGCCTACCTTTTATGGATTCTGGTTTAATTGGTTCTAGGATAAGACCAGGCCTGGGGCATGTTTTAAAGTGCTCTGAGTTATTCTAAACTACACATGTTTGAGAACCACAGCGCTAGGAAACTCACCACCTTCTCTTTGAATATATTCCCACCAGATGGCAGCAGTGATCTTCCATTAATATATTAATAGTAAACCTTGGTTGTTTAAAATGTTCATTTTAGTTGTTTTCTGATATTCCTACAGGTATAAACTGATTTCTGTTCATGTCTTTCAGAATAACCTGAAGCCCCCACAAGCAAAAAGGAAGATACAACATGTTACTTGGCCCTGAAGAAAAGTTTCCAAAAATGTAAATATACTGTAACTGTAGTTTTTCAAACATGTTCATATATATTGACAATATTTACAGAAATCCTGATTATTGTGGAATTTTCTTAAGAGGTTCCAAATAGGTTTAAAAAAATAAAGGATTTATTTTCCTTCCCTTCTTCCCTCCCTCCCTTCCTTTTTTAAAATTCTTGCCTGTCTTGCCCTGATTAGGAAAGAATATCTTTTAAAACCTATGGCTTAATATATGTCATTTATATTGACCCTACTGAAATCATTAGCTGCAAGTCTGCTATAAAGCATCCATTGAATTGGCCAGGCGCAGTGGCTCACGCCTGTAATCCCAGCTCTTTGAGAGGCTGAGGC
>NW_012117599.1:9481748-9485472 GCF_000951035.1 Colobus angolensis palliatus
GGGAGGCTGAGGCAGGAGAATCGCTTGAACCCGGGAGGTGGAGGTTGCGGTGAGCTGAGATCATGCCATTGCACTCCAGCCTAAGCAACAAGAGCCTGAGGCCGGCAGATCACCTGAGGTCAGGAGTTCAAGACCAGCCTGACCAACATGGAGAAACCCCATCTCTACTAAAAAATACAAAATTAGCTGGGCATAGTGGTGCATGCTGTAATCCCAGCTACTCGGGAGGCTGAGGCAGGAGAATCGCTTGAACCCGGGAGGTGGAGACCAGCCTGACCAACATGGAGAAACCCCATCTCTACTAAAAAACACAAAATTAGCTGGGCATAGTGGTGCATGCTGTAATCCCAGCTACTCGGGAGGCTGAGGCAGGAGAATCGCTTGAACCCGGGAGGTGGAGGTTGCGGTGAGCTGAGATCATGCCATTGCACTCCAGCCTAAGCAACAAGAGCGAAACTCCATCTCAAAAAACAGAAAAAGCCTTCAGTGAATTTTAGGAGTTACTCTCATTAGCCTTGTTCAGCATCTTTGGGGAAATTTGAGATTTTTTTTAAAAAACTCAAATATTTTACTAGTTTGCCTGCCGTTTTAATTTCTTTTACAAAGCAGAAGCATATAAGAGTTTATCACAGTATTTTAGTAAATATTGCAACATTCATCCTTAAAGGTTCACCAAGAAAAGCATCTTTGTAGTACTGCTGGAAAACTATTGAGAATATACAGATAAAAATGTTGTTCTTTAATTGCTTACATTGCTTCCTCCCATAAAAAGCAAAAAGGAATTAGTGTTTGATATTGTTCCTTTCCTTGAAGTTGTAACAATTGATATATATATTATGAGTTGACTGGTCGATTTTGCACCTGGCCCATCCTTTAGAATGTTCTTGTCATGCAGCAGTCCTACCTACTCTTTTCATGAGCAGTCTGTGATCTCACTCTGTGAGTTCAGCTATTACTCGCTCTGGGGAGCTTAATCTTTTCAAAATGAAGTTGATTTAAAAAATCTTAGGCAGAGTAATCATGTTAGAGGTGGTATTCGATGGAAGAAAGTTTAGAGAATTGGGAGTGGGGGTAGAATACTAGAATTTATAAGAGTCTAGGAAGCATAGCAGTCAGGGGCAAAAAATAGTGTAATATGGAGTAGGCAATAGAGGAGCCACTGGAGTCGAAAGTCACTGCAGAGTGCAACATAGGAAGATGGACTCCTAGCTTACATGAGATTCCCTACAGCTGTAATATAGACACTTCCCACAGGGCCGTTCCACACAGAATTACCTGCTAAGGTGTTTTGTTTATTTTTGTTTGAGTGGTATTTTCACTCCAGTTGTATAATGGAAATCAGTGGGAAGATAGGGTTTACCTTATATTCATGAGTTCTAGTTTCTACTGTTCTGCTGTGTGTTTCTAAGCAAAAGCAAAGGGTACTTCATACTTGTTTGTTATATGATTGATCTTCAAATTGGGATTTACCTTTTTCAACATGTTTTAAAGTAGTCTTATTTCTCTTTTGATTTGTTAAAACAAGCATTTTAGTTCAGCTATTGAATAGCCTTCCAAAAAATTAATTCAGCCTTGCAGGTAAGTACCATACTAAGACTTTAACCCAATAGTTTTTAATCATTTTGCCTTTATTCCAGACTGTAAATCTGTACACATAAAACATACTAAGTATTGCATAAATTAACGTTACAGTAAATTGTTATCTGCAGGGCTGATAGACATAATGTTGGTGGGCAGCTGTGATCCTATACATAAATATCTGCAAAAGGAGATTTTAAAAGTGCAGATTTTAGAGTAGATTGACAAATTTTATTTTATATTCAGTTGTCCTTTCCGCTTCCTTCTGTGTGTCTCTCTTAGTTGACAGAGAGTTAGCCATTTGACGATTTTAAGTCAGTGGGGACTTATTTTTAGTTACTCAATAAAATTAATATTTTATTTGTATTTTAACTTACAGAGTAGGTTGGTAATAACAGCTGAACTGTGTAACATTGTTGCTTCAAATTGAAGTTTATATTATGAACATTCAGAATCAGTGCTCATGTAGCAGCATATTATTGAGCTATTTTGAGTTTGAAATGATGTGGAGAAACGCTAAACCATTTACTATGTGTTAACATAATTCCACCTTCTTAGAGCTTTGTTCCTTCTGAGGGTGTATGGATACAGCTTGTCTTGAAATGTCTTTCTCCACATAATGAAGTGTGCTGAATGCTGGGAATCTGGAGCAGCAGCCCTGGGAGCCCTGTGTTTTGAAGTGTTGTGGTTTGCTTCAAAGGTTAGAAGAACTTGATATGTATGGCAAACAACTTTAGAATACTAGTTACTCACTAACATGAGGCGGGTAATATTGCTCTTGATTCTATATTCCAGTAAAGCCAGCTTTTCTTATTGGAGTAGGCAAATGAATGGCATTAGAGTTAGTGGGTGGCTTGTAAGTTGTAGTTATAGTCACTTTACCACTTCTGCCATTAGCAGGCATCCTTGTTTTTTCTTCCTTTCCCTAGTTGTTCCTACTTTACCCTTTCTCCTTACCCATTTTCTTTCTCTATTTTAATTCTCCTTCCTCCTTACTGTAGAACCCAAGCTTCTGGCTTAGGTTTGCAAGTCTTACTGCTTGGCCCTCCTCATTCACTGAGGGGTGAAGATAGGCTGACCCCCTGTCCTCTTACATTTGAGGGATCATAGACTGCTGTGTGAATTCTGGAAAGTCTCAGGACCCTACAGCACCAGGGCACTGAATGACTTCTCAATGGCTGTAAAGACAGTACAGTTTTCCAAAGTAGCCTAATTCATCTGGACAGCTACCAGGCACTTTGGAAAGTTGGTTCAGTTACTACTATGAGGCCATAATATATTTGCTAGTATTAAAATTCTTCAGAATTGGAATTATTATTTGAAATAATATTTTGGTTGACTTAAGTTTTGAGAGACGATTCTAAAACTGACCTAGAGACGCATTCAATAGCAATGTGACCTTTTAAAAACTTACATTAAGTAAAACTGCCAGTAGATTAAATCATATATATATATATATATATATATGTAAGAGCTTCCTCTATTTACTACTGTTGAACTTCAGTAATTTTTAGAGGCTAAATAATGGTCAAAATGTTTTTAAGTGTGCTCTTTTATTAAATGCTTGTGCAGGTTTTGTAATTCAGTACAGAAAAGTTTAACCTTGTACATTTTGTATGTAAAAAGTCTTTTAAGTAGCCTTATCCTTATTTAAATAAACAGAATAAAATTACCTTGAGTAGGTCTGTTGTTCTTATTAAAATGGAAAAATCTCTGTAATGACTTGATCTGTTTTTATTTGAGTAAACAATTTTGGAAAGTATTCTTTATAGTACAACTTTCTGTACCTGGGTTAAGATCAGATGTGATTCGAGTAGTTCAACCATGTCTTGCAGTCCTTCTTTGAATGAGAGGATGGCTGGAGTAGTCTGATGCTGGGATATCATGGTGCTGCAGAGCCTGATACATTGACTGTCACTGCATGTTGAAGGATGGAAATAGAAGTCTCCGAACCTTCCCATGTACTGTTAAAGCTCTTAACAAAATGAGACAAACTAGAGATTCAGTTGAGAGATTTTATGTTAGAGTGATGTCTGGACGGAAGAGACAAAAATCTTATTTCTACTTAGATTGTTTTTACTGAAGTATATTTTACTAACTAAAGTGCATTCCTTTTTCAGTTTTTTTTTTTTTTTTTTTTTTGAGG
>NW_012117599.1:9485690-9508869 GCF_000951035.1 Colobus angolensis palliatus
TTAGCCAGGATGGTCTCGATCTCCTGGCCTCGTGATCCACCCGTCTCGGCCTCCCAAAGTGCTGGGATTACAGGCTTGAGCCACCACGCCCGGCCCCTTTTTCAGTTTTTTAATAACTTGATCATCTTATTGTGGAATGAAAAATAGAGATTTGAATTGCCTGTGTATTTGTTGAGTACCTACTATGCTAGCTCTTGGGAATGAACAAGGCAGATTAAGTACTTGCTCTCATAGAGAAAACAGACAAGTGAACCATGAAATAATGGATAGTTGGTGGAAAATAAAACAGGGTCATGAAATGGTGAAGGACAAAGAAGGTAGGATGAGGAGCTATTTTAAATACAGTGGTTAGGAAAGGCCTCTGAAGATACTATATTTTGAAGAGAGCATGACTAAGGCATAGCTATGGAAAGCTTTCAGGAGAAGGATTCTACATGTGTCTGATTTTAGATGGCTGCATAGTCCTCCCATCAAGGCTGGAGTCAGCTTCCCACCACTTGTATAGGGACTGGCCTTGTAACTTGCTTTGATCAAGTGAATGCTTCTACTCTTACACTTGGACCTCTGCTTGCAGCCCTGTGAAAAAGCCCAGGCTACCCAATGGAAATACATGGTTCTCCCAACACCCAACAGCTAGCACTAACTGCCAGACATGTGACCACTAGTCAGTCACCTATCCCCGGTCTAGCTACCAGCTAACTAAAGCTGCATGATGAACTTCCTGGTGGAATCAGTCCAAACTGATGACACTCAGAATCATGAGTGAATAAAGTGGGAGTTGTAGAAAGCCGCTAAGTGTTGGGGGTAGTTTGCTACCCAGCAGTAGGTAACAGGTACCAGACAAGGACAAAACATGAAAGCCCTAAGGCTTACTAGGTTCTTAGAACAGAAAGACTGGTGTGGCTCAAGTGAATGAAAACAGGGGCAATGGTAGTATAAAATGAAGTCAAAGAATAGGCAGGACCAGATGATGTATGACCCTACGTAGGACTTTGGATTTGATTCTAATACCAATTGGAAGCTGTTTGTTAACTCTGTTGAGACTTAACCAAGCATTCAGTTTAATCAAAAATAGACTAGTTGAGTAAGTCGGTAATAGCCCTGTCTTTTATCCTTAAGTAAAATTAGCCAAATTTTGTTTTGTTTTTTTAATCTTCAGGTGAATAGTTTAAACTAAAACTTACTTGACGAACAGTTAAACCTTTAGGAAAGACTTTAAAATGCTTTACCAGTTATGGTGAAAGACAAATACTTTTCATAAATATAAAACCATCCTATCTTTCGAAGCCTTCTGTTATGTCTGTTCTGCCTTGCTATGTAATTTTTTAAAATAAACTTTTAAAAAATAAACTAGGACAGTTTTAGATTTTTGGAGACATTGCCACAGTAGTACAGATTTTTAACATAGCCCATACTGTTTCCCTGCTAACATACATTCATATGGTACCTTTGTTGAAATGACTCATTGTTAACTAAAGTTCATAATTTTTTTCGATTTTCTGAGTTTTTCCCTAGTACCCTTTTACGGTGCCAGGATCCTACCCAGGATACCATGTTATTTCATTGTCATGTCATGTTAGGCTTCTCTTGGATGTGACAGTTTCTCAGACTTTCCTTGTTTTTGATGACTTGACAGTTTTGAAGAGTCATGGTCAGGTAAATACCTGGGGAATGTTCCTCAATTGAGATTTTTCTGATGTTTTCTCATGACTAGACTGGGGCTGTGTGTTTCGGGGGGAAGACCACAGACGTAAATTGCCGTTTTCATCACATTATTTTGAGGACATACTGTAAACATGATATTACTTTTGAGGTTAACCTTAATCTCATTTGGGTGACATAGTGTTTGTCATTTTTTTTCCACTATGAAGTTACTGCTTTTCCCTTCTGAATGTCACTTTTGCCACCTCCCTCCCGCCAAAAAAAAGGTTATTCTGTTTCCCCTTTTCATACATACTCTGCTCTTTGGAACAAAGTCATGTAAGGAATGCGGAGTTACTTTGCTGGTGAAGTACCTAAATTATTTGTAATTCTGCACAGGAGACTTATCTATTCTCTACCACTAATTTTATTCAATGATGTATGTCAGTATGACTCATGGATACTTAGTTTATATTTTGGGTTAAAGTCTAATGTGTGTTTTCGTTTCTTGTTTTGTTTTTTAACTCAAATTCTTTCTTGCATCAGCCATTGAAAGCTCTTTCAGTTAGCTCCTGTTTCCTTGTAACTTTCCCCATCATTGTGTTTTCTTTGAACACTTCCTTTCTGGTACTGTAGGATGCTCTAGTGTCGTTTTGTATATTTCTCGCCCAAGCCCTAGAATGAATCATTTCTCTAAGAAGCCTTGGTTCCTTTTATTAAAAACTGAGATCTGGGTACTAAGTATGCTGATTGCTACTGGGGTGTCATTGTTTTTAGGCCTCCTCAACTGACAGAGCAAGGAAATATATGTACGTATATTAACCCCTGTAGGTGTATATTTCTATAGATTTATCTATATGTAACCGTCTGTATCTATAGTAAGTAAAACATGAGTTCATACTGTGTCTCTAACTCGATTACCGTATTGATCATTCCAGACTTCCCTTGCATGTCTGTAACCTCCCACTCCAACAGTGAGAAACGTGGCTCCAAGCAACCGCCATCCATTTACCCAGCAGTAGTTGCAGGAGTTGTTAGCCTGTACCCATGTGGGAAGTGGCTTTATCAGCTAGATGACAGTGATTATTAATTATTAATTGTGAGAGTGATGATGTTCATTCCGTTTGCCTTTTAATCTTAGAGACTCGAACTCATTTCTAATGTTGCTTAAGTCATATCATTTAAGATAGTTTTGCAGTTTTGTTTTAATGAAAAAGAATGTCAAATTGACTTTTCTCTATTAACAACAAAATAAATCCCTAGACAACAGCGATTCACCAGTTTTAAGGTGTCTGCTCTATACTTAGGCTCTAAATAAGGAACTAGAGTAAATAAAACATGGTCCCTGTCCTCAAGGGCCTTTTCTTCTTCTTTTGTTTGGGTTTTTTTTTTTTTTTTTTTTTTTGAGATGGAGTCTCGCTCTGTTGCCCAGGCTGGAGTGCAGTGGCAGGATCTCGGCCCACTGAAACCTCTGCCTCCCAAGTTCAAGCAATTCTCCTGCCTCAGCCTCTCAAGTAGCTGGGGACTATGGGTGCGTGCCACCACACCCAGCTAATTTTTTTGTATTTTCAGTAGAGAGGGTTTCACCATGTTAGCCAGGATGGTCTTGATCTCCTTACCCTGTGGTCTGCCCGCCTCGGCCTCCCAAAGTGCTGAGACTACAGGCGTGAGCCACCATGCCTGGTAGGGCCTTTTCTTCTTCTTAATCCCAGTTGTTCAATTTAAATAAAAATTTGAGAAGGAATCTGAAGAACATTTAATAATTAAAGTCACAGTATTCTGTGCATTAGGTAGTTTACTAGTTATATCTTTTAATTCCTTGAAGCCTAGAGAAACCTATCAAAAACAAACGACTGGATTACTCTTGTAGAAGATCCTCTCTGTCTTAGTCCCTTTTCTCCGGCTATAACAGAATACCAGAGATTAGGTAATTTACAAAGACCAGTTTATTTGGCTCACAGTTCTGGAGGCTGGGAGGTCTAAGAGCATGGCACTGGCAGCTGGTGAGGGTTATCCCATGGCGGAAGGCAGAAAGACAGCAGTGAGTATGCAAAGCACAGAAGAACTGGGCTGAATTCATCTTTCTTTTTTTTTAGTCAAGAAATCACTTCCATAGTAACTGCCCCTGTGATAATGGCATTAATCCATTCATGAGGACAGAGCCCTCATGGCCTAATCTCTTCTTTGAGGCCCTATCTCTTAATAACTGTGTCTATGGCAATTAAGTTTTCAGCATGTGAACTTTTAGGGGAGACGTTCAAACCATAGCATCCTCAGAACATAGTAAGTGAGTAAAATGCATAAATGCTAATAGATGCCAGGGATGAAGTCAGTCTGCTCTTACTGTTATAATGGAGTTCTAGTCTCAATTTTTTTTTTTTTTTCACTGAAAGGTCACTACATACATTTTGGCATGTATGTCACGTGGACATTTCCTCCTCAGTGTTTAAAAACTCGTGTATTTAGAGATGGCACTTGCCCCATCTTCATCTCTATGTGTAAGAAAAAATCCCATGTTTTAGGGGATAGTAGGCTAGGAGTCAGGATTTCTGATTTCTAGTGTGTTGGCCTCTTTGCAGTCTTGAGTAAGCTTTATTCTTCCTGGGCTTCCACTTCCTCCTTTGCAAAGCAGATGGATTTCACTCTTATCCTTAAGACTCTTGCAGATCTTATTTCTTGATATTTCTAGAATTAACCTTATGCTTATCCCTGAGCCTCTGTAGTCTGTCATTTAATAACCAGGCAGAAAATGAGAGATGCCCTCAAGTCTGAATGGGCATCACTAAAGATGATGAGAATTGAGTATATATTTTAAGTTTCTAAAGTAATACGATTAAGTGATATGCAAGTTAATATAACTTTTATTTTGCTTTAATATAACTAGTTTTACAAAGTTTTGTCCAAAGGAGTTAGGGTTTATTTATTGTGCTGACTCAAAGACTTGAGGGCAGCCCTCTGCTTACAAATTGGATAGTGTCTAGTTGTAGCAAGTTCATAATGTGTAGTACATATACCTTGGGCTTCATTTTTGTGATCACAAGGATTTCTCTGCTAGTTTTCTAAAGTTCTGCTCTACTAGCAGCACTGAGTTCTTTTGCAGGTATTCCTCTAAAGCTTTTCCAGAGATAAAGGGCTAAGGGCAATATTGAGGGAGTAGTAACCATTGTAGTTCCAGGGTACATTGCACCACAGCAGATAGATTTACTGAGTTTCTTGCCTTGTTCGTGGTTCATGTAGAATGATCGCCTCATCAGTGAAACTGTTTCTTTCACTTACTTTAGTGACTACATTTTCATGGTTTTGGTTGAGGGTAGACTAGTTCTATTAAGAATTTTATAATATCCTGGCCGGGCGTGGTGACTCACGCCTGTAATCCCAGCACAGTGGACCCAATGTGGGCTGCAACAGAAACAGGCAGTAGAGACTGACCCCCAAATATTTCACATATTGTAATAATCAAAGATCAAACAAGTTGGCTTGCTGTTTAACGAAAAACAAAGACAAGTTAAGGTAACTCAAAGTGTACTCAAGTGAACTCAAGTTCAAAGTGTAACATATTTTAAATTTTTAAAATTTTTATTGAGTTATAATAAAATGCTGTAAAGTTAGAAAAGTTCTAAGTTATATAGCTCAGGAGAAAAAAATGTGTGTGTGTGTGTGTGTGTGTGTGTGTGTGTGTGTGTGTGTGTGTGTGTATCACTACCCAGAACAAGATACACAGTACAGCACAGGTGGCAGGTTTTTCTGTAACGGTCCAGATAGTAAAAAATTGCCAGCAAACCAATACGTAAATGAACATACATGGCTGCGTTTGAATAAAACTTTTTTTTTTTTTTTTAAGAAAACAGACCAGGTGTGATGGCTCATGCTGGTAATCCCAGTGCTTTGGAAGGCCAAGATGGGGGGATCACTTGAGCCCAGGAGTTTGAGACCAGCCTAGGCAACATAATGAGACCTCATCTCTACAAAAAATTTTTAAAATAGCCATGCATCAGCCAGGTGTGGTGGCTCACACCTGTAATACCAGCACTTTGGGAGGTCGAGGCAGGTGGATCACCTGAGGTCAGGAGTTCAAGACGAGCCTGGCCAGTGTGGTGAAACCTTGTCTCTACAAAAAATTCGAAAATTAGCTGGGTGTGGTGGCAGGTGCCTATAATCCCAGCTACTCGAGAGGCTGAGGCAGGAGAATTGCTTGAACCTAGGAGGTGAAGGTTACAGTGAGCCAGGATCATGCCACTGCACTACAGCCTGGGTGACAGAGCGAAACTCCATCTCAAAATGACAGCAACACACACACACACACAGCCGGGCATGGTGGTGCGTGCCTGTAGTCCCAACTACTTCAGAGGCTGAGGTGGGAAGATCACTTGAGCCCAGAAGTTCAAGGTTACAGTGAGCTGTGATCATGGCACTGCACTTCAGCCTAGGCAACAGAGCGAGATCCTATCCCTAAAAAATAAACTAGGAAAGAAAACAGGCAGTGGGCAGAATTTAGCCCAGGGACCATAGTTTACAACCCATCATATAGAATATTTCCAACATCTCATTGGCTTAGTTTTTGCCTGTTAGCATTTGTTTTGTGTACTTTTGTATGTGTATGTTTAATTTCCCAGTTTAATAAAAAGTCTTAATCATATAGCTATATTATTTTACATCTAGCCAGAGTTTTCTCGTTATCGTTGGCGTTCAGCATTTTGAATGTGATGTGTCTGGGTAAGGTCTCTGCATTTATCCTACTTTGAGTTTACTGAGCTTCTTAAATATGTAGATTCATATTTTTCATCAAATCAAATTTGGAGGCTTTTTCAACCACTAACTCTTTTTCTTCTTTTTCTGCGTTAAGAAGTTCTCGCTGTGCTGTGCGGGCTGGAGTGCAGTGGCTGTTCACAGGTGCTGTTTTCTCACACTGCGGCCTCAAACTCCTAGACTCAGGCAATTCTCCCACCTCAGCCTCCTGAGTAGCTGGGATAACAGGCACATGCCACTGCACCTGGCTAGTCATTAACTCTGAAAAATACTTTCTCCTGTTCTTTTTTTCTCTCTCCTAGCCTTCTGGTCCTTCCATTACACATATGTTGGTATGCTTAATGGTTTCTCACCTTTCTCTGAAGCTCTTTTCATTTCACTCTTTTTGCTGTTTTTCAGATTGTATAATTTCTGTTGTTCCATCTTCAAGTTCACTGATTTTCTTCTCCCAACTCAAATCTACTATTAAGCCCCTCTAGTGAATTTTTCTTTTCATTTAGTATATTTTTCAGCTTCAGAATTCCATTTGATTTATTAAAAATAATTTTTATCTCTTCATTGGTTTGTTTGGTGAGTAAAGTCATCTCTTGGTATCTGTGGGGGATTAATTCCAGGACCCCCTACAAATACCAAACTCCATGGATGCTCAAGTCTCTTATAGAAAATGGCATAGAATTGCATATAACCTATTCACATCATTCTGTATACTTTAATCTCTAAATTACTTATAATAATACCTAATACAATGCCTACACATCACTTCATCCGCATGGATTCAACATAGTATTCAGCATGTGGAAAATCCAAGTTTTGCTTTTTTGGAACTGTGTCAACTTTTTTTTTTTTTCCTAAATACTTTCGATCCACAGTTGGTTGAATCCACAGATGAGGAATCTGTGGATATGGAGGATCAACTGTGATTGTTCTCTTACCTTCCTTTTTTAGATATGATTTCCTTTAGTTTTTGAACAAACATGTTTTTATGTTCAGCCAGTGTTTGGTCAGAGGTTCTGCTTACGCACTTTGAGCTAATAAGATTTCTGCTGTTTGCTGATGGACCTGTGTATGCTTTGGAGAATGCTTTCAAGTTTGTTTGCACATCTGATTGCTCCTGAGTGGATACAGCCCAGTCCATACATACTTCCCGAACCTCAAGGATTAACAAGATTCCAGGAGGGCTCCCCTTGCTATCTATTTCTCTGCTTTTCCATGTTCAACTTCTGGCCAGTCTGTCATTCTGCTTTTTGCTACTAATAGCAGAGTTACCAGCCCCTTCCTTCATTGTTCTCTGGCAAGATGTCTTCCTGTTTTTGACAATCCCCTTAGGCAAAGATTTCTCAATTCTCCGTAACAAATACTAGCCCCCTTGGGCAGAACCGCTGAGTTGCCAGTCTCGGAGCCTGGCTCTCCCCTGGGGGCTGGACGGTGGCCTGCTTCTCCGGGAGTGACAGCCCTTCTCTGTGAGTGGCTTGGTAGCCACTGGTCTTCTGAGATTGCCCCTCCCAGTGTGGAGCCTCCGCGCTGGCAGGCTAGGGTAGGGGCAATTGGAGCTCTAGGATTCTCAGCCTGTGGCACCCGGGGCAGAGCCCTAGACCAGGATCTGGGGGACGAGAGACCCCTTAATTTTTGGATGCATTGGTCCAAAGTAGAGTTTGTCACATGAAGCTGGGGAGTGGGGATGGGATGGGATGAGGCTGTGGCTCAAATGCCACAGACGCACTGTTCTTCCTAAGACTTAGTAGTGGATTTTCCTGAATGAATGCGTATTTTGTTATATGCCTTTGGGGAAATTTTCAGAGACTTTGTGTTGTGTGGTTTATATACAAGTAATTTCCTTCAGTAGGAAGAGGGTTGGTCAGCTAAGCCCTGCACACCACTATCCGTAAAGTCCTGTCAGTCAATGCTTTAAGCCTTGGCTGGGCTGCTTGGAGTCTGGCCTAAGGATACACGGTTCAGTTGCCAGCCAGAAATTTCTAAGTTCATGCAACACACTTGGGGCTATCCTTTTCAGGATTGTCTTCCGCACTTTCCAGAGGCTGTTTATCCCAAACTCTGGCCTCTGGTTCCTCAGGCTAGTAAGACTGCAGGTTTCCTAACAGAGTTTTAGATCCCTGGCGGGGGGCTGCCGTTGGATAAAAGGCCGAAACAGGAAAATCACCCAGTGTCATTCTCTTCGTCCAAGTGTCTACCCGCCTCCAATATCTGCCTGCTTTGGATTGTGCTCCAGTGTTCTCAACAATTAAATAAACATTTTGTCTAGAATGACTGTTAATTTGGAAGAGAATTAGTCCAATTGGAGCTATTTACTAGAAGTGGAATTCCCCCTAACCATTAATTTTAGAATGGGTAATTTAAGGTTGGGAGAATCTGTGGTTTTAATGAGAACAAGTAAGATGTTCCAAAATGAAATTTGGAGTGCTTTTACTTTTATGAAATAGAAAACAGCAGAACAACTAACACGGGATGAAATTATTCTTTTTAAGGAAAACCTCAAGTCAACTATAAATCCAAAAGACTCATTCCAGACATCATCAAACATTCTAACAGTGACTGCCACTCAGATTAAGAAACTGATTTCACATATGCTCAGCATATATCAGACTTGATTTCCACCAAATGCTTCTGTTGCTTAGCGTTTCATTTTATTATATTGCGTTGTCTTAGAAAACTAAGGACAAAAACGTCACTGATGCTAAAGAGAACTGTGCAGTGCTCTATCCCATCCATTGGCTCTGTGCTTCCCAGCTGTGTGCTGCTGTCTGAGATTATTTCACAGGCTACCGCCACACCAGCTCAGAATGTTACTTTTATTGTAATGACTGTGTGTCTCTCCTGCTTTACTGCCCTTTTCAGCAACACTGAAGGCTCCCAGGGTGCCCTCAGTTGCGAGGGTGTTGAGAACATAAAGATGAGTAGGATGTTGTCTCTGGCCTCAAGTTGCTTATGTCCTTGTGCAATCTTTCACTTTATGGAAGTCAGTATAAGATGTGGATCCGCAGCACTTGGACAGAGCCAGCAAGCCCTGCCAAGAAAAATGACCTGAGAATTGGCTTCACTGTCAAGAGTTTATGTTACTGCATCAAATGCAGAGGATTACATTCCAAGAGAAAGAGTATGGGAAAGAGAGAGAAGGTGGCCGGGTGCAGTGGCTCACACCTTTAATCCCGGCACTTTGGGGGACCAAGGCAGGTAGATCATCTGAGGTCAGGAGTTCGAGACCACCCTAACATGGTGAAACCCCATCTCTACCAAAAATACAAAAATTAGCCCGGCATAGTGGTGGGCACCTGTAATCCCAGCTACTCAGGAGCCTGAGGCAGGAGAATCGCTTGAACCCAGGAGGCGGAGGTTGCAGTGAGCCGAGATTGTGCCATCGCACTTTAGCCTGGGCGACAGAGTGAGACTCTGTCTCAAAAAAACAAAAAACAAAAAAACTGGGAGAGAAGGTAGCAAGGAAGAGGTGCCTGGTGTTGACTGAAGGCTTCCTTTAAATAAAGGGTGTGATGCTATTCCAGTTGGCGATGCCCCAGGCCATTGGAACTGCACTTAATACAGTGACCATCGGACCATGCAATGAAGTGTTACTTAGACTCAGTGCCTCAACCTTTAATCATGATTTCATACACTGCCTGGCAAAGGATTTTGTTCTGAATAACTTTATTGCAAGTCACATAATCTTGGTTTAGACTTGACACAACAGGAAGTTACAGAGTCGTAAATACCAATTGGTCATTACCTTACTGAGTTTAGAAAACTTTCAAGTTCGTGACATATGTTAATTGCACTTAAATAGGCAGTGAGAGAAAGATTTATAAAGACATCATTCAAAAGGATTTTTACATTTGGGTGTGCCTTACTCGATTACAAAAATTTCAAACCATCTTCCCACCTAGGGCCTAGGGCGAGTTTTCTCTTTGCCTGGGACTGAACTAGCACAAAGCACTAAAGGGTTGAAGCAAACGTGAGTATCACTGAAAAGCACTAGAAGAAAGTCTCAATGTGGCTGGAAGAAACCAGAAGGCAAGATTGCCTGGGTGAGAAAGAAAACATAAAAATCTGTGTGTGAGATCACAAGCAGCAACTTCTCCGTGTTGACTTCAGATGTCTTTCCCACAGTCGGGGCACAGGATGTCGTCCCTCTCTGTGAGGAAGCCACGGCCCACCAGTGAGAGGGAGCACTTCTTACAGTTAAAGCAGTCGTTATGCCACTGCCGTTCCTCAAAGGAGATGTATTTTGTGCCGCCAAGTCCTGTTAACAGAGAGAAAATAATACCGGGTGAAGAAAATTAGAATCAGGCAACTGGGACTGAAGAAGGAATTGTGGTTTGATCCATTTCAAAGTTTGGATTGTGTAATATGGATAGTGTGAACTTCTAGGGACTGGGTGCTGGGAATCCATATGTAAATCAGATTCTATGCACAGCCTGGAGGATCTCGTGATTATCAGAAGAGAGAGAGAAACTGGTTCCAAAACGATGTGATAAGTGCATCAAAGAGTGCTGACTGTATTTGTCATGTGTTTTCCCACAAAATGAAACTCTCTGAGAACAGGAAGCAGATTTCTCTTATGCCTTCACTAGGTGCCTCATGTTGCCTGGTGCTCAAATTTTTGTGATTTAATGATTGAAGCACCGAAGGGAGTGTAGAAGAGGAAAAAGTTAATCCTCCCTGGGGTGGCCAGGAAAAGCCTGACAGATACAGTGCGATGTGGGTAGGAATGAGGGGAGAGGGATATTGTTGCAGCGGGAAGATCCTGAGAAAGCTGCAGACAGATAGAATGGAATCAAATATTTAAGGTACATTGGTCCCTGATTATAATACAGTTGGTTTTACCTAGTGTTTTTTCTCAGTGCTACAATAACCACAATTCACATTCATATCTAACGTTTTACATTTAAAAGTGCTTTTATATAGATTGTATCACTTTATAAAGCTTAATGTTACAAACATTGACCTCAACAGAAGTTACTGCTGAAAATAGCATTAAAGATGAATATGTTCTGGCAAAACATTGCGTTTTCCCCCTAAATGATTCCAAGGGAAATGTGGTATATAAATGACCAGAAACAGATATTTTAACATGGGTAAACTGTAAATACTATGCTTTTCTTCATATTTTAATTTCACATGGAAATGTAATGAGCTCTGCATTACACGCGAGAGAACTGTTTTAGTGACCTGGGAAGGTGAGTTAGCTCAGTTAGGTGAACTTGGTTCTAGGCCTGAGGGAAAAGAAAGTCAAGGACAAGCACACAGCGGGTGTATAGATGTGTTTCTGTAATTATACTGAAAAGCCACACAGGAAAGCCAGGCCACCGGGTACTCCATGTGTCTGCCACCTTCCTCTGATACAGAAGAACCAGTCCACTGAATGCAGTGGGATTGAAAATCCCACATCATAAAACTTCTCCTGTGTTACTGTAGAATACACACTTTTCTCTCCCCACCCAGTCACTAATTTGTGTAGTGGTATGTGGTGACCATCTAAAGGACTTTAGTGTGAAGTCATCTGTTCTCCACACTGAATTTCTCCAGCCTGCTTAATAGTCTAGTCCAGAAGCCTGGTCTGCTGGCCAGCCAGATTTTGGGCTCTCACTTAGCCAGATTCTTTGGGGGAATACAATATGAAAAACTCCTTAGAATATACCCTCTGCCCTCATATAGCTATGGCCTTGTGGCAGACATTTCCCACTAAGATGCTTTGGAGTACAACTGCCCCCCTAAGATGCTAGGGGACACTTCTAAGAAAACAGCACAGCTGCCAAGACTGAAAAGGCCAGTTTTTATTGTGCTTATGTGGTGTCACAGGCTCACAGGCTGCAGTTTTAGAGATAATCCAACCCAAAGCAGAAACTAAACCAGAGCACAGGCCATATGGTTGTGATCCGGTGGGCTGCAGAGGAAGTAATCACTACCTGCCGAAGCATAGCCAGTGCACCAAGGAGAGGAAAGCAGGCAGGCAGAAAAGTCTGCTGTGCTCAGAGCCTTAGGGAGGTCTGGGAAGTTTAGGGATATAGACAGGGTCACATGCTAACATGCTAGGCCTTGTTCAAGCTTCCAATCCCTCTTCAAAGTGGGGACCCCGGGACACTCACCGCTGATGGGGTTGGTACACCCAGCACACTTCTTGGCATACAAGTCACAGAAGCAGTTCAGGCAGTAGGCAAAGTCATCGCGAGCCGTGAAGCGCTGCCCAGACAGCTGCTTCCTGCAGGCGGTGCACACAAAGCACTCCTTGTGCCAGGGCTGCTCCCGGTAAGTGACCCCTCCCGTGGTGATGGGCTGCAGGGACGAGTGGGAGAGTTAGTGTGGTCTCTGTGCTTGGGAGACATCTTCAGTCTCAGCTACTGCCACTGGACGATGCAAGATCCTCATTCAGAAAACGTCCAGTTTGTTCAACATCGCCATGAAGCTGCTTTACAGACTTCACAGTCACTCGTTACCCTCGCCACACACTTTCATTCCAGTGTCATAGGCCCTGGCTTTCCCATTAGTGAAACCGGAGCTTGGGGGTTGCCCTCAGCCCTTCCCAGGGATGCTGGAGATCCAAGGCACAGGGCACCTCAGTGGCGTTGCCACCTTCGCGAGCAGGGAAGCAGCACAGTGGAGGAGTTGATCGAAGATAGCATCAAGGAGACCTGGGTTTGTATCCTAATCCTACTCCTTACCAGACCTGTGGCTGGGAGCAGGTCATAATAAAGATCTCTGCACCTCAGTTTTCTCATCCAGGAAGTGAGGGTGATGATGTTAAATAGGCAAGTTGATGGGGAGTCCTTACTTAGAAGCCTGGCAGGGCTGGTGGCTCACGCCTGTAATCTCAGGACTTTGGGAGGCCAAGGCAGGTGGATCACTTGAGGTCAGGAGTTCGAGACCAGCCTGGCCAACATGGTGAAACCCCATCTCTACTAAAAATACAAAAAATGAGCTGGGTGTGGTGGTGCGCCTGTAATCCCAGCTACTCAGGAGGCTAAGGTAGGAGAATCGCTTGAACCCTGGAGACGAAGGTTGCGGTGAGCCAAGATCATGCCACTGCACTCCAGCCTGGCCAACAGAGTGAGACTGTCTCAAAAACAAAACAAAAACCCTGGCAAGTGGTAACCTCTCCAATGCCACTCACAAGCCTGTCTCTCCAGCCACTTATGGTGAAAGAAGGAAAAGGCTTAAAGGACAGCTGGGACTGGCACCTGTTGATGCCACAAGAAGATACGGGCATCTTGGAAATTTTGGGAAAAATAAGCCAGATGTCTTCATTCTCACCTGTCTTGTGGTCTTAGAACATCTGTGAGGTGAAGCTGCAAAGTCACACAAGGTGGAACGGCCATCAGTACCTCAATTGTACCTGGTATTTTTCTCCAAATGTTGCATCTCACATTCTGTTTAAAAATGCATGCATGGTGGAGCTGAGTAAGCTATCAGAGGAGTGTAGGTGGCCTCAGCTCGGCAAACGAAGGCCATGGAAGATGGAGTGCAAGCACCTCACAATCACGTTTTTTGCTTTTTATTTTTTGAACATTTCAGTATCATCCAGTAATTCCTTTGGTCTTTACATAAAGCTTGTGAAGTAAGAAAGATATTAATTTTATGGGTGAGTAAACTGAGACTCAGAGAAATTAAAAAGTGACTTGCTGAAGAATTCATAGCTGGTTAATGACAAAGCAGGAGCTAGAATTCCGGACTCCCTTCTATCTTGTATTCTTTTCATTAAACCATAAATCATAAAGCATCTTCCTATAACCCACCCCACAATTCTCTTGTGTTCACAAGAGAATGAACACAAAACACGCTTGGTTGCAACGTATCCATATGCATGCAGTAGCCTGTGTGTGTAAGACGTCTCCTCTGCCTGCAACATACATCCTCAGTCCTCCCTCACTCCGGATTCCATGCTTCCCACCCACATCAGCTAACTCGATGCCTCTCAGCATAGCATGATTTTCTCAGAGACTCCCTCCCTAAACGCCACCCTGGCCCCCCACTCCTCAGATTAGTTGAGGTCCCTCCATTCCACACTCTGCTTTTCTCCTCCATGGCACACTGCTTAGTAATGACTGACGGGTCTGGCACTGGAGCGTGCTTCCACCTAGACTACAGTTAAGTGTCTGCATCTTGTGCAGCATCGGATCCCCAGTGCCTAAGAGGGCCAAGTTCATGTCGAGGAATGGATGCTTCTGGCATGAATGTTTTTGTGTGTATTTAACGGACATGCACACAAAAGGCATGCATCCCAGAAGGATGTGTTGCTTTCATTTCTGCAAATGAATAAAGCACACACTGGAAAGATGACAGAGGAAGAGCAATTCAGATGAACTTCTGTTGAGTCTTGATGAGAAAAACAGACCAAAATGAAAATAAGGGGAGAGAACAGGGAAGAGGGTTCCTAAAATAAAAGCAGGAATGAGACCTCAATCTAAGAATAAAGAAAAAAACAGGAGTTCGTGACCAGTCTGGCCAACAAGGTGAGACACCATCTCTACTAAAAACACACACACACACACACACACAAATTAGGTGGCTGTGGTAGTGGCGCGTGCCTGTAATCCCAGCTACTCAGGAGGCTGAGGCAGGAGAATCGCTTGAACCCGGAAGGCAGAGGTTGCAGTGAGTTGAGATCATGCCACTGTACTACAGCGCAGGTGACAGAGTGAAACTGTCTCAAAAAAAGAGAAAAACAAGCATAAATGGAGAGGAAATTAAGAGAAATAAAATTTAAAATTTAAAATAACAGTAAAGAACAAAAGGGGCTGGGCGCAGTGGCTCACACCTACAATCCCAGCACTTTGGGAGGCGGAGGCAGGTCGGTCACCTGAGGTCAGGAGTTCCGAGATCAGCCTGGCCAACGTGTTGAAACCCCGTGCCTTCTAAAAATACAAAAAAGTCAGCCAGGCATGGTGACGCTTGCCTGTAATCCCATCTACTTGGGAGGCTGAGGCAAAAGAAATCGCCTGAACTGGAGAGGCAGAGGCTGCAGTGAGCCAAGATCGTGCCACCGTACTCCAGCCTGGGTGACAGTGTGAGATTCTGTCTCAAAAAAAAAAAAAAAAAACAAAGAACAAATGGAAACAAGAGAGAAAGGCTGAATGGAAATTGGTAAGACTACTTAGCACTTAGAAAAGGTGCAGGCAAGGTGGGGACATTCTTGCCCAGGCCAGCCAGGTACAGGTAGAGGCATTGGGATGTTTCTCCATGGCCCAAAGGCAAGGGTAGAGGCCCCAAGGGCAAAACAGCAGAAGCTGGGTGAGCAGGGTCAATGAGAGGATGAGAGCAAACAGAACCTGCAATGAGTTCCACAGCTGGCATTGCCCAGGGTGAGTGAGCCGTGGGAGGGTGCCACTCAACAGGCTGATGCAAAGCCTAACAGCACAGAGACGCTGGAAGCTACAGCATAATCAGAGTTGCGTGTGTGTAAGAGTCAGAGGGCACAGCAGAAAACTAAGCTCCACCCTGACGGGCACAGGTCGGGGGGCAACTGGGCAGAGAGTTGGCTTCCTACAGATAGGCAGTTCCCTTTCTTTCTTTAACCCTAACAGAGCCATGACTGGAACAGATCGAGTAGTGAAGTTTATTTATTTATTTATTTTTAATTTTTTGAGATGGAGTCTCGCTCTGTCACCCAGGCTGGAGTGCAGTGGTGTGATCTTGGCTCACTACAACCTCCACCTCCCGGGTTCAAGCAATTCTCCTGCCTCAGCCTCCCGAGTAGCTGGGATTACAGGTGTGCACCACCATGCCCAGCTAAGCTGTGTATTTTTAGTAGAGATGGAGTTTCACCATGTTGCCCAGGCTGGTCTTGAACTCCTGACCTAAGGTAATCCACCAGCCTTGGCCTCCCACAGGTGATCCACCAGCCTTGGCTTCCCACAGTGCTGGGATTACAGGTGTGAGCCTCCTTGCCTGGCCAGAGTGGATACATTTAATAAATGATCTGTCCCACATCCACGGGGGCAGACTTTTCTCCTTTACTTTTCTTCTCACATCTGTCTCTCTCTCCTCCCTGCTCCTTCCCTTCCTCTCCCCCTCTTCCCTCCATCTTTCTCTCCCTCTCAAGTTTGCAACTGTTTTCTTGTTTTATTCATGGAGAGAAGCTGAACAAGACAGCTTTGGGATAGTGGCTCCCTTTCCCTCTAACATCAGGTCATCGACATAAGCATATATTTAGAAATAGTCTAGAAGAAGGCAGGGTTAAACGATTTGATCACAGGAGCTCAACAGTGTTGATGTTTTTGAAAGAAGGATGGGCGCCCAGACCCAATGGATAAAGCTCAGCATGTAAGGCAGGACAGGCACAGCTCCCATGCCATTCCAGTGTCACAAGTATCCTTGTTTTTGGAAAGAGAACTGACAGACGTGGACCACGGAGACAAACCGGCCAGAATGTGCAAGGGCCAAGGGGGAATCTGAAGTACCTTTTTGCACTGAACGCACTGCATGGCATGTTGTTTCTCATAGCAGGGCACACAGAAATTCTGATTGTCTTTGGGGATGAAACTCTTGGTTCCAATTGGCTGCTGGCAGCGGTGGCAGATGAAGCAGGTCTCATGCCAGCTGCTGCCCTTGTACTCCATCTTGCGGGTACCTGTCATCAGAGTCAAGAGGAACACAGCAGAGTTATGGTTAGAGGGGCGTGGAGTCCCAGCAGTTGCCTTCAGAGCTTGCCACCCTCTAGTTTTATGACCAGAGCAAGTCACTTCAGCTCTTGAAGGCTCACCTCTAAATGGAGGTGATTCCTATCTTGTGCAGGGCATGGACTTTGTCTTTTGGTGCACTACTGTACACCCAGCTCCTAGAACAACACGTGTACATTTTAGGTATTTAACATTTATTTATTGAAAATCGTGGTTAGGAATGTTAAATCTTTTTTTGGAGACGAAGTCTAGGTCTGTCGCCCAGGCTGGAGTGCAGTGGCGCGATCTCGGCTCACTGCAAGCTCCGCCTCCCGGGTTTACGCCATTCTCCTGCCTCAGCCTCCCGAGTAGCTGGGACTACAGGCGCCCGCCACCTCGCCCGGCTAGTTTTTGTATTTTTTAGTAGAGACGGGGTTTCACCGTGTAGCTCAGGATGGTCTCGATCTCCTGACCTCGTGATCCACCCGTCTCGGCCTCCCAAAGTGCTGGGATTACAGGCTTGAGCCACCGCGCCCGGCCCAGGAATGTTAAATCTAAAAAAAGTTAAGTCTGCCTCAGCAATGCAAAGTATAAAGGGAAGTGTGGCATAGCTCCGATTAATTTCTCTGGAGCATGACTTTTGGAGTCTAGGGACTGTATTCACCTACTGCACACCTAATAAAGAACACCCTGTCTGGTTCGCAGCAGGATGGAAATGGCTGGAGTGTGAATGAACCTGGAACCTCTAACCTGATTCAGTGAGCAGCCTCTACAACACTCACTTTACATACTAGCTGTTGAACCAAGTTGTGATGTATCTTGGTAGTTTTATGCACTGTGCTAAGTACTATAATTAAAACCTACATGTCTTTTTTTTATTTTCGAGACAGGGTCTCGCTCTGTCACCCAGGCTGGAGTGCAGTGGTGTGATCCTGCTCACTGCAGCCTTGAACATCTGGGCTCCAGGGAAACTCCTGCCTCAACCTGAGGAGCTGGAACTACAGGTGCACACCACCATGCCTGGCTGAAATCTTCATGTGTTACTTGTACATCCCATTTAGTAATTGCCTAAACCCACGCCATCCATTGTCTTTTCAGTAACTATTAGCATTTGATACGTTTCTACCATTTCTCCAAGTGAACTGAGGAGCTCTAGAGAACTGAAACACTTACGGGTCACCCCTGCCACCACCAAGCTGGACTCACTGCAAATGCTCGGTGTTTGCTGACTGACATTTTTTTCATTTTTGTTTACCAGAAAGAAGTGTATCTATTTATGGTAAGAGATGATTCCAGATAGGCATGTAAACAAGTACCCTTCGTGTAAAGCAAATGTAAAGAAAGATCTGGGGAAATGAGTTTCAGGGACAAAGAAACAGGAAAGTCTTGTGAGTGCCCAGACTAGCTGAGGGGCCTGGCCCGTGTAAGGACCAAATCCAGACTGCTGCCTGCTTTATGCAGCCACACCCATTCATTTACTTCCATGGTTTCCATCCGCTTTCATGCTAGATGGCAGAGTAGTGTGCAACTGTGTGCAGTTGTGCAGAGTTGTGTAGTTGTGGTAGTTGAGTAGTTGTGACAGAGACTGTATGGTTCACAAAGCCCCAGATATTTATCTGATTTTTGAAGGAAAAATGTTGCCAATCCCTGGGGACTGCGGCATGACGGTCACATACATGTGACTTCAACTAGCGGTCAGGGAGTGATGGGGAATCAAGCCGACAGGGGGACTGCCTGCGCCAGACCGGGTGTGAACAGCTGCAGTAACACAGGTGGCTTATAGGAGTCTATAGACTAGTCCATAGCTCTCAGCCCCAAAATCTTATGGTCCCAAGGACAAAGCTAGGGGTTTTATTTTAGCTGGGCTAGAAAGCTGGTCAGGAAATGTCTGTCCTCCAGTAATTAGGAATGTGCTGAGAATTATCACATGATTGTTATTTAGGATCATTTTCTCGGCTTCCTGTACTTCCAAGACCAGACATTTGAGATTATATAAAATAAGCGGGGTGTGTGGTGGGGGGCAATGTGTGAGAGGGAATTTGGGTTGATGACACGCAGTGATCTTAAAATTCAAAACTAAGCTGTACAATCTATGGAATTCAATTGTGGGGTGATGAATCCTAAAACGAACATTACATGAAGCAATGGGAATTCAAGTAAAAATAGTGGAAGGACTTTGATACACACTTCACAAAGATTTTCTTCAACCTCCATGCATACTTTTGTCACTTGCTCTTTGGCTCTCCGACCTTCATTCTGATCAAGCGGCCCAGAAGCCAAAGGATTTTGCCAATGAATATGGGGCAATTATGACTCTCGTGACATTCTTGGCGAGTTCTGAAATAAGTCTTATCAGATCAACACCAGTTCGAGGGCAACTCTACGTGCAGGGAGTGCACGTACCTGGAGCCCCAGGGACGTGGCGCGTGCACATCTCAGGCAAGGCGACAGCCTTGGCCGCAGGCCTGCGTGGTCATATGCAACAACGCCGGCAGGTGGCAGGGGCGTTCCTTCTCCTAACTGAATCGCACACTCTGAACCAAGTCTCCCGCAGACGGAAGCGCAGTCTTGAAGAAGGGATGTCTTCATCGGATTTTCAAACAGTCAAATTAGGCTGGCTGCGGTGCCTCAGCCCTGTAATCCCAGCACTTTGGGAGGCTAAGGCGGGAGATCTCTTGAGCCCAGGAGTTGGCGACCAGCCTGGGCAACATAGGGAGTCCCTGTCTCTACCAAAAAAATAAAAAAAAAACAAATTAGCTGGGTGTGGTGGTGTGTGCCTGAGGTCCCAGATACGTAGGAGGCTGAGGTGGGAGGATCATTCAAGCCCGAGAAGTCAGGGCTGTAGTGAGCAGCAGTGATCGTACCACTGCTCTCCCACCTGAGCGAAAGAGCGAGATCCTGTCTCAAAAAAAAAAAAAAAAAAAAAGGCAAATGAGGAGCCAGAAATTTGGTTGCAGGGTTGGAGACAGTAGTGCTACTGGAGTCTGCGCATGCGCAGAGGCTGTGGTGCATCTGTAAGCAACGTCTGCTAATAGGGGCGCGAGAGCTGGTAAACCCCAGCACTGGGGTTTCTGATGGTATTCCAGTTTCCTGATTAGTCATCAGGAAACTGACTTGTGTAGGGGTGTGGCGCTGGCGGGTTGAGTTTTTCGCTCGTCCTCTAAATGGAAATTCACTGCAAAAGCTGTGTGCACTGACGCTGTAACCCATATTCATCTTGAATGGGTTCGAACGCTTTTAAAAATCAAAGCAAGTGCTTTGAGTCAGCGTTTTGTTGGTGGTGGTTTGTTTGTTTTGCATACACCAGAATTCTTCTAGACACCCTGCCTTTGGTGCCCGGTCCCTTTCTTCTGGCGGAGGCACCTGTAAGATGGGGATGATTGGGAGGCCGAGACGGGCGGATCACGAGGTCAGGAGATCGAGACCATCCTGGCTAACATGGTGAAACCCCGTCTCTACTAAAAAATACAAAAAACTAGCCGGGCGAGGTGGCGGGCGCCTGTAGTCCCAGCTACTCGGGAGGCTGAGGCAGGAGAATGGCGTGAACCCGGGAGGCGGAGCTTGCAGTGAGCTGAGATCCGGCCACTGCACTCCAGCCTGGGCAACAGAGCGAGGCTCCGTCTCAAAAAAAAAAAAGATGGGGATGAAGCCATCCAACCCAGGGGACACTGAAGATTAAATGGGATTCGGTAAAGCAGCAGTGTCCGACCCCTCTGTGTGTGCTCAGGGGCCGGTAGCTGTGGCTGTGTTGTTATTATTACTACACAGCATTTCTTACCACCAAGCCTGAATTCCAGCTTCCCTCACTCCTTAGTAGAAGAGACTGCTGGCCAGTTAATTCTCAGATATTCAGTATGGGTTGCCTCTCACTGAACATGGGGCTTTTACTTCTTATCTGATCATGTTTTTCCTTTCTTTCCCTCCCCAGTAAACACCATGAGAAAGAGAAGGTGTGATGGTTAATTTTATGTGTCAGCGTGGCTGGGCTCTGGTACCCAGTTGTTTGGTCAAAAAAAAACAGGTTTATTTGTTGCCGTGAAGGCGTTTTTTAGATGTGATTAACGTCTAAGTCAGTAAGCTTTGAGTGCAGCACATTACCCACGGATCAGGGCCGGGCTTCATCTAATCAGTGGTAGGCCTTAGGAGCAAAGACTAAGGTTTCCCTAAGGGCAACTAATTCTTCTTAAGACTGCAATAGACACACCCTGGCTGAGTTTCCAGCCTGCTGCCCTACGGAATTCAAATGCTCCCCTTTGGAACTGCAGTGTCATCTCTTCCCGAGCCTCCAGACTGCTGGGCTGTTCTACAGATTCCAGACGTACCGCCTCCACAGTCTCATGAGCCAATCCCTTGAAATAAATCTCTCTCTCTCTCTCTCTCTCTCATCTTTCTCTCTCTCTCTCTCTCCCCGTATATACATATCTATGTGTATATATTTCTTCGATTGATTCTGTTTCTCTGGAGAACCTAACTAACACAGAAAGTCAAGACAGGTGAAAAATTCAAAATCCGGGAAATATGCATACTTTTTATGTCATGGTTGGTGCTAACAGTTAAAGTCTTAAGTAGCCCCTAGACTCCCCAGTGGAAGCTTCCTTGGGCCCTTGTTCAGGAAACTAGTAAGGGTTTAATTTGTTTTTCAATTAATGTTGTGGTTCTTATTGTTACTGAGAGTGCTGTGTCTCTGCAGTGACTCCCTGTGGGGCAGGACACAGGTCAGCCTGGCCTTCTACAGGCTTCGGTTCTCATTCGCAGTGTCACACAGCACTGGGGCCCGAGTTTCCAGCCTCTGCAGGACCCATGTGATCTTGGATGAGGCCTTCCTGCCTGGAGCTGCCTCATCTAAAGTCACCATGCAGCCCTGCCACCTGTCTTCCCTTACAGCTGCCAACAGGGCTGGGGTTGTGTCAGCCTGGGCATTTTTCTTCCCTGTCATAGTGTGTCACAGTGGTTTTTAAGTTGTATTAACCAGAGAAATATAGTAGCAGTATGAAACCATCTTACTGAAGGTCAAATAACCTCCTTGCCTTTTTAAAAATGATGATTCCTTATCCTACATGTCTGTTTTTTTTTCTCCAAGATGGAGTCTCACTCTGTCACCCAGGTTAGAATGCAGTGGCACAATCTCAGCTCCCTGCAACCTCCTCCACCTCCCGGGTTCATGCAATTTTCCTGCCTCAGCCTCCCGAGTAGGTGGGACTACAGGCGCACATTGCCATGTCCGGCTAATTTTTGTATTTTTAGTAGAGATGGGATTTCACCACGTTGGCCTGGCTGGTCTCAAACTCCTGACCTCGTGACCTGCCCTCCTCAGCCTTGCAAAGTGCTGGAATTACAGGGGCGAGCCACCACACCTGGCATCCTACATATCTTTTTAAACTATTTCCTATATGTCAATCTCTTCAGTATTTCTTTATTATCAAAAACAAAGCAAACCAACATGATGAAACCCTGTCTCTACTAAAAGTACAAAAATTAGCCGGGTGTGGTGGCGCACACCTGTAGTCTCAGCTACTTAGGAGGCTAAGGCAGAAGAATCTCTTGAACCTGGGAGGCAGAGGTTGCAGTGAGTCAAGATTGCACCACTGAACCATGTTGGCCAGGCTGATCTCAAACTCCTGACCTCAAGTGATCCACCCACTTCAGCCTCCCAAAGTACTGGGATTACAGGCATGAGCCACGATGCCCAGCTTCTTTCTGTATTTTGAAATTCCATATCTTTTTGTCCCCTTTGCTTTTCAGAATAAAAGATTCTGCCCTCCCAAAACAAAAAAACAAATAACTTCCCCCCACCACACACACACACACACACACAAACCATGAGGGACACAGTCCTATCAACACACAAGGCACCTTTATTGCCATCCTCAGCACCTGGCCCAGTTGCAGCTGTGCCCTTTTCGACTGTCCATCTAGAACACCAACTCTTCAAGGGCAGAGGACCAGGTGCACCTCGGCTCACACCCCATGGATGCTCGGCTTGAGCCCAGTGCCTGGCACGCAAGAGCACCATGCACACTTGGTGAAATAACTGAATGAGTGCACATTCAGCAGGTAGAAGCGAAGAAAAGAGAAACCATCTATGGTGGTGGGAAAGTGGGGGCTGATGCGGGAGATGTATTTTTTTTTTTTTTTTTTTGAGACAGAGTCTGGCTCTGTCGCCCAGGCTGGAGCGCAGTGGCTGGATCTCA
>NW_012117599.1:9509059-9512227 GCF_000951035.1 Colobus angolensis palliatus
GGCTTGAGGCACCGCGCCCGGCCGGGAGATGTATTTTTAAGGGGAATGCCCACCATTCACTTCCTCTAACAATTCGACTGCATAACACTGCCCCATGTGCATAGCAAAAAGATCCCGTTACTGCCCATGATAGAACCCGTATGTGCCTGCTTTGTAAGTACTCTAAATACTCCTCTGTAATTCAAGGTAAAAATGGAAAGTCAACACGAGTGTCTGGAACCAAGTCAATGTGAACAGGGGGTCAGAGGAACGTGCACAAGGCCTGAAGCTAGACTGGCTCACGCATGAGAAAGGTGTGTCTCCTGACCTGGCATGATGGTCTTCTTGCATTCCTGGCACTTGGATGAGTACTCGTTGGAATAGCAGTCTGTACAGAGCAGCTGGTCCTCCTTGGCAGCAAAGGGCTTGTCCACCAGTGAGTTTCTGCACTGCGAGCAGTGGAAACAGGCTTCGTGCCAGTGCCGGTCCTTGTAGGACAAGTCCTGTGGGGCCAGACCACACAAGACAGTCAGAGGCAGGATAGGAGGGCTTGGACCCCACAGCATAGGGGCCCCTTGAGAATCTGCAGGGCAAACAAGGAACGAAGGTGGGCCAAGGCACCGTGGTGCACCCACATTCATGCCCCAAGACCACCTAACTGCTGAAATCAATGAAGACTAGGCTGCTTTTCTCTTGCCGCATTTTAGAGCAACAGGTTAGACAGATGTGCATGTATGCACATGTCTGTGTGTGAGAGATGCTTCTCAAAAACCAAGGGATTTCCCTTATGTATTGCCTGCAAGAAAGAGAAACAGAAAACATGAACACCTATCAATTCGCCTCACACCACATCCGGTGACAGAGAAACAGACTCACTGCAGGAGGTCCTTGCCTGAGGGAGCTCTGCCCAACTCAGATCACCGTGGTCACCGGTGTGGCAGAGAGGCTCTGGGTGTCGAGATGTTCACCAGAAGGAGGCCCAAGGACTGATTGGTGGGAGAGGGTCAGGACAGACTGCTTGTGTGGGTGCTACCTGTGTGGGTGGCAGTGAGCTGGGGGAGGAGGGAAATTTCAGGAAGAGAAAGAGCACAGACACAGAAGATCTGGGGACGGGGAGCATGTCAGACTGCAGGGACGACAGGCCAGGGGCGAGGTGGGAGGGACCCCCAGCCTGGCTGGACCGGAACATGTGGCTGCCTTTTTGCCTTTCATGTCTGCGTAGAGATTCCGTTGATCCTGAAGGCAGTGGCGAGCTGCTTTTCAACAGAAGAGTAAAGTGCTCAGACTGGGGAACAGGTAAGGGTGTGGGAGTAGAAGGGGGTGAGGGTGAGAGAAGTGAGACAAAAACTGGGCACACATGGGAGAGGCCCTGAGAAGACAGATGCATGCTTTTGAGTAAAAGATGAGAGACAGAAAGGAGGCCTGCAGAAAACTCGACTCCACACTTGGCTTCATCTTGCCTGAGGAATAAGAGAACCTTCCATATTTGCCTTTTAAAAATGACATACAGCATTTTTAAAGTGCCAATAAAAAATTAAAATAACAATCTATTTATGCCCAGCTTTATCTTAGAAAGAATATGCTTCTATTGCTGCCTTTGTGTTTCCAGCTCTGACCCCCAAATCGTCATCCATGTATTCATGAGGCAGAAACAGAATATTAGTCTCTGCACGGTTTCCTGGGCCAGCTTCCAGTTGGTAAGTATCCTGAACAGGGCGCAGGAGGGCTGTTCACGCGATGGCCCTGAAGAAGAGCCTGCCCACGATGTCTCTGTTACTGAAACCGAAGTCGAAGCTGGAGTTATGCTGAGTGTAGGATGTGAAAACATGGATCTTGGCCTTGATTAGAAAGTCCTAAAACACCAACTAACTCGGAACCAAAACTAGAACAAACAGTTCTCTTTTGCTGAAGTGTGTGTGTGTGTGTGTGTGTTTGTTTTCCTGGACCCTGGAACCAAACTAAAGTTATTTGATTTGGTGATCTCTTTGCACATTTTGTTTTAGTTCAAGGAATTTTTAAAATGTGAACGCTGGGACACTTTGAAGACAGTCATGACTATGGCCTTTGTGAGGGGCGACCTCTTGTGCTATCCCTGTTGGAAGTTTACTTCCTGGAACATCTGGGAATAGGATTATTGCTGATGCAAGATGATAACGTGTAAAGGAGAGGTAGGGCACAGTGGCTCGCGCCTACAATCCCAGCTCTCTGGGAGGCAGAGGCGGGCGGATCACCTGAGGTCAGGAGTTCAAGACCAACCTGGCCAACATGGTGAAACCCCATCTCCACTAAAAATACAAAAATTAGACGGGCATGGTGGTGCGTGCCTGTAGTCCCAGCTACTTGGGAAGCTGAGGCAGGAGAGTCGCTTGAACCTGGGAGGCGGAGATTGCACAGCCTGGGCGATAGAGGGAGACTCCGTCTCAAAAAAAAGAAAAAAAAGGAACGAAGGTTAGACGAGCATAGAGTGCTCTCAAAGCGGGACTAAATGCCCTGGTTTCTGTGGGATTGGTTCTCACCTGAGCCCAGCACCCCTGAGTATCATGGGTCCCCTGGGGTAGGCACTGCCTCTCCGGGGACTCCGGGGCAGCTGGCTCAAATGTCCAAGTCCTCTCCATCCTTGAGAACCCAAACTGGGTATACACTGGGAGTTGAGGGCAGAGGGCTGCCCTGTCTTTTGTATTTTTAGCTGAAAGTATTTTCAGAAATCTGAGGGGAAAATCACCTGTGCTTTATGGGTTATTTTGACAAATGAAATAGAGGACAAACTGCTTTGATTTGAGTTAATGTCTACACATGCGAGCTCATGATAAACAGCAAAGCCCACAATCCACATGGACATCATCATCGTTCAGGAACAGGCATGTTCTCCATTCTTTCCAGGCACACGCCCCAGCTTCAAAAAGACATCTGAAACGCCAGTGATGACCAGCATTACCCCATCTGCGGGCTCCAGGCACGGCATAGCCCTGCAAGGTAAATGTTATCACTGAAGGTCAGAGAAGTTCCGTAACTTGCCCAGTCACATACCTGGCACGGAGCTAAGCCAAGCTTCAAGCTCAAGTCCTCCTGATGCAAAAGTTATTTCCACTGAACCAGCCCAGGCAAAATCCTGGTCGGGTCTGTGTTACTCTTTGCTTTCAAAGCAGATAGCCTTGAGGAGATGTGTGTGTGTGTCCATTAATAAAATCC
>NW_012117599.1:9512976-9525589 GCF_000951035.1 Colobus angolensis palliatus
GTCTGTGCATACAATGGAATTTTATTCAGCCTTAGAAAGGAAAGGAATTCTGACTCATGCTACAACATGGATGAATCTTGAGAACATGATGCTAACTGAAATGACAAATCGGTCACAAAAGGACAAATACTACATGATCTCACACATGTGGGATACTTAGGGAAGTCACATTCATGGAGGCAGAAAGTAGAAGAGTGGTTGCCAGGGGCTGGGATGAGAGGGGAATGGGAGTGAGAATGGGTCCTGTAACCCATTCATTCCTGAGGCTGCAATTTTTTAAATTTTTGCAATCAGACCTTGGCGATGATCTTGAGCAGTAGGATATATGTAACTCCCACATGCTTAGCGTTCCACTAATGGAATACTAGGCATAAATGGGTTTGATGGGGGCAGTATTTCAGATTTGCAAGAAGCAAAAGCTCTGGGGACTGGTTGCACAGCCATCTGAATGCACTTACTACTGAACAGTACACTTAACAGTGGTTAAGAAGGTAAGTGTGATGTTCTGTGTATTTTGCCACAATTAAAAGAATAAAAAAGTAAGTTTTGGCTGGGCAAGGTGGCTCATGCCTGTAATCCCAGCACTCGGAGGCCGAGGCGGGTGGATCACCTGAAGTCATGAGTTCGAGACCAGCCTGGCCAACATGGTGAAACCCCGTCTCTACTAAACATACAAAAATTAGCCAGGCGTGGTGGTGCCCGCCTGTAATCCCAGACACTCAGGAGGCTGAGACAGGAGAATCTTGAACCCGGGAGGTAGAGGGTGGAGGTTGCAGTGAGCCAAGATTGTGCCATTGCATTCCAGCCTTGGCAACAAGAGTGAAACTGTCTCAAAAAGAAAAAAAGTAAGTTTTGATTGTTATGTAGTAGGTGAAAAACACCTTTTCAGAAGTGACGTCTGTCCCCCTGTGCAGGCGAGCCACCTCTGTGAGGACTGCTTGTTTGGGGACAAGCTGCAGAATGTTTTCCATGACCCAGGACTCACTGTCTGGATGGGATGAGATACCCGGAGGAGCAGGCACCGGGGAGAGGGGAGGAGATCCCTGGCCTCCCTCTGGGAAGATGGTAACTACCACAGCCCTGCCCAGGGAGGAGGCATTGCACACAGAAGGGTGGCAAGTTATCAGTGACAAGAGAAGGAAAAGAAATACAATTTCTAGGAAATTTGCCTTTTGGGGCTGACCTTTAAGAAAAACTGAGGGAGAAATCTCCAAAGTCAACATGAGCGCGAAGCCACTAGATGTCACCACAGCCTGCACTCTGGTCATTGAGTCCCCAGATGGAGGAGAGAGCACATCAGCGTCCCTGGACAGACATGGAAAAGCTGGCTAAGACATGCACATGGACCCAAGGCACTGCAGAATTCCATTTTTCCTACAGTTAATATTTATGGCACTTTTAAAAATGCAGTAGCTACGGTTTAAGACTGATCCGTTGACTGATCTGTGACACTTGAAACTGTCCCTCTTAATGTGGATACTATCCACGTTACTGGGCTAAGCATCCATGCAAGACTTGAGGACCTTCTGCAGATGCAGCCTGTCCCCTGCACCCTGTTCTATCAGATCCCACCTCGCAAGGTGCAGGCTGCATTCTCTCAGGACAGCCTGGTCTGCTATATCCCCTAGGAACCATCTCGCCTTGGCTCCTGTCAGAAGCTGCCCTTTCCCTTCAGGCTGGTGTAGAGTGGTTGAGGCATGCAGAGATCCAGGTTTTGTCCTAAGAAACAGAAGACAGAGTGCCTTCCACAAAGTGCCTTTTCCTGCCCAGGGCCGCATTATCTCCGCATCATTCCCTGGGGCCGTCTGCACTCAGCTCCGCAATGTTTCTCTCAGCCTACCTCTATGAATTGCACACATATGCATTCCTGAGTGAATATGCATGCAGCAGTTCCCAGTTCTAAAACCTTCTAAAGGAAACTCTTTTCCCTTAAGATAAATATTAACCTGTGCTCACCTTCTTAAGTTTTGTGATGTACAATAACTAAAAATACTCCATAAACAAGCTTGCATCACTGTTGTTGCTGGGTCCTCAGTGGGAACAGAACTGGCCCACTTCCCTGCTGCAGTACAGGGCGATGGTCTTCCTGGGCCAGCAATACCTGAACGCCGGCTGCATGCAAGCAGGATGGGAGAGCATGGGGTCCCACAGTCCACATCTCTTGTACCACTGTGGGCCAAGCGTCTGCCCCTCTGGGATCCCAGGAGCCCGTGACGTGATTAAAGTGCTCGGTTATTTCATCCTAGGGGTTCAATTCAAGGGTCCAAATGCCAGACTGACTAAACTTAAATCCGGGCTCTGCCCTATGTCAGGTACATCACCATGGGCAAGTAATTGAACCTCTCTCACCAGATTGCTGACCTGTACAGCAGGAATAATAGACCCACTACTCGTAGTGACAAGCATGTATAAGAGTTGCTGGTGTGTATTGCAATTGCTCAATGGCTGTTAGTGTAGGTCATTATTTAGATCACAGCTAATAACGAGAAGAGTTGCCTCAATGTGTCACTTGCTGAACCTACATTTCCTTATGAAGACAGTCCTGTCAATGAGAATATCTGCCATCTTAAAGTTCCATGTTGGTAACTCTGCCACTCTCCTTTGGCAGGTGCTTTTTCATTTTCTCAGCCCTTTTAAATCTAAAATTCTGTTTCCCAATTCTTCATACCTATTTTGAGCCATACAATAACTCTATGAAATAAAGTTTTCTTCTTATAGATGAGCAGATTCAATGTAACGACACCAAAAAGTGTTTTCTCCAACATCCCCACTGCCCTTCCACCTGAAATGATCCGACAGAACTAAACTGTGCTCCTGGTTTTTTACCTGGCACATCAGCCCCTTTGCAAGTTGACCCCAACTCGCTTTCCAACCTGACCCTCTGGTCTGGTCCCCTCTTCCTCATCTCCATACCTTTGACCATGGCCTTGGAATATCCTTTCCCTTCTCCCCAAAAGGCCAAATCCCACTAGGCTGCAAGTCCCAGCTGAAATCTCATCTGTTCTGCAAAGCTTCCTTGGCCAGGGCAATGCTGGCTTCAGGGAAGCCATGTGCCATACCGGCTACCTAGCTTGTATGTCTCTTTCCAGATCCTATTTGGAAACTCGTAGGTAACTAATCATGTCATGGGGTTTCCCTGTCACTCTCTGAATGGGGCGCTTAGTTTGTGTTTCTTTCGAAGTCTGAGTCAAGTTAATAAATTCACGTCACTGCTTCCTCCTGGACTCGCTTCTTAAGAAAGTTCACAATAAGGAGGAAGTGAGGATATACTTTATGGTAAGAGGAAGGTAACTCAATATTGCCAGGTTTGATTTTTTTAAGAGATCTTGGCCAACATGGTATTCTCTGAGTCTCAGCAGGAGGGAAGATTTTAGCCACATGATTCCCTAAAGCTTAGAGGTAGACTGGAAAATGCCACCAAAAGGCCTAGAAGTGAGATTGTCATTGATTAGAACCAGGTGCCTGAGCCTACGCTTCCTCCCGCACTCTGAATCTTTACCTGTGAAGACCTAGTGCCAAGTGACCCTTTTCTTTTCTTCTATCTGTTCTGTCTGTCTATCTATCATATATCTGTTTAGAGACAGGGGTCTTGCTATATTGCCCAGGCTGGTCTCAAACTCTTGACCTTAAGTGATCCTCCTGCCTCAGCCTCCCAAAGTGCTGGGATTACAGGCGTGAGCCACCATACCCGGCTCAAGTGACTCTTTCCAAATAGAAAAGCTCCAAAACCGATTTTTAGCTTCAGTTATTAGCACCATGCCAGTAGCTTAATTTTGCTATTTCCTTAATACTCCACTGTGAACAGCAAACATGAGTGTAACCGAGATAGCACTTAGATGCTGAGAGGCAACAGGGTAAGAAATATGGACACCTTGACGGGCTTGCTGAAGAACTTTAAGATGGAAATATCCGGTTTTAAATTCCCCTAGAGAGAAATTGAAAACAAAAAGAAAGAAAAAAAGAGTCTTTTATACTTCCCAGAAAAAATACCAAGGCTAATCTTGTGCTCACAGAGATGTCATACACTGCAGTAAAATGTTGATAAACATGTAAGATTAGGCGCACATACTTCCTTTCTGGTTTTGTATTTTTCCATTTCAGAAACATTCCTAACATGGGCTGTGCCTGTTGCTTGGCTCTAAATGTGTCATTTTTAAGACTTTAGCTGAGCTTTAGTGGCAAGTGGCCTGGAGGGAGCCCTGGACCCCTCAGCTAATGGACGGTCTGGGTGGCAGGGTCACCCAGACTGAAACGGCTGGCTCTCATCCTCCCTCCTTCCCACCCCGTTCCACCAGGGCTGGGATCAGCCATTCTTCAGATCCATACGATTTCACTTCAGAAATGAATTCTCATGTCATTCGTGTTCAGCATTATGAAAATATATTCTATGCTTGAGATCATCAGGTTTCCAACTGTGCGTTCTTTCAAATCCTTACAAATAAAGATGCGGAAAAATGGACAACAGCAGAAACGACAGCTCTGTGTTGGCACGTCAGAGGTGCTCCCCAGACGTTAACTCACTCAATTACCCCGACAGTCCCATGAGCTAGGAACCCCAGATTATAGACATGGAAATGGAGGCTAATAGGTGGCAGGACTTGTCCCCTTCATGCAGCTCGTCAAAGGTGGAGCCAGGGAGATTTGGCTCCGGGGTCCAGCCTCGGTGCATGCGACGTCACTGTTGAGCTCTGTGCACCTCTGCTGCTATGTCTTGTGGCTGAACTTTTGGTTTCACACACTGACAGGTCCTTCTCATGGAATCCATCCAAACAGCTTCGCTCCTGATCCTAGGACCCTGCTTGATTAAATGACCTTCACAAACAGCTTTTTCTCTTGTAGGAGGAAATCCAAATAAATACACATTTTCATTGCTCGTTACTAACTCTGTGGACAAATTCTACATGGAAGAAGATCCAAAAAGGTAATTTTCTCATTGAGAACCTAAAAACCACCCCAACACATAAAAAAGCACCAGGTTGGCAGGCTGGACCCTGAGCATGTGACTGGAGTAGCTGCTCTTCCCAGAAAAGAGTCCAGAAAGACCAGCGGGGGAGTCTTGTGTCACACCAAGGACAGAAGGATGGGTTTTTCAAACCTGACCTTACACTTTTCACTAGGCTTGGTCAGAAACTGTCCAAAATATACCAGAGGCATCTAGATTTAACCCACATGTGTGAAAACCTTCGTCTCCTATTTCAGAGACAGGTTGCTTTCTGCCAAAATACCACTGAACTTTTCTGTCCATTACCAAACGTTAACTGAGACTTTTACAGCATGATGGGTAAACCTCTGCCAATTTGATCATCACGTCAATGTTTCCTATTTAATTAACTACAAACACTGGAAAGAGAATTTGTGAAACAATTTGAGCCTCAATTCTGCAATTATGACCATCTAAAGGGGCCCATGAGAAGAGTAGGGGCCTTTGACTGAAGGTCACTCGATAGAGGCCAGGTGGTCATCACCTCTTACTCACAAGGACTGACTACGTCTGGCCCGAGAGTCGCATAGACAGGGTCCTGTCCAAGGTTGCAGGTGGCAGGTGGCATCGCATGCTAGGTGAGGACCCTCTGGGTCTGGGCTCAAATTGTACCTCGGATTCTTCCTAATCCCGTTAACCCTGGGCAAGATCCTCATCCTCTCTAGGCCTCAGCGGCTACTCCATAAAATGGAATGAAAAAGGTTCTTACCTATAGGATGTTAGGAGGAATTTAGATCACACAGTTTAGGCATTTACAAGTGCCCGGAACAAGTCATCAGTCGACACACGGTGGTTTCAATGACTACCACTAAAAGCTAAACCCAGAATGCTAGTTTCTGATCTGCAGATCTTTTGTTCTTGTTTATTATTATTTTTTTCTCTTCGTAGCACCCTCTACGCACATGGGTGGGTGTGGTAGCCCATCCGATCTCACGGCATTGCTTGCAGACCCATGGAATATTCAAAATCTGGGTTAGGTGTGTCACCCAGGACTTAAAATCACTAATTTGTTAAATGCACAGTATTAGCAGCCATCTCTGGAACTCCAGCCTATTTTTTATTTTTACTTTTTTAAGATGGAGTCTCGCCCTGCCACCCAGGCTGGAGTGCAGTGGCGCGATCTCGGCTTAAGGCAACCTCCGCCTCCCAGGTTCAAAATATTCTCCTGCCTCAGCCTCCCAAGTAGCTGGGATTACAGGTGCACACCAACACACCCAGCTTACTTTTGTATTTTTAGTAGAGACGGGGTTTTGCCATGTTGGCCAAGCTGGTCTCCAGCTCCTGGCCTCAAGTGATCCACCTGCCTCGGCCTCCCAAAGTGCTGGAATTACAGGCATGGGCCACTGTGCTCAGCCCTATTTTTTCTTTAGTTTGTTGAATTTTTGAAGCCCAGAACATAGGTAGATCCCCCAAAAACTCTGTAATCAGTCTACAAAAATATTTTGTTAATATTAACAGGTATCCAAGAAAACATTCAGGAAGGGTGTAATGTCAGAGGATCATAACATTGTATTAGCACTGCCTATTCTCCACTATTATACTAGCCATACAAATCAATAATCTTTACTCTTTGAGATCACAGCATTTTCCTAGAGTAACTTAATAGAAAAAAAGGTTACAATTCAGTGGCTACATAGAGAGGGTGTTCAAACTACAGAACAGGCTCTGAAGTCTTGCCTGTCTCATTTAAGTAGGTCAGGACTCTCAAAATTAGCCTAATTCCTATAGGCATGCCAACATTTAAAATTTACACACATGAACACGTCCTTTAGAGAGAAGTAGCTGAGGCCCATGGTGGCTGTGCTATTTTAAGAGAAGAGATTGGCCACCAGACCTAAGAGCGCAGTTCCTCTATCAGGTATCTCCCCGCCTGCCAGGACTGTGGGCTTTACTTCCAGAAAAAAACAGGAACATTTCTTTTCTATCATTGCTTCCACTACAAACCCAACTACTTGCTCATTTTTGAAAGTCAAGAAAATCACGCCTAAAGCATCAAAAGCCCCAAATGCCAAGGTCTCACTTCAACTCAATGTCTCCTTTTTGTTCCAAAATGTAGAAAATCATACAGTGTAACCCCACGTATCTCAAAACATTAATCCGAGTTGAAAAGTTCAGCACAATTCACTCCTGGCTTGACAGCAGCCTTGATGATTTTGGCTCCATTTGGGAGACTCTTGTTTATTTGCTCATAAAACATGCGTGGAAGGATGACTGGTTTTAAGGATCTTTCCACTAACTCACTGGAGAAACGGCAAGTGATTTTTGTTTTATTTCAGCCACTGGTCAGGGATGATTAGCCCCAGATATCCAAAATCTGTCCTTGAAAGTGAGAGTTACCCTTTGCCAGATGATATCTGAACCACTCACCTACTTAAGTATTTCTTTTCCAGGTGAAGTGTTATAATTGTATTTTTCTCAGGCCATCTAGTTCTTCCTCAAACTGGACATTTTTATTGATGTTTCCAAAATGAAAAGCAACAAAGAGAGAGGGTGAAGTGTCTGAAAGGTGTGTGGAAGGGACATGTCACAAAAAGAATATGGAAGCAGTCAGCAGAAAGGTGGCAGTCTGGAGCTTACCCTGTCTGCTGCTAGAAGAGTGTGAGGGCTTGTATCTACATATAACCATCCTATGAAGCAGACCCCTGGTTCTCCCCAGTTTTGTTTGTTTGTTTTTTGAGACAGAGTCTTACTCTGTCTCCCAGGCTGGAGTGCAGTGGCATGATTCTCGGCTCATTGCAACCTCCACCTCCCAGGTTCAAGTGATTCTCATGCCTCAGCCTCCCAAGTAGCTGGGATTACAGATATGCACCATCACACTCAGCTAAATTTTTGCATTTTCAGTAGAGACAGGGTTTCGCCATGTTGGCCAGGCTGGTCTCCAACTCCAGCCTCAAGTGATTCACCTGCCTTGGCCTCCCAAAGTGCTGGGATCATAGGCGTCGAACCTATGTGCTTGGCCTGGTTCTCCCCGTTTTATAGATGTGGAGATGTGCACGGAAGGGTCAAGTAACTGACCCAAGGCCATACAGCAAGTGAGACACGGAGCCCGGGCTGGAACTGGGCAGTGTGGTGGCTGAACTCTCATGCTTGGCCTGTTAAATACTGGTACAAGGGACCAGTGGTCTCTGCTGAACCACACTGTGCCATCCCAGGAGAGCCGTGAACGCGTTTCCCCATTCAAAGGAAACAATACAAATCCTGTCCTTCTCTCATTAGAGGAAAAGAGCCCACAATCTTCCAAGGACTGTGCTTTTATGTGCCCATTTATCCAGGAACCGACTCTGGTTCTCTCATGTACACATTCATTCATCAAATATTGACTGAGCACAGCACCTGCTCCGCGTTACTCACCATGGAGCAAACAGACAAGAGGAAGAGAGCACCGCCCTTAAGAAAGTTACACTGTTGGTAGGCAGCTGGGTGGTTAGATAAAGGCACCAGTAACTAGAATACAGCAAATGTACTCAGAGACACTAAGCACAAAAGTCCTGGCAAGGCCCTCACCCAGTGCTTGTGGGCAGAGATCACATTAGCTAGAGGGAAGAAGCTTCTGGAAGGCTACATGCAGGGTCTGCACCTCTCGGAGGGGGCTCAAGAGACAGACTTCAGTGGTGGATCAGGGCTTCAGCACAAATCACAGAGAAGCCCGTGTTTCTTGGGGGAGTGCTGGGGACCCACAGAGTCCCGCGGCAGGTACCTTGCAGTCACAGCCGATGGGCTTCCCACACTCCTCGCAGGTGTTGGCGAAGAGGGTCTCGAAGCACGCCACGCAGTAGGGGCTCTCCTCCCGCAGGATGTACTTCTTGCCAAAGAGAGATTCGTTGCAATGGTGGCAGTCAAAGCGCTCGGTCATTTTGACACCTGGCTTTTCAGCAACCTATCAAAAAGAAGAGAAAATCCAGGTCTCATTGAGCACTCTCTGAAAGGGATGCACGCAAAGACATTAACTGTCCCACTGTCTGTCATCTTTAGCTGAAAGGTGGTTAATTCCTCTGGATGAATAATTAAAACTCACCCTTTAATAGGTCATAATTTCCGGCCGGGCGCGGTGGCTCAAGCCTGTAATCCCAGCACTTTGGGAGGCCGAGATGCGCGGATCACGAGGTCAGGAGATCGAGACCATCCTGGCTAACACGGTGAAACCCCGTCTCTACTAAAAAATACAAAAAACTAGCCGGGCGAGGTGGCGGGCGCCTGTAGTCCCAGCTACTCAGGAGGCTGAGGCAGGAGAATGGCGGGAACCCGGGAGGCGGAGCTTGCAGTGAGCTGAGATCCAGCCACTGCACTCCAGCCTGGGCGACAGAGTGAGACTCCGTCTCAACAAAAAAAAAAAAAGAAAAAAAAAAAATAGGTGATAATTTTCGATGATAACACCTTTTTTGTTTTGTTTTTTTCATTAGCTAAGGCAGTTTTCTGTTTGAATGCATTCACTTCGTTTTTGTTTGTTTGTTTGTTTGTTTGTTGTGAGACAGAGTCTTGTTCTTTTGCTCAGGCTGGAGTGCAGTGGTACAATCTCAGCTCACTGCAACCTCTGCCTCCCAGGTTCAAGCGATTCTCCTGCCTCAGCCTCCCGAGTAGCTGAGATTACAGGTGCCTGCCACCACGCCCAGCTAATTTTTATATTTTTAGTAGAGACAGGCTTTTACCATGTTGGCCAGGCTGGTCTCAAACTCCTGACCTCAGGTGATCTGCCCGCCTTGCCTAGCAAAGTGCTGAGATTACAGGCGTGAGCCACCACACCTGGTCACATTCCACTTCTTGAAAAGCACGAATTATTTTTTACTGTGTCAGAAAATCTATCTCAGTTTTAAATACAGGTAAAGGCTGGCACCAGAGCCCCCATCCTGTCCGGCTGTGACCCAGCCTTGCATCTTCCCCTTCTCCCTGCCCCCAAAATAGAAAGGCAGGCATAGAAATAATACGTCCATTTCTATAAAAAGATTTTCCATGAGCTCCTCTTTATGATTCATGATTTGAATAGGAAGAAATCACAGTGGCAAAAGGGAGGGAGATCTGACCTGGGAAACCTGAGATTAGATGCAGTGAGGCCACTATTACCCTTGACCTCGGTGCTGCATTGGGAGTGCAAGCTGACCTTGCACAAGAGAAACTGCCAGAGTCCCTGAGGATGAATCACTGCTCCCTATGGGAAAGATCATCCTGCAGCTGCCCAGGTATCCTGAAAGCAGGATAAAGGGAAAGATTCACTTCCCAAAACAACGATATGGAATAGTCAGAAACGCAGTGGCTGCAGTCAATGGCTCTCTGGGCAACACTTCAAGCCCTTTCAACAGGAACAAGACACTGGTGAGGCTGCGGAGAAAAGGGAACATTTATACACTGTGCGTGGGAGTGTAAATCAGTTCAACCATTGTGGAAAGTGGTATGGTGATTCCTCCAAGAGCTAAAAACAGAACTACCTTTTGACCCAGCAATCCCATTACTGGGTATACACCCAGAGAAATACAAATCATTCTACCATAAAGACACATGTACAGGAATGTTCATTGCATCACTTTTCACAATACCGATGACATGGAATCGACCTAAATGCCCAGCAATGACAGATTGGATAAAGAAAATGTGGTACATATACATCATGAAATACTATGCAGCCATAAAAAAGAATGAGCTCATGTCCTTGGTGGGAACATGGATATAGCTGGAGGCCATTATCCTTAGCAAACGAATGCACGAACAGAAAGCCAAATACTGCATGTTCTCACTTGTAAGTGGGGGCTAAATGAGGGAACACATGAACACAAAGAGGTGAACAACAGACACTGGGGTCTACCTGAGCGGGGAGGGAGGGTGGGAGGAGAGAGAGGAGCAGAAAAGGTAACACTTGGGTGCTAGGATTAATACCTGGGTGATGAAATAATATGTACAACAAACTGCTGTGACAACAGCGTACCTATAAAACAAACCTGCACATGTACCCCGAACCTAAAATAAAAGTTAAAAAAAAGGCGTCTCCACGCCCAGCACCCTGCACTTTTCCTAGGATGAATAAAACGGTGTGCATAAGCAGCAAGGGACGGGCCCTTCCCTTATGACCATCCCTATAAAATCATGTCAGAATGATCCTGGAGAGAAAAAGCCTGCCACAGGAATAGCTGGTGTGGAGAAACGTCCATAGGGCATTAAAAACAGACAGTTTTCTTCAGGAATAAATGGCAATATTCCATTTCCTAAAAGTGGAAAGTTTTCTCTGTTGTTAAATAGGTACACTGGGCCGGGTGCAGTCACTCACGCCTGCATTCCCAGCACTTTGGGAGGCCGAGACTGGTGGATCACCTGAGGTCGGGAGCTCGAGACCAGTCTGGCCAACATGGTGAAACCCTGTCTCTACTAAAAACACGAAAAAAACAAAACAAAAACCAAATGACTCGGGCGTGGTGGTGCATGCCTGTAATCCCAGCTACTCACGAGGCTAAGGCAGGACAATCGTTTGAACCCAGGAAGTGGAGGTTGCAGTGAGCCGATAATGGCACCTCTGCACTCCAGCCTGGGCGACAGAGTGAGACTCCGTCTCAAAAAAAAAAAAAAAAAAAAAAAATAGGTAGACTGGTTGGCTATGTCACTGTGAGCAAGGGTCCACAGGCTCTATGAAAACTTGGTTCAATTTGCAGTCTTCAAACGATAGGAGAGTGAAATCCCAGAATCAGACCTTCTGATGCAAATAAAATATTGCCGCCTGGTTTATGATTACAGGAAATTTGATAGAGTTTATTAATTTTGTACTATTGCATATACACGGTCCTGACAACTGTAAGCAAGGAAAAGATCATGTTTCAAGCATCTATTCTTGGATATTTCTGTGTTTACAGAATAATTCTCTTCCAAGAGCAATAAATACACAGCTGGACACATGTGGCAAGATCCGTCCTTCTAAATCACTCTTCCTGGAGTTAAAGAAAACATTGCCTGGACATTCTTGTGATAACATCACAAGATGAGGCTCTTGAGCACTTGAATTATTATTCTGAAACCCAACGTATAAATAGCCTTTGTACCGCGGCCATCTCGGGTTGGAGCAGCCATGCTGGCACAAGATTCAATGCTTTCCTGTAATTGTTCAGTTATTGGCCTTGAAAGTGGCTGTCATTTATTTCATCACAATTGAGAGCTGTTTTTCCAACATATATATTTTTCTGATAAAGGGTGCGATTTAGCTGTGGGACAAGAGGCTCATGGCCCATTCTGTGCCCACAAACATAAGAAGAATAATTTGGGAATTTGAAATAAGAACCATGAAAGGACAGAGAACTATAAATTGTGGAATTGTAAAAGCTGGAAACAAATCCCCAGATTATCTATGACAACTTCCTCATTCTATGGATGGAAAAACTGAAGCCCAGACATACTTACGAAAAAGAGGGCCCACTGAGCTTTCTCAGATAGCCATCTGACTGGAGAAAATGAACTCCCAATCTAACTTGAAAGGCCGTCTCTGTGGGTCAGGACAAGCACCAGCCCTGCTAGGGAAGGGAGACAGTCTACACCCCCTGTCAATCTCTGCAGAGCTCCAATTCTGTTGGCAGCTGGTGAAAGGGGTGCATCTGTTTTCCTCTGAGGTAATAATCATGATCATGATGCTCATATACCTGATGTGTGTTTTTCACCTCCTCC
>NW_012117599.1:9527579-9535215 GCF_000951035.1 Colobus angolensis palliatus
AAAAAAAAAAAAAAAAAAAAACTAAGGGAATAAACTCTGAAAATAAGCAGGGTTCCACATTTGCTCAAAGTATGACTTCGGTTATGAATGTCATCATGATGAATGTCATCATCAGTGATACCAGCTCCCAGCAGGAACAATAGCAGCTGCTATCTGCTCAGTGAGTCCACCTGGGAGGAGGCACCTGGCCCTGTGGTTCAGCTCCTAATTCTACAGAATTCTTTCTGAGAGTGGGTGGATCCCTCTTCCAACTTGTTCCTCATCTTCTAAGAGGTCAGTAGAGTTCTACAATGAGTAGAGAACATTTCTACTCCAACCAACAGGACAGAGCATAAAATGGGCAGCTGCAGGAACCTAGGAGCACAGCAGGATGCACTGTGTGAAAGCAGGCCCCTGAAGGAGGTCCACACAGTTACATACTGCACAAACCCTCAGCATCAGAATAAACAGTCCGTGAGTTAATAAGCAAGCTCAAAGCTTCCATTCTATTACAACATGTTTAAAAGTAGAACTACAGTCCTATATTAGAAATCTCCTATAACTTGCTTTTTTTTTTTTTTTTTTTTGAAACAGAGTCTCTTGCTCTGTCACCCAGGCTGGCATGCAGTGGCGTGATCTCGGCTCACTGCAGCCTCCACTTCCCAGGTTTCAGCAATTCTCCTGCCTCAGCCTCCCAGGTTGCTGAGATTATGGGCACGGGCCACCATGTCCAGCTAATTTTTTTTTTTTTCTTTTTTTAGTAGAAACGGAGTTTCACCATGTTGGCCAGGCTGGTCTCAAACTCCTGACCTCAGGTGATCCACCCGCCTTGGCCTCCCAAAGTGCTAGGATTACAGGCGTCAGTCACTTGCATTTTTTAAAATCCCATAAATACCCGATTGCTCATTCATTCATTGAATAAACATTGGTTGAGCTGGAACTATGTGTCTAATGTCATGAAAAGTGCTGAAGATACAAAGATAACTAAGATGTAGGCCCCTCCCCTCAAGGAACTTGTCATCTAGTGAGGAAAAGAGATATATACCAAACAGAATACCAAGCCCCCTACTCAGTACGTGCTGGAGGTGCACAGGCATGATGGGCACGCAGAGGAGGAGCCGCTGAGAGAGCAGGCAGGCATCCCAGGGGAGATGCTATCTGTGCTGGGAACGGTCAGCCAGGTGATACGGCCGGTCAGGTCACAGGGTGGAGTAGGCAAAGCCAGAGAAATGAGAGACAGAGTAGGGTAGGCAGAGAGCTCAGGAAGATGGAAGACCGGTCAACAGCCAAGGCAATGAGGGCCTGGGCGCCTTGTTCATGGACTTGGGTGTGCCAAGCAGGCAGTGGGGTGACGGACAGCCCAGTGAAAGTTTATTGCATAGAAGCCTGCCTTTACTATGCAAGACGGGGGGCAATGACTTCTAAAAAATGTATCAGGGTATCAGAGTCCATTTCTGAATCATTTCTTCAAATAAAAGTAAGACATCTTGGTTCTTCAAGGACTTATTAACCTAACTGTGTACAATCCATTTACTCTCTCTGAACTCCTCATCCCTCCTGACAGGTTATCAATAATTCCTGCCCCTTAGCTGGTACACAGGAACGCTAAAAGCATCCGGCAACAGCTTGCAGGGAGATACCCAAACATAAGGTGCCACCCCTTCTTGTTATTTCATTGAATCAAATTCCAAATCACAGTTTCCTGGAGTTCTTATTTCTCACCAAGCTAAATCATTCCATGATGTCATTACCCCTTCAGCCCTGAACAGAGTATTTGAAAAAGGTGGATCTTAGGGTACAGGCTTGACTCCAGGTCAAGGGAACTGCCATGGTTGAGGCAGGTGCCAGGTGCAGCTCGGAGGTCTGGGGATGGCCCAGGGAAGGTTTTGATCTCTGAGTCTCTCGCCAGCCCAGCTTTGACTCAGATATAAGAATAGGTTGGGTACAGGGCTCATGCCTGTAGTTCCAGTACTTTGGGAAACTGAGGCAGGCATATCATTTGAGCCCAGGAGTTCAAGACCAGCCTGGGCAACATGGAGAAACCCTATCTCAAAAAAAACACCAAAAATTTGCCGGGTGTGGTGGCATGCACTTGTAGTCCCCACTACTCAAGAGGCATGAGCCCAGGAGGTCAAGGCTTCAGTGAGCCATGATAGCACCCCTGCTCTCCCACCTCAAGGAAACAGCCTCATGGTGACACAGACCATGTCTCAAAAAATAAATAAATAAAAAGGATGTAAGAATAAAGGTTCAGAGGGCCAGGGAGCAACAATGCAGAGTTCCTACTAACAATTCATACTAATTTTAAAAGTTCACAAGCTTATCAATGTGAGCTACTTTTTAAATTTTCAGATTCAAAAACTGTAAAACAAAGTATGAGTGGGGAAAGTGTCAAAGCTGGAGGAACATAATGGGAAAAGGAAAACAGAAAGAGTAAAGGGAAGGGGACAGGAGTAGTGACAGCACAAAGAAAGGAAAGAGGGGGGTAAATGAAACGAGGCAGAAGAGAGGCAAGGACCCTACATGCCAGAAAGCTCTTTGGTTTTTTGAGACAGTGTCACTCTGTCACCCAGGCTGGAGTGCAGTGGCCCAATCTCAGCTCACTTCAACCTCCACCTCCCAGGTTCAAGCGATTCTCCTTTCTCAGACTCCCAAGTAGCTGAGATTACAGGCGTGTGCCACCACACCCAGCTAATTTTTTTTTTTTTTTTAACCAGAAAGATTTCAATCAAAGGAAGGGCTGCCATGATAGACAGCCTCCCTTGGCTTGCTGGCTCAGGCCTTGGAGTTCCAGGAGCCTAGCAGATCCCTACAGGTAAAGCCTAAAGAGGTCAGATTAGCAAAAGAAGTCTATTTAAGCATCCTTTTCAACGCACCTTTTATTGGCTACCTACTTTCATCTGACCCCAGTGGGCCCATTTTCTCCTTCCCCTTTGAAACCCAAAGTGCTTCTCCCTATCTCCTCTAACATAGTCATTTCCTAAGGAGAAATCTATGAACGTTCCCAAATTCTTCCTGCATGCAGCCCTTCAACACATGCAAAAGCAGCTTCGGTAAGTCAGTCGCTGGATCTTTAGATGCCACCGGGGATCCGCATGGGACATTCAATTGCCTATCAGTAATCAACCAGAGCTTTCCAGAGCCAATTAGGAAAACTGGTCTATGTGGGCTCTTTTAAAAAATATATTATAAAAGTGCAACGTTTTCATGCAATTGCCCTGTCCTCTGCCAACCGTAAGCATTGGGAAGGGTGCCACCACCTGTCGCTGAGACCTCACCAGCAGGGAACACACACAGGCCCAGGGGCTTTGTGAATACTTGTGGAATGCATGAACAAATGAATGGACGGGTGAGTGCATACAAACATGTCGGAGTACAAACATACAGGCAAAAATCAAGCATGAAAAATGAGGAACATATTATGTGAACAATCCGCTCTGCATAGCAAACCCAACATGTAATGTGGTTTGGCATATGACATCATGAGCTTCCAAGGCTGGCCTCGTCCCTCCTTCCAGATAAGCTGCTGCTTCCGCAGCAGATAGAACTCTTCTTGTTGTGTTTGGACTCCAATCCCATGTGAATACACAGCTGCACAGTCCAGGATGCAGCCTGGCCAGGTCAAGAAGCAAAAAGCCAGCTGGGAGTCTTGCCCGCTTTGGGAAGAAGGCACAGATCCCCAACACGGGCTCCAGGTGTCAGCAGAAGGCCCTGATGTTCTACAGACGTGTGTTGCCTATAATCAAAGATCCTCCATTCAAAGGCACGGGACTCTCACACCTGGAAATGTGCTCAAAGAATACCCTGCACCATTTTGTTTTCCTATGGATGGGAGTATCTACACACAAAAACTGCTCACCCCCAACACTCTTCATTTGTCTAGCTAAACGATTTGTTTTAAACAGAAATTCTGATGAAATGGAGAGGGCCATCATGTCAAGGAAAGTTGCTGTTTTATAAACTAGAATACCGGATCAAGCCTTGGAGTTCCTAAAGAGAGAGGATCTCTTGAGCCCAAGAGTTCAAGGCTGCAGTGAGCTGTAGTGCTGCCACTATACTCCAGCCTGGGCCATAGCGTAAGACCCGGTCTCCACAAAAAAAATATATATATATATATCAGTTGAATATGGTGGTGTGTGCCTGCAGTCTTAGCTACCTGGGAGGCTGAGGCAGGAGGACTGCTTGAGCCCAGGGGTTTGAGGCTATAGTGAGCTATGATAGCAGCTGTGAAAAGCTACTGCACTCCAGCCTGAGCAACATAGTGAAACCCTGAAAAAAAAAAAAAAAAGAAGAAGGAAAGAAAGAAAAAAGAAAGAAAAAAGTCTATCTAGCATCCACTTGAAATCTATTTTTAAATTGTTGGATTTTAAACAATCTTAGTTTGTAAGGTATAAAATTGACTAGCTTACCACTGTGTAATAGATGTATGGATTAATTTAATGAGCCTTTACTACATGCATGTACAGGCAGGTGTCAGAGGTGTATTATAGTTTACATAAACTGGTAACTTCCAACTTAAAAATAAATAAATAAACATCTTCATTCATCTCTGATGGTTCTGTGTGAGGCAATGTTTGAATAAGGTAAACTGCTGTCTTCTGAATTATCTTTTGAATATTGAATACTAAAAAGAAATGGGAAAACAATAAATATCAAATTTCTGATCTGAAGTCCATGACTACAAGAGGAGTTACACTTGTTCTGATGTCATTCAGGCTTTTGAATCCAGCCGACAAGAATGTATTGAGTAACCACTGTTTTCCATGTGCTACGTGAGGCACCGGGAAGCTGAGATAAAACACACAGTCTATGAACGAGTTCCAGTCTAGTTCTAGCTCCAAATAATTTAAACACCTTTAAGATCCCATCTTGTCGTTTAATCTCAAAACACGTCAACTGTAGCCATGCAGGTCAACCACAGCTGCACAGGCTAGAATGGCGGGTGGCCTCGTGTCCGTCAATCACACCAGTGTGGGGACCGAGGGCGACACCATCTGCATGCTATGGCTCTACCATGCCTTCCTTGAGTGAGTTACGAACACTTCTACACCTACAAAATGAAAACCACCCACTCTTTTTCATGGCAGGGGTCTCCTCTCACCTCCCAAGTGTGGCTCACTCTTCACTCTCCCAGCCATCTGAGGTGCCTATGACCCCTACCCCCACGCTGGCCTTTCCCTTGGTGTCCAGCAGCTTCCATGAATGACTGGCCGCCTCCTTCTCACTGCAGTCCTGCCACTCTGTGGGGTTTCTCTGGCACACTGCAACAGGACTCTGTCCCGAGAGGCTTGCACACTTCCTTCTGCTTCATTCATTGACTGCCTGCTTCTCACTGGCTCCAAAAGTTGTATTAAACTAAACAGACTGACAAGCTCCATATTTATATACTGCAAGGACATTCTGGCATTAATTCTGTTCACTCATGGAAAACAGGGCAGCTGCTTGTGCCACAGACATCCCTCATCTCACTCAGGACTGTATGCCTGGAGGATCTTGAAGCCACAGACAGAATCAGGGCAGTAAAGGCATGGGTCACGAAGGCTGAGGATGAGTGTGAAGTCTGAGTTCACACCAGGCAAGACACCACCCACAAGCACTGAGATGGACCCGGGAGACCAGATGCTGCTCCAGACCCCTTGTGACACTCCCATGCAGAGAGCATGTTTTACAGCAAGAGGAAAGCCAAGACTCCCAGGAGAAAAGTAGTGATCAAATCTTTAAGAAAGGGAGAATGACAGCTGGTGGGGAGAATATTTAAGTAGATGCTACCAGAGAGCTGTAGTAGTCAGGGTTTTCTAGAGAAATAGAACCAACAAGAGATGTACATAGAGAGATTTATTGCAATGATTTATCTCACGCAAGTACGAAGGGGAAAAAGTCCCAAGACCCGCAGTCAGCAGGCTGGAGACCCAGGAGAGCCGATGGTGCAAGTTGCAGTCTGAAAACAGCAGCCTCTATAGACCCAAGAAGAGCTGATGTTTCAGTGTAAGTCCAAAGGCGGAAAGGACTAATAATGTCCCAGCTCAAGCAGTCCGGCAGGGGAGCTTCCCTCTTACTCAGTCTTTTTGTTCTATTCAGGCCTTCAACTGTTTGGACGAGGCCCACTCACATTATGGAGAGCAGCCTGCTTGATTCGGTCTACCCATTCATATGTCAATCTCATCCAAAAACACCCTCGCAGACACACCCAGAACATATGACCGAATGTTTGGGCACCACATGGCCCAGTCAAGTTGACACATGAAAGGAACCATCACAGGAGCTAAAACTGAAATCCACAATTTAGGATGACAGAGGAAATTCATTTGACTCACCCCAAAGTCAAAATGCCAGCCTAGTCTCCAGGAAGACACAGTTCTCAGCCCCTAGAGAAAGCACAGGCATTTTGTTTCAGATGGTCATCTTGAGGAAGCGACCTCAGTATAACACAACCTGAGATGGACACTTAATACATGTGGCTTTGATCAAATTCTCATAATAAAACCGCACAGAAGAACCCAACGTCTGACGTTTCCATTCACCCAGGCTCAAGGAACTTTTTACCTCAGGGCATCTGAGTCAGAGAGCCGCTTACCAACTCAGGCCCCCGTGCTGACAAAGGAAGCTTGCCTGAGTCACAGACGCTGAATAACTGGCCCTCAGCACAGGACGGGAGTAAACTCCTGATACCTAGTCTGATTTGTGTGTGTGTGTGTGTGTGTGTGTGTGTGCAAGATTCTACTGGGTGTTTTTGACTGCAATTTAAATATCTTTCAGTACTGGAAGTGGCTTAACATGCAATCCTGGGTCAAAGTATGCAGCATAAGGCCTCATAGAAATATTCAAATGTTAAAAAATCAATAAATATTCAAATGTTCCTCCCGTGGTGTGTTTAGTGGTTAGAACTCAGGTTCTCAAGTTAAGCTGCCTGGGGTCACATCTCAGGGCTACCATTGACAGCCTGGGAAACCCTGAGTTAAAGTTACTTTGATCTCTGTTTTCAGTGTCTTTACCTGTAAAAATGAGGCTATCAAATACGTATACGCTGTCTATGACATCCAGACTTTTTAACAACCCTGCCAAAGAGACATCATTGTCGCTGCTTTCCAGTGGAGGAAACCGAGACACCACGAGATGAAGCGGTTTGGCCCAGGCTGCACAGGTTGAGGGACCCGGATGTAAATTTAGGCAGCCTAGATGCAGTCCCCCGCGTCCTCCAGCCTACCGCATCTGCCTGTGGCTATTTGTGAGACGGTGAGCTAAAATGAGACAATCTATGTGCCCACAACAGTTTCTGGTCTGTAGTAAGCCCATCATTAGCCTTCATCGACATATGATGGTGTCAACGCATTTTAAACCACGGCAGGCTAATATACACCATGGAAACACAATTCTATGTATCAACTGATGATCTTCTAAGTTGGAGGGTGATCTAAATCCTGTAACACTTGAAAAAAATGTACATAAATGCACAATGAAATGTTCTTTGAGTTTGGTTTTATTAAAATTAAATTGATAGACTAGGAATTCCAGTACTTCTAAGACTTGCTGCAATTTTTTTTTTTTTTTTTTTGCCTAAACATTCTTCAGGATAATGAAAAACCTCTTTCCTTTAATATATTATTATAAAACACTCATTAGTAGAGTCAGCACCAAAAATGTGAGATGTATTTGGAGT
>NW_012117599.1:9536385-9572915 GCF_000951035.1 Colobus angolensis palliatus
GCCTAGCGGTCGCCGTGCCCCCGCCCCGGGCTGCGGCGCTCTCGGCCCGTGCCCTTTGTTTGCCAGGGCTCTTTCTTCTTGCCCTCCGGGTCTTGGGAGCATCGAGATTATCCCGAGAGTCTCCTCCGACGTGGGCGTGAGTTTCGGACGGGGCCTGGGCACCAGTGGCAGAGGTCTCCCCACACCGGGATCTCTGCCTGCTCCCAGGAGCAGGAAGCTGGCGAAGCCCGCGGAGGTGCCGGGGGCGGCGAGGGAGGAGGGGGCCACTTCTCAGGAGGCATGTGCCTGGGATGTATTTGCACGGTGGATTTTTTTCCTTCTTAACCCTGCAGATGCTTCTTTACGAAAAGAACCCCACAGATGACCATAAAGAATCGTTCGTTCCACTAGGGAGGGGACTAAAGGAAGGTCCTATCCCCACCTCTCCCTCTCGGGGCCAGAAGACTAGTTAGACATCCTGGATTCCCCTCCAGGGCGGGAAAAGCAAAGTGAGCTGGGAGCGTGCCTCCCACACTCCAAGCCTGTGCCCTCTGAGTGAGGCTGACGCTGGGTAGGGACAGATGGCACTGTTCAACATTGTCGCAGGGAGAGCACAGGCTGAGCCCATCCCTGGGAGAGGGTACATCGTGATGGAAACGTTTGCTCCCGAGTAGGTAACCGGTCCACTTGCAGACACCGATGGACGATGAGCAGGTGGACAACAAAGGCGCCCTAGGCACTTTGGGGGCAGGTGTATTATTTTTAACATTCAGGGCAGCTCATGGGAATACATCCTCCAGAGAAGGCAGGAAGAACTCCGTGATTGCTTTCTTTTAGTTGATACTCGCCGTCTGGTAGCCCACATGGATCTCCATTATGGAATCACAGAAGTTGAGAATCAAGGGTTTCATCACCTTAGCTTCCACTCTGTGAGCGCTAGCTCTACCTGGTATCTCATCTGATCCACACTTCTTTAAGGTAAAGATTTTTACCAGATTTATGGTGAGGAAAGTTCAGCTCAGAGAGATTCGCTCAAGGCCACGTGAAAGGTAACTGTGCCAGCTGAGATTTGAACCCGAGTCCGGTAGATGGCAAAACCATGTAAGTATATTATGGTATCAGAAATGCCTCTCATCCATCAGTCACTCAGGTGACTCCAGAGGACTGAGACTTGCCATAAGCCCAGCCAGAACTAGATGTGCGGAATACAGCCCTCCCCTGACCTCGCCCCACGATGTCCCTCAAACGGGACACTTCCCTGAAGAACCTGAGTTAAGGCCACCCTACCTAAATTTCCACTAAGTGTCAAGGCAGGCTAGTATTTTGAAATTCAGAGCAAAGTTTGTGTAGAAAACGCTCCCAGCCCCTGACAGCTACCTAGCTGTGTTGTCAATGTCGTTACATAATAGGAAGTGGTCTCCTAGTTCTCAAATGGTGAGCCTTAAGCTTCAGTTTATAAAAACAAGTCCTAAAATGATGAAGCATTAATTCTGCATTTATCTTCTTTCTGATTTCCTCTTGTCTTACATTTTGATTTTTTTAAGCTTTCTGACTTATGGATGTAATCCATTTAACTTTGCTTTTTTAACTGATAGAGTTATTTAGTTCTGTTATTTTTCTTCTAATAACTGCTTTAGCTGTACCACATAGTTTCAGCAATGTTGTTTTATTATTAAGAAATTCTGCAATTTAATTTTGGGTTTCATTTTTGACCTAATGGGTAGCAGAACATTTTAAATGACCCTGTGGTAATTTGATAGGGTCAGCAAAATCCAGACTCTGAAAGCAAACATACCTAGTTTCTACAACAACAGTGCACAAAGAAAAAGAAGAGAGATGGAGGGAGAAACCAATAGATTAAAAAAAGACTTAGCCAACTGCAACGTATGGATCTTATTGGATTCGTTTATTGGATTCTAATCAAAGAATAAACTAGTAGAAAATCAATTTTTATGAGACAGTCTGGGAAAATATGACAATGACAGGATATTTTCTAGTATTAATGAATAATTTATTTTAGGGGTGATAGTGTGATTACACACACATGCATATATTTTTCTTTTCTTAAGTCCTTGCTTTTCAAGAACAGCACCAAAATATTTCCTAGTGAAATAACATTATGTCTGGAGTTGTTTCAAAATAGTTTGGGGTGGGGAAATGGATAGGGCTTATATCTATATGAAATACGATCAGCCATGGATTGTGGATAATCGCTGAAGTTTGATGATGGATATGCAGTAGTTTATCTTACTAGTCTGTCTCCTTTTGTAATGCTTGAAAAATCCCATAACGAAAAGATTTTTAAATTACAGATGAACATACCATTTGCTCTTTACCCAGCATTTTCCTTTATAGGAAATTATCTTGTAGATATGCTTGCTCATGTGCAAAACTATATACACACAAGGGTAGTCATTGTAGAATTGTTTGTAATAGAAAAATACTGGACCATATTATGTGTTAATCAAAAAAGGGCTTAGTTAAATACAGTATGGTGCATTTTAGAATTATTTTATGTGGCTGTTAAAATGAACGAGGTAACTATATTTACTGATTTGGCATGATCTCCAAGATAAATCAACTGAGAAAAAATAAAAGTAGAGAACACTTTGTAGGTAGAAACCAACCACTTGTGTTCATGAGCAAAGAAAGGACCAGGGAAGACAAGGTATACTTACAAGTGGTTGCCTCTGGGGAGATCTGGGTAGTCAGGGGTCATGGGGTGGAAGGGAGATTAATTTTTACTGTATACATTTTTATTTCTTGTAAATTTTGAGCTATATTAATGTTGTACTCATTCAAAAACTAAATATATATATATTTGAGATGGAGTCTCACTCTGTTGCCCAGCCTGGAGTACAATGGCGCCATCTTGGCTCACTGCAACCTCTGCCTCCCAGGTTCAAGTGATTCTCCTGCCTCGGCCTCCAGAGTAGCTGGGACTACAGGCATGTGCCACCACACCCAGCTAACTTTTTGTGTTTTTAATAGAGACGGGGTTTCATCAGGTTAGCCAGGATGGTCTTGATCTCCTAATCTTGTGATCCACCCCCCTCGGCCTCCCAAAGTGCTGAAGTTACATGCGTGGGCCCCTGTGCCTGACCCAAAAACTAAAAATACTTAAAAAATAAAAGCAACACACAGACTCCTTTAAGGAAAATGGGAAACAAATTTGTTAAACTGAGATGAATTGTAAGTCAAAGGAGGTTGGCAAGAAATAGAGGAAGGGAATGCAATTTCTGAGTTTAATGACATGTATGCTTTGATGAGCAAGTCCATCGAAGAACAAAGTATTAAAAACAAATTTTCATGAGACAATCTAGGAAAATGTGTTTTGAAAAGTTCCATCTGTCTTGTACATCATTATATTCCTGGGACCTTGTTATAGAGCATGGCACATAGTATGTGCTTAATAAATACAAGTATTGAATAAGTGACAGATCACAGAATTGTTTGTGACAAGTCTTTCACTATAGTGTGTAAGACTTGTGTAACACTATCTATGGCAGCATAGCTTGATCTTTGAAGTCAAGCCAGGATTTGAATCTCTGTTCAACGTATGACTGGCTCTGTGATCTCCGGTAACTACCAAACTTCCCTAACCCTCAGTTTGCTAGTTTGTAAAATGGGTTAATAACATATAGTTTGTGAAATTGTGGCCAAGATCTTTTGAGTTGATGCACATAAATCACTTAGCACTATTAGCACATTACTTGGCATGAAGTAGGCCCTTAGTAAAGTCCTCTGTTTCATTCAATGGCAAAGGGGAAATTAATCCAGAATAAGAAGTAAATGGACTTAACTCCCACCAGAAAGAAGAATTAAGGTTCAGATCCTGTTCTAAAGATGACAGATTATCTTCTTGAGAGAAAACCTCTCTGCTACGGACCAAAGGCTAGTTCATGGAAGAAAACAAACAAACAAACATTAAGTAGTACTATTTCCTGGGGAAAGGATCAACGGTGACTGTGATGAGTTATTCAAGTTCTTCTTTTGTTTATTCCCATTATCCTTACATTCCTTCTTGAGACCACACTGCCCATAGTGTCTCCCCTCTCTCCTGTAGGTGGGCTTCAGGGAGAGACACAGCTAGGAAGAGAGGAAAGAGAGGAAGAGACTTCCTGTGGCTAGCGGGTCTCAAAGCCTGGTCCCAGAGTGCAGCAGGATCCCCTGCAAACCTGTTAGAAGTTCACATTGTCAGGCCAGCTCCTGCTTTAACAAGCCCTCCAGGTGATTCTGATGACTAAAGGTGATTTGAAGTAAAATAAATACCTCTTAGGGCTTCCAACTCTCGACTCAGTAATTTACCAGAAATCTACAAAACGTCAGTTTATGGGGTGGGGGAAGGAGAGTGAAATAGAGAGAGACTAAACATAGACTAGACTCAGGAACTCTAAAATCCAGTTAGAAGTATTACTTCCTCTGTCAGTTACTTCACTCAGGGAAGCAGGAGGTAGAAAAGTTTCAGCCAGTGGGTCTGAGCTGTATAAATGCTGAAATGTCATTCTCTAGGAGAGACGGAAGAAAGGCAGAGCTTCTAGGAGTGTGCTCACAACTGCCACTCTGTGGTGAGGTCGTGGTGGGGGAGGCTGGTGGACTAGACCCATCTGTGCAGGGGCAAACAGTAGCCTCTTACCCAGATGTGGGCTACCCCAGGGGGATTAGGATGAGCTCACCATTACCAGGTAGAAAGTGAACACAGGAAAACATGAGCTGGAGGTCAGACCACCTTACATTCGTTACCCTAACTGACCACTGCCATCAAGATTGTTCAGCATTTTGTCACCGTTAAAGGATTTCACACAAGCTGCTCCTCCCACTCAAACCTTGGCCAGGAAACTGGTGGATGATTTGCCCTTGATTCAGAGGTAATCGTTCTTAATTGCCTCACATGGTTGGAAGGTGAGTAAGTGTCTAAGATCATAAACGCTGGCGGGAAGGGGTCAGGAGTGATCAAACCAGCTCGCCTCCTGGCAGTGGGGTCAGAAGGCAAGTCCCTGCACGCCTTCCCATGACACAGTACCAGATCCCAGGGTGGTGGCACAGAAAGCTGGATTCACTTTTTCTGAAAACACTATTTGCCTGGCTCCAGCAGGAAAGTCTGTGGAAGATGACTCTACAGGCAGGGTGTACACCTGCCTGTGCCCGTGAGCTGGGTACAGTTGTGACGGGAAACCCAAGGGCCTCCAGCAAACAGGAGGAACTTGATCTGGTTACAGAAACGATCTTGCAGGATCCAAACTTTGTTCCTTTGCCTGTCAGCCTTTCAGGAAAAGCTCAGCTTTCCACAAAGGGCAAACTCTTTTCCTTTTCTTCTCCCTTCTGCCATGCTCTGGTTAGGAGGGAAAATGCTTGGCTCTCACTTGAGATACAAAATTTCCATATCCCATTTCTTCCCTCTCTCCTTTTTCACAAACTGATTTATTGGATGCAAATAGTCAGTGTTTAAAGCCTCAAAAACATGCCAGACTTTGAGCCAAATCCACAAACAACTCCATGATTCCGAGTTTCCCATCCTTGGTTAGAGTTTATTTGGAGCGTTGGATACAAGTTTCCATTGTGGCTTTGATACCTCATTAAGAAAGGCTGTGTTTGGTACATTAATGACCAATAGAATGAAACGATTCACACCCATAGTTCATTTGGGCCAGTAAATGTTGCTGGATGGTTTCAGATGAAAAGTATTTGTAAGGTAGACTCTGAAAAATCTAACTTCTTTTTTGAGATCTCTTCGTCTCTGATTTCAGTCCTTTTCAGCAGCAATCCATTCACTTCTCTGCTTGCCTCTCTTGCAGTTTTACTCTTTTTTTCCTCTGTCAACGATTCCAAAATCCATTTAAAGGGAGTATTAATGTCTAAAGTCTATGCAAACCTGGCAAAATTCTCTTTTGAATGAACGGTTTGCTTCCCTAAAATACCTGAAATGGGAGATTCTTCCAGGCATTTCTGAAATGGGAGAGTCTCATGACTCACTTGTTCCTCAGAATGTTTATTTTATTTTATTTGAGACGGAGTCTCGCTCTGTCACCCAGGCTGGAATGCAGTGGAGCAATCTCCGCTCACTGCAAACTCTGCCTTCCCTGGTTCAAGCAATTCTCCTGCCACAGCCTCCCAAAGTGCTGGGATTACAGGCGTGAGCCACCATGCCTGGCAAGAATGTTTACTTTAAATCACACCAAAATCTGTTATTCTTTGTGAATTAACTTTATGAGTCAACATTAAAAATTTGAAATCCCAAGTTCCCTCTCCACTGCCACCAAGGTCATTTTGTGCTATTTCTGCTTTGATTAGGGTCATTAACAGAAAATCCAAGTGCTCTAACTAGAAAGAGCCTGGGCTGGCCAGGTTCTAGGAGGGAGGGGGCGAACCCCAGGCCCAGGAGCTCCTATGGAACAGTGTGTGTGGCCACAGGTAACACCTTCACCTTTTTGTGTCTTTTTTACGTTACCCGTGAAACAAAGAATGTATCACCTCTCTTTTTACTTTAAAGAGTTATTTCACATTATCTAGTTTTTCCTCAAGCCACTTTCATGGCTAATTGACAACTGAGAATGTCTTCTGTGGCTAATTCTGCCCCATGGTACAGATTTGTGTGTGATAAAAAACTACGCTTTAAGTTCTAGAGAGCATGTTTAGGAATATCTTTCCCCTATTTCAGAAGATGCTTTAAAATTGGACCTGGGAGTCATGACACAGCTTCCTGGAACAACCAAGCATCTTTCTCCATCATTGCTATAGTAGTTGACTGCTGAAGTACCGGAAACAGATTTTCTAAAGTATCTGACCTTCAGCATCTCCTGGCAGGACTGTTTGCCAAAAATAAGAAAACCTTCAAAAATTCTGGGCCATCCTAACACTATAAATATACTTGGAATCATGTGAACAGTCAGAGATGCTGAGCAATTACTCTTCAGTAGGACCAGAGGAGTCCTTGTCTCTGCGGAGGGCTGGAGAGGTTCCAGTGGTAAATTACCATTAGATATCTGAACTATTCATGTAACCATCTTTGAACTAGAGGTGAGGGCTTTTTCTTTATATATATATAATATATATATTTGCCTTCCTTTTAATAACTTGAAATTCAATTTCCATTTGGCACATGGCTGTAATGTAATCTCGCTCCCCGACTTTGCTAACATTTTCTGGACTCAGTTCTCTGTCTCACCCTCTGCATGGAGGGTCTATCTGTACTGCTGTATTGCTTCTGGTCCCTTGAATTTCCAGGTCAGCGTAGAAGCAGATGGAGAGAATGCTTGAGAGGTTTTCTTTTTCCAAGAATATGTTTGGAAAGTGATGAGGTCAGGAAAGCAGACATTGCGATCCTGTGCAGGAGAGAGTCTTTGAGAGCCCTCGTGGCTCATTCTCTTTGCATCTCAGACATTCTACTTGTGGCCAGTGGGGGCGAGCCTTTCATCCTGTGACTCCTGGAACTGCCTTCCTCACTCTCTTCTGCCTGGTGGACTCCTGTTTATCCTTAGACCAAATAAGGTGTCCCCGCTAGGAAGGCTGCATGGGTAGCCATCATAGCCTCATTTTTGACCAGTCCACTCCTTCTTTCCCATGTTTAGACAGAGGAAAGACGGTGGGCTCCTTCGGGGCAAGAACTGAGACATCTGAATCTGTGTTCACAGCACTTTGCAACTTGATCAGTATTACTGAATTTAATTCACTTTTCTTGAAAATGCCTAAGCTGCCAGGCGCAGTGGCTCACCCTTGTAATCCCAGCACTTTGGGAGGTTGAGGCAGCTGGATCACAAGGTCAAGAGATTGAGACCATCCTGGCTAACACGGTGAAACCCTGTCTCTACTAAAAATACAAAAAAATTAGCTGGGCATGGTGGCAGGCGCCTGTAGTCCCAGATACTTGGGAGGCTGAGGCAGAAGAATGGTGTGAACCTGGGAGGTGGAGCTTGCAGTGAGCAGAGATAGTGCCACTGCACTCTAGCCTGGGTGACAGAGCGAGACTCTGTCTCAAAAAAAAAAAAAAAGAAAATGCCTAAACCAATATAAGGCTGCTATACAATGGCTCTATATGACCCTGCTCAGAACAAACACATCAGGCCCATTTCCCATTTAGGCAGTTGAGTTATCTGGGGTTGGCACTGAGATCCAGTTGGCAAATAACTTGAATTAAAGCAAAGCTGAGAGCTTGGCCTTCCAGATGTCAGTAGATGCAAACTTGGGAATCTCTGCCTGAATGAAAGGAAGTAGCCCCCAGGTTATAGCATCCACAGATACAATGAAGAGCTGAAAATGAGGATGCTGGGAAGTGTGCATGTGGACATTCTTGGGATGGTGCTTCTTTCTCAGAGTCCAGCTTTTCTTTGCTAGTGAGGGGCTGCTTGTCCTGCCCCAATCCTCCCCCCGCTGCCACCACCGCCACCACCAGCCTAGGCCTTAATCACAGAGAAGGTCACTCATTGAGCGACTTCCTTGAAGTCTGCATCCTGCAAACGGAAGTCACCATCTTAATTTTTAGGAGTCTATCTGGGGAATTCATGTCTTTAGTTTCTGCTTGGGGCATGTTGATTTTCTATCAAATGCTTAAAAACATTTCTATCTATACAAATCAAGTAGTAAAATATAAAGTCAAACAAAAATTCTGTCTCCCACAGAAATTCCATAAAGTTTCTTTCATCTCTGCCAGCATGAGCGTGTGTCACTTGTGGAAGCAGACCCACTTGCCATGACAACAGCTCTTCTGTGGCTTTGCAGAGGCATCCTCCACAGCTGTGGCGTGCTTTTGCTAGGCAGCCGGCGGAAATGGCCCACATGGGACCACTGCCCTTCACCCCCACCTATTTTAAGGTGGACTCATTTGGATTGAGAAACTGGTATTTTCCCCACACTTGCACATATTTATGGATGTATAAATATTTTCAAAAGATAGGTTCGACTAAATATATGCACACCTTCCTTGACTATCACCATCCAAGCCCACAGAGACGACTGGGAATTTCCAAGTCTTGTAATCCTAATGTTGACTTGAGCATCCACAGGCTGCCTTAGAACACTTTCCAACCAAGACTGGCACCAGCACTTTGGCACTCGCAGAATTACAGCCTTCCCTTACCAGAAGTATAGCTTCACCCAGCCAGTTGGCTTTGTATTGAGAATTCGTTTATTTTGGACAGGTCTCTCTTCCTCATTTACAACTGGCACGTGGATGCAGAGAAAGGACAGCAGCTCCCGGCTGGAGCAGAGCTAATAGGGCAGACAGTTTGTGAGCATACACCTGATGGCCCTGATCCTAGAAGTGGAGTTTGGAGGAGCAATCATTCGTCATCACTACCACCACCATGATTACCACCATGATGTTTATCTTATTTATTAGCATATTTTGACTGCTGAGAGGGTGGCATTTTTGGTATAGGAAGGTGAGACCCAGAGTGGGTCTTACTTTTAGAGTCTTGAAAGATTACTTTCTTCCCCTTTCCGTCTGAAGCTCTCAGAAGAGAGGCAGTTTCAGAGGGATCCCTACATCCAGTGTGATGTAACAAGCAGCAGAGCAAGGGCAGAGGGGAGACCAGGCTGAGCCAAGGCAGCACCAGGTCATGGTGCCCTCTCTGTGGGTGCAAGAAAGCAGCAGGAGGTGGGGGTAGGAATGGCTGAGACGGGGGGCTGTGGCCCAAAGAAGGAGAAAGCCTTTGTGCCACAAGGCTTTAACTCACAGAGACGGAGACTCAGAGTCCAGCTGGGAGGAGCAGGCCCAGTGAGAACAAAAGGAGACCCTCTGCAGGAAAAATGGGCAAGTGAGGAAAAGAAAGAGACTATGGGGAGAGCAAGCCAAAGGAAGTTTTTTGTTGGGGAAATATTCGAGGCGTCTGTACTTGGCAGCTGTGCAATTTATGTGTGTAAACAAGGGCTCTGGGTGTAATTCACCTGCTGATTTCCGGGAGTCAGGAATCATTTCTGAGGAAGAAGCTGAAGTTACCCCCAGCAGTCTCCCATGATGCCCATGTGTGACTGTGGCTATTCTAAGTAGGCCCTGGCATTGCAAGCCCAGCAAGATAGCCAGATAGGGAAGGATAGGGGAGATTTGCCAGCTCTTTAGGTCAGACCCCAAGTTAATAGTACATTTTACATTTCTGTGCAATAAAGGCATTAATGTAATTTACAGCTTGGTGCCGGTTTAAATATGCATATGTGCTTAGGATCAATGCTACCATTTTGTTCATTGTTTGAGAGAGTCCCATTTCTGATGTGTTAGTAAATAAAGTGATATTATTGTTCACATGCCCATCTAGGCTCTTTGTGCCAGAAAGAGGACGCAAAGGGGTGATATAAAATCCACCGTGGAGCCATCTCAGGGCTGGTTGTTCTTGATTCCCCTGAAAACCTGGAGCTGCCTGGGTGAATCAGACTGGAAAAACACGTGGCTGCACTTTTCCATGAAGCAGGTAACTAAGCCACAGTTCATGCCTGGGAAACCTGCCCTAGCATCTCTGCCAGGAGAGCAAGCCGACTCCTGCCTGGGCTCCCACACGAGGGCCAGTGCCAAGTACACTGGAATGAAGGGACACTGCTGAGGATCAGGAATACCGGGAGCTCAGCCCAGTTACCAGGCTGAGCCGGGGATGCCGAGATTACTGTGTGCACTGAGGCAGAGCTGGAAGCTGAGTCTGCCATCCAGAAGGCAGGACCCAGACAGAGTTCAGGGATCGCACCAGAATCGGGACACGGGAGAAGTCTGCTAACCTAGGTCCAACCCCGAATCGGATTCAGATTCAGAGCAGGAGGGCAGCAGGACAGTTTTGTCTCCCAAAAGGAATCAGGCAGAGGCCAGAGACGCAGCTTGCCAGCTAGGAGAACACTTGAGCAGTCTTAAACCCAGGCAGGTTACTGGCAGTTGCTTCACCTTCTAGTGACTTCAGTTGCACGCCTGCTTTCCCCAAGCAGATAACCCCACACGGCTGCAAAATGAATTATTTTCTCTTCTCTGCTTCTAGAGAGTCCATGACCATTGTATTGGTAGTTGGAGAGGTGAGAGTTAAAATGAATGTGAGCCTGTGTCAGGGGCCGTGACCCATTTTAATGGAGGGTCTCTAACAGCACCAGTCTCTCAGTAGATATCACTCAAATGGTGCTAGGCTACCTACTAGCAGATTTAGCACAGTGATGCCTTTTGAAGTCTAAAGTTTTGACTGCTAATCTCTGGGAAACGTGTCACATCCTATGCTATTATTTGGTGGTGGTGTCCAAAACCAACACGTTGGTCTTTCTCAGACGAGAAGGATTCTTGGCACAGGCAGGCAGAGGGAAGTGTGTGGTATGCATGTCTTCCTGTATCAGCTTGTGTTTCTGTTGTGCTGGAAACCTGAGGTGTCCGCACTGGTGGGGAAAAAAATGCTGCCAGATTGAAGGTGAGGAGCAATGGCATGACTAATCCTTTCAGATAGAAGTTAGCAGTGCTGGACCCTGGAGGTGGCGGTTACAGCTGCCAACATTCAAAAATGGACTGTTATTTTAGGAAGCCAGGTGCTACACATTGAGCCAACCTCAGCTGAGATGCCTGAGGACCAGTACATAGAAGGTTTTTAAGATTCCACAGTCCATTTCATCATTTACAAAATGTCCGCCATTTTGGCCCTGAACCTACAACTTGCTTATTGAATCTTTGTGAAATTCGAAGGGGAGAGGGAAACAGTAATATGACCCAGCATAAGAGAAGTACCAGCGAGCCTCTGTGGACACAGGTGTGTGCATAACCACCATCACTCTAACCCTTAGATTCATCCTTTCTCATTTCAGTCAGAAAACTGATGCTAAAATTAAGGCAGACTGACACTCACTACGTCCTAAACTGTAGACACATGAAAGGTTATTAGCACAATTTCCTAGTATTATCTTTGACTTTGTTTTAAAATGTAACTTTTTAAGATAAAAACACATTGTAACTTTAGAAACAGTATTATCAACTATCAATGCTGTCACATACCGAGCGAATTTTTTTAAAAAAGTGTAATGTACAGTGTTGCTGTCGTCGTTTTTTTCTCATTCTTTTTCAAGCACAGCTTGATAAATCTTGTCTCTTATTCCTGGTTTTAGATAGAAATCTGTTTTCCTCCTCAAGCAGAATCCTCATCTTTGAAACGAAGAATTTGTAAATGGTCCTGAACTTAGGGGTTTTTTGACTTTAAAAGTTCTCATGGTTCCCAGCACTTTGGGAGGCCGAAGCGGGCGGATCACTTGAGGTCAGGAGTTCAAGACCAGCCTGACCAACATGGTGAAACCCTGTCTCTACTCGAAATACAAAAATTAGCTGGGCATGGTGGTGAGCATCTGTAATCCCAGCTACTCGGAAGGCTGAGGCAGGATAATGGCTTGAACCCAGGAGGCGGAGGTTGTGGTAAGCCGAGATCACACCATTGCACTCCAGCCTGAGCAACAGAGCAAGACTCCATCTCAAAAAAAGAAAAAAAAAGTTCACATTGTGTCCTTCTAGTAATTGGATTGAGTAGAGAGCCAGAGGGAAACTATTGAGCAGAAACTTGTTGATTGCTAAGTGACTCATCCTCACAATGCCACCAAGATGAATAAATCTCACTCCATCCCTTCTAAGGGTTGAAGTCCAGTGTGACTGGAAGGGAGGGAGCCAGCTGAGTAAAGATGAAACTCCAGTAAGTTCTGGTCAAGGTTAAGATATGGAAGTATACCCCACTTCTGGATATATATCTAAAAGAATTGAAAGCAGAGTTTAGAAGAAATACTTGCACACTTATGTTCGCAGCAGCATTATTCACTATAGCCAGCAGATGGATGCAACCCAGGCTTCCATAGATAGGTGAATGTGTGAACAACATGTAGTACATCCACACAATGGAATCTTATTCACACTTAAAAAGGAAGGACACTGTGACACATGCTTCAACATGGATGAACTTTGAGGTCATTTGCTAAGCTTGAATGAGAATCTCTTGAACCCAAAAGGCAGAGGTAGCTTGGATAACCAAAAGGTATACTCCTCAGGAAAATAGAAAAAAACAAGCTAGTGGTGGAGGATGAATTCAATTTTGCTCTATTGAAACAGAAGCAGTTTGGAGACAGCCATCCAAATAGAAAAATTTCCCAAACTTGTAGAAATGTAAAATTCAGGGGGAAGGTTGGAGCTGGTGGTATGAACACAGGGGTCATTAGCCAAATGGTAGGTAAAAACCAGTAGAACAAAAGAGCAAATAAATAAACCAGGAGAGTGAGTGAGGTCATGCAAGAAAGCACGTGGATGGTTAGGAGTGGGTCAAAGGTCAAGTTCTAGGGGAGCCTGAGGTTTAGGGGGCAGCATCCGCAGAGGTGGCTGAGAAGGCAGCGTCAAGGAAGGACGAGGAGAAAGAGCCAGAAGCGGGGGCGGTGAAGCCGAGGAGCGGTGGCCAGGGGCTGCTGAGAGTGTGTTGCACATGGTAGCACAGTGGCTGTTGGTGACGTCTGAATGTGATCAGTGGCATGATGGGGACGGAGGCACACTGCATTGCGCTGAGGGTGAGTGACAATGGAGGGTGTGGAGATGGTGATGTAAGAGGTCTGATGGGAAAAAAGGGAAGAAATTCCACGTAGCTCAGTAAGGAAACTGAGGCCTAGAGAAGGCAAATAATATGCTCAAAGTCAGAGTTAATGGTCTAGAAGGACAGGATGCAAGTCAGGACAGCATGTGACTGGTGTGACTGCTCACGTTTCCTGGTTCCGTCCCTTCCACCAGGCTGCCTCCTGAAGCAAGGCAGTGATCAATTTCTGAGCTCTCATGACCCATCCTTAGAGCGTCTCCTTCTCAACCAGCACAAGAAATGAAACAGTCAAACAGAAAGGCAAAGCCTCTCCACAACCCTCTTCCCTATTTCTTCACTCTCCTGACAAAAATGGACTGAAAAATTTCCAAAATCAAGAAGCATAAAGCCTGATTTCTTTTTCTAGTCAGACTAAGGAAACAATTGATTTTCTTTCCACTCTGTTTTGAAGAAAAGAGGAACAGCACCTCTTCCTGGAGCTATTCTAGCAGTTGACAACAAAGCTACTTACCATAGAACTTTGTAAGATATCAGGAAAAAAAAAAAACAGTTCACAAAAATTTTTTTAGAGGCAGGGTCTTGCTCTGTCACCCAGACTGGAGTGCAGTGGCACGTTCACAGCTCACTGTAACCTCAAACTCCTGGGCTCAGGTGATCTTCCCACCTCAGCCTCCCGACAAGCTGGGACCACAGGTTCTCCACCACACCCAACTAATCTTTTTTAATTTTTATTTTTGTAGAGACAAGGTCTTGCTATGTTGCCCAGGCTAGTCTTGAACTCCTGGCCTCAAGCAGTTGTCTTGCCTTGGCTTTCCAAAGCCCTGGGATTACAAGTGTGGGCCACCACACCCAACCACAAGCTGTTTTTCTCCTACTAGATGCTCACAGCACAGAACACTTCTGTGATGGGTGTGATTTTCCCTCCACATACCAAACAATTCTGCAAATGATTCTCCAGGAGACACCAGCTAGGTGCCCTCAAATTCAATTCTGACACTATCTGCCTGGAGTTAGATCCTACAGGGCTCAGTGCCACAAGACTGCCACCCTGTACTTCAGATGCCGCTTGCAAGCAGTAGGTTGTCACCTATACTTCTGACCAACGGGATATTAACTGGGGAGAGAGGTCCTAGAACCCTTGCTAGAGCAGCTCACAGAACTGACGAAAGCACTTTATTAATGTTTACCCACGTGTTATAAAGGTATTATGAGGGATACAGAACAAAGCTTAGGGTAAGGCATGTGGAGCTCCTGTTTCCTCCTTGGGGTCACCACCCTCCAGGAACCTCCCTATGTTTAGCCATCCGGACACCCATCTGAACCCTGTCCTTTAGGGTTTTCATGGAGGCTTCATTGCATACGCATGATTGATTAGACCATTGGCCACTAGTGATCAACTTAACCTTGAGTCCCTCTGCCCTCCTGGGAGGTTGAGGTTGGGGCTGAAAGTCCTAACCCTCTAGTCATGCCTTGTTCTTTCCAGTGATCAGCCCCCTTCCTGAAGCTACCTAGGACTCCCCAGCCGCCATTATCTCATTAGTATACAAAAGTACTCTTATCACTCAAGAGATTTAAAAGGTTTTGTTTGGTTTGGTTTGGTTTGGTTTGGTTTTTGAGAGAGTCTTGCTCTGTCGCCCGGCTGGACTGCAGTGGCAGGATCTCAGCTCACTGCAACCTCCGCCTCCCCAGTTCAAGCGATTCTCCTGCCTCTGCCTCTAGAGTAGCTGGGGTTACAGGCACACACTCCATGTCCAGCTAATTTTTGTATTTTTAGTAGTGATGGGGTTTTGCCATGTTGGCCAGGCTGGTCTCCAGTTTCTGGCCTCAAGTGATCCATCCACCTTGGCTTCTCAAAGTGCTGGGATTACAAGTGTGAGCCACCGCGCCTGGCCAGATTTAAAGGATTCTAGGAGCTGTATGTCAGGAAACTGAAAGAAGACCAAATATCTGTTTCACAATATCACCAGCTTCTTTACAATTCCTCAGTAACCTATGACTTATAATTTTCTCTAATACAACTGTCGTCTAAGTGATGTTGGCTTACTTATCTTTCAATCCTGAAAGTTATATTAGTTTATGTTTGTTGTACACAAACGCAGATGCATACAGATACTAGAACATTCTTTAAGGTAGCATAAGTTGGGAAGCAATCTAAATGTTTATAGGTAGGGGCAGAGTCAAGTCATTCGTCCACACAATGAAGCAAGCACTACACCGCTATAAATAGTGAGGCAAAATCTCACTCTCTGGGCCAATCTCCAAGACAGGGTGTTAAGTGAAAGAGGAAAGTGCAAGTCATTGTGTGGAGTGTCCTACCATTTGTAAGAAAAGGATGCGTGGCCGTTATACATGTTTGGAATATCTCTGGAAGGATGCACAAGGAGTTGGCAATAGTAGTTACTTCTGGGGAGAACTGAGGAAGACTTGAGAATGGAGGGAGGGGGAAAATTACTTTTCATTATTCTTTTTGTTCCTTCTGAATTTTACACCATGTGCATTGATTATCTGGTTAATAACTAAAATAATATAAAATAAATAATCAGCATCTCTTAGCACAGCAAAGGTGGTTTAAATAATGTCTTTAAACAATTAAATTCAATAACACTTTTAAACAAAGATTGAAGATGGCTTCACAATGGGCAGGGAAATAATATGTGACACAATTTGCAAGAACAAAAACCATGTCTGTGAAAATCACATTAAAATGTGTTGGGAAACAGCCTGAAGAAAAGCTGTTCCTAAAATAGAACCAACAACAAATAAACAAACAAATAAAGTAAGCAATGCAAATTTCTTAAAAGCCGGGATTCCTGCATCTTTAAGTTATTTCTTTGTGGCCCTAACCCCAAGTTAAGCACCAGGGACTCCTTGGAGCGGAATGGTACCCCATGGTGGGAGCATGGCCCATATGGTACAATTAATTAGATGATTTCAGCAAAAAATACATCTTTGACTCAGTGTTTTATACCATAGTAATAGATGGGGAATATTAACAAGAATTGAAACTGTGTGTGGAACCACATTCAATTAATTTCAAGTTTAATTAAGCCAGCTACGCTTAACCCCTATCTTTAAAGAGTGCCTCAAAGAGCACAGCCCTATCTCTACACTTTAATATCATTAAGAATCCCAAAGGGTTTTTGTTTATGTGGGTTATATCTATTATATTTACTGCATTAGAAAACAGAACTTAGAAGCTAAAAAATTAATTCATTTAAAATTAACAACATTAAAATCCATAACATTGTATAACACAGAATGTTTTCATGAAAAATAATTATACTGTCCAAAACAAAACAACTAGTAAGAAGAGTGGTGTGGTTTTGTATTTTTGCAAATCTCTTTAACATTGAGCCTAACAGAAGACAGCTGGGAAGCTCAATTCTCATGTCTGCTTCTGCATTCGATCCGTTGAGTATGTGGTTTTGGTTGAAATTTATGAAGGAAACGCAACCTTATACAGAAATGTTGTTGGAAAAGAGAAATATTTTGATAGCCGTCTCAGATCATCGTCTCCCTCTATCTATAGATAGATAGATTCTACACCAAAATTTGACAAGCAGGTGTTTCTTAACCACTGCTTAAAGATTGCAATGTGGAATCCGAAACCACATCAATAAACGTTTCATACCCTATTACATTAAAGCCCACTTGGTCTATCTTAAGCTTTAAATAGATCTTTAACCTACACATTATTTTGTTAGATTTAGAAAATATTGCTTCTTTTTTTTTTTTGAGACGGAGTCTCGCTCTGTCACCCGGGCTGGAGTGCAGTGGTGCGATCTCCGCTCACTGCAAGCTCCGCCTCCCGGGTTCACGCCATTCTCCTGCCTCAGCCTCCCGTGTAGCTGGGACTACAGGCGCCCGCCACCACGCCCGGCTAGTTTTTGTATTTTTTTAGTAGAGATGGGGTTTCACCGTGTTAGCCAGGATGGTCTCGATCTCCTGACCTTGTGATCCGGCCGTCTCAGCCTCCCAAAGTGCTGGGATTACAAGCGTGAGCCACCGCGCCCGGCCAGAAAATATTGCTTCTATAGATCTTCCAAATGCTGATACATTTCATTATACAATATTAACAAATTACAGTAATTGATATCACCATCCATCTAATCAGAAAAGTTTTTACACACTGGGAAGCTGCCATGCTCACAGTTTCCCAAAATGCTAATTTTCACCTGAAAACTCAAATTTTATACTTGAGAACAAAAACTGTCAGTTGTTTCCCTTAGAATGACAGGCTACTCTTCATTTTTGGGAAAATATCTACTGCCAGAATCTAAGTATGCTTTGTCTTCAGTTGTTCTTTCAACTGAAAATGGAAGAAACATCTTGTTGAACTCACAACTTGGGCGGTTGCATAACTGCCTTTCTGCAAAACAGCCACAGTTCTTTGATATGAGCAGAAGTGCTTCATGCAGCTTCCCTTTCGTCACTCTGAATATTAAAAAGATGTGTGTTGTAGCCAGGCGCGGTGGCTCACGCCTGTAATCCCAGCACTTTGGGAGGCCGAGGTGGGTGGACCACGAGGTCAGGAGATTGAGACCATCCTGACCAACATGGTGAAACCCTGTCTCTACTAAAAATACAAAAATTTAGCTGGGCGTGGTGGTGCATGCCTGTAATCCAGCTACTTGGGAGACTGAGGCAGGAGAATCGCTTGAACCCAGGAGGCGAAGGTTGCAGTGAGCCGAGATCTTGCCACTGCACTCCAGCCTCGCAACAGAGCTAGACTCCATCTCAAAAAAAAAAAAGGAAAATAAAGAAAAAAAATGTGTGTTGCTGGGCATGGTGGCTCACGCCTGTAATCCCAGCACTTCAGGAGGCTGAGGCAGGTGGATTTTCTGAGCTCAGGAGTTCGAGATCAGCCTGGCCAACATGGTGAACCCAGTCTCTACTAAAATATAAAAAATGAGCCAGGTGTGGGGGCGTGTGCCTGTAGTCCCAGCTACTCAGGAGGCTGAGGCAGGAGAACTGCTTGAACCCGGGAGGTGGAGGTTGCAGTGAGTCAAGACTGTGTCACTGCACTCCAGCCTGGGCAACACAGTGAGACTCCATCTCCAAAAAAAAAAAGGGGATGTGTGTCCAGGGTCCAGATTTAATAACATTAATACTTGTTACTGTTGTTTTATCAAGGTCATTCTGGAAAGCAACTGGGCTTTTCTTTTTCCCCCTACTGCTTGGTGATGAAGTACATCATGATTACAAGGTGGTTTGGAGCAACCACCTTGATTCCTGCTAAGGCACTAGGAGTCTTTCCACCGCAACTTTTGTACCAGCGTAAATGTCAACACAGTGGAAAGATGAGTAATATTTTACTAGTATTAAGAAAATAGCTTTAACCACACAAACTCCTTGAAAGGGACTCAGGGGTGTAGGGACCCCACATTGAGAACCACTGAATTATGTTTTGTCATAGAAATGGAGGTAGTATATTTCCCACCATGTGGGTAAATGGTGGAGATTCAGACACAGTCTGTATAGCTAGTGTTTCGTATCTGTCCTTATTTTTGACTCTGTGAATGGCCACCCGAGGCTGCCAAGGGCTCATCGTTGAGATGGTGCTGGGCTTGTTGAGCTGGATATCCTAACTCCTGGGCCTTCTGGTTTGAAAGATGTACGGGCCAGGCAGGTGAGCACCAGGGCAAGCCACCTGACCCACAGGAAACCACTCTCCCCAACAGAAGCCACCTTATTTTCTTCCTGCTGAAAATAAGCCTCAGAGACCCAGGCGGTCAAACAACACCAACAAAAACAAACAAAAACCCATTTTAATCTCATAAGTAGGTCAGAGTTGCACATTTCATGAGAATTGGGTCCAAAATTCTCTATTTATCCAGGTACCACTAATTATCCAGATATTTCAGTTGAGCTGATTTAGTGAGCAGTTTCCGTTCTGCACTTTACATTTTTATGAATACAACTGTGGATAAAGTATGCACAGACATAGAATATTCTATTTCTTCTTTACGAATATATCTCTCTATAAAGTGTATTTATTCATATAGTAGCACCCTCCCCCTGCCCCGCTTTATCTGCAGTTTCTCTTTCCACGCTTTCAGTTACTCATGGTCCACTGTGGGGCTGAAAATAGATTGAGTAAAGTACAATACAATATTTGGACACAGAGAGGCCACATTCACACACCTTTTATTACAGCACATTGTTATAATTGTTCTATTTTATTATTATTTATTGTTAATCTCTTACTGTGACTAGTTTATAAGTTAAAATTTATCATATGTATGTTTACACAGGAAAAAACATAATATATGCAGGGTTTGGTATGAGCCACAGTTTCAGGCATCCACTGCAAGTCTTGGAACTTATCCCCACCGCATAAGGGGGGCTACTGTGTAATATTTGTATGAGTATTTTACTTAGTATATGTCTGTCCACAAAGTAGGCTTTCCTGTACCCATACATTAGAAAGACAGACAAGTAGATCTATAGAAGGCCACTGGAGAATCAGAATATGCCACACCAAAATATGTCACACCAGAATATGCCACTTTGGCATAAGGATTTTTTTTTAATTTTTTATTTTCATAGGTTTTTCGGGAACAGGTGGTGTTTGGTTACATAAGTAAGTTATTTAGTGGTGATTTGTGAGATTTTGGTGGACCCATCACCCAAGCAGTATACACTGCACCAAATTTATAGTCTTTTATCCCTCACCCTCTTCCCACCCTTTCTCCAAGAGTCCCCAAAGTCCATTGTAGCATTCGCATAAGGATTGTTTTGAGATGAGGACAATTAAGAAGCAGCAAATGCAGAAAAAGCAGGACCTAAATTTCCCTTTGTGAAGGTGTTTCTCCTCCCCTCTTCCATACCAAGAGGAAAACAACTCTTGTCACTAGAGACAGAAATTCAGCACTAAGACAGGTCTGCACAAACAAACCTCACAAATATCACCCTTACCTTTCATTCGGTTCCCCTATATGTTTACTCTCCAACTTCTACAAGCCCAGGTTGCTTCTTGCTTGTTTTGTTACTTCTCTGCAAATTTATCACCCTTTGTTAAAATGGTATATAAACTCCTGGGTCTAACAGCTTCTTTGGTTCTTCACTTCTTTTCTATGAATGTCCTTTCACACAAAAATTAAAATAATAACATAAAATAAGATTTTGTGTATCTTTTTGTCTGATGGTCTCACTTTTGTCAGTGTGATTAACAGGCCCCAGCTAAGGAACAGAAGAAGGTCAAGGAAAAATTGTATTTTCCTCCCTTAAACTGTGTAGTCCAGTATGACCAAACACACATAGTCACTAAGGGAAAGTGTTCAGCTGAAGGTGGAAGGGGATGCATTGGCCAAGGTTTCAAGAGGAGAATTGACTGCTTGGATTCAGTTCTTCATTTTCTCGAAGATAAGTCACCCAATGCCCCATTGTGTTAGTCTGTCAGGGCTGTCATCACAAAGTACCACAGACTGGATGGCTTAAACAACAGAAATTTATTGTCTCCAAGTTTTGCAAGCTGGAAGTCCAAAATCAAGGTGTCAGCAGGGTTGGTTCCTTCTGAGGACCTTGAGGGAGCATTTGCTCCATGCATCTCCCTAGCTTCTGGTGGTTTGCTGGCAATCTTTGGCATCCCTTGGCTTGTAGACTCACTTCCCTGATCTCTGTCTTCAAGTGGACATAGTATCTCCCTGTGTGTGCATTTGCCCAAATGTCCCCCTAATATCCCCTTTTACAAGGACACCACTCATATTGGATTAGGGCTACCCTAATGACATCCTCTTAACTAATTACTTTGTAGCAACCCCATTTCCAAATAAGGCCATAGAGTTATTAGGAGTTAGGGCTTCTGCATATGAATTTGAGGGAGAGACACTCAACTCATAACACCTTCGCTAATAATACTAGCAAATTATTCATAAGTAATAATAACATGAGGAAGAATCTAATAGAGGTGGGGAAGAGAGAGGGATGGTGAGGAGGAACCAGTGCAGATATCCCTAACTTTTTTGGCACCAGGGACCCATTTCATGGAAGACAATTTTTGCATGAATTGGGAGGTGGGGGGCAGAGGGTTTCAGGATGAAACTGTTCCAACTCAGATCATCAGGCATTAGATTCTCACAAGGGGCACACAACCTAGACCCCTCACATGTGCAGTTCACAATAGGGTTCATGCTCCTATAAGCATCTAACGCCTCCACTGACCTGACAGGAGGCAGAGTTCAGGTGGGAATGCTTGCTCACCTGCTGCTCACCTCCTGCTTTGCGGCTGGGTTCCTAACAGGCCACAGACGGCCTGGGGATTGGGGAACCCCTGAACTAATGGGGCAAAGTTTAGGAGAACAGGGGGCTCCATCCACACCATGAGAATGGGGCACCGGGTTTGTACAGAGCCAGTGGTGGCCCAGTGTCCCTGTGTCCCTGTCCTATACTGGATCCGGCTCATGAGACAGAGGCAGTTTATGGTTGGACTCCATGTGGTCCAGTCCTCCCTTGATAAAGAAGGTAATTCAATGGGAAGAAAGTGAACTATCCCCGGTCCCACTGTCACTGGCTTGTCTCTGGCTTGTAAGGACCGCCAATTTCACATGGAGTGTCTGGGACAGAGTCCTCACAAATTTGATTTGGTGCCAGTGATCTGGGGCTTTGTGGCAATCTTCTGCCCTGCTTGAGGTTACAGGCCAAGGTTAAAAGACCAGCGACCCAAAAGCCTGGCCACTAGAGTGTGGATGTTGGGTGGGATATTCACAACCATTCTACAGAAAGCCCAATGCCTGAGGTAAGACCATAAGCTCTACTCTCCTGATCTAAAAGACAAACACTCTTCTCTAAGACAAAGGCTATCTCTAAGACAAATGCTATCAGAATGATGATGAAAATCAATTTTCTGCCCATTTTTTTTTGTTCTGACAGATGTGACTGATCTCTGGCAACAAAATGCTCCAGATGAAAGAAATCAAAATTAAATACTGTCTGCAGTTTAACACTGCCACTAAATTCCATCTTTAGGTTGATTTTTATGTCCTCTTTATCAATTCACTGCTTGATTGAGAAAATGATTGTCTAGCTCAGTTATACCATGCCTTGCATTGACCAAGAGAGGTATCCCAGCCTCATGACACGGATATCGTAACTGTCAAATGGAGGCACTTCTGTGAGGCAGAGGGCACAATTCCATGCATGAGCTTGCAATGCACAATCTCTGCTATCAGGGACTCAACATTCTAGGATTTAGTTTTCCAGATTTGTTTCTTTGATTTAATGGAAAAGATGTTTCTATTTCCTACCCTGCTATTTTTATATTGAGACCAGAGTTCATTGGTACATCTTTTTGTTCCCATCAGCTTTTTCCCCTCTTGGGGTCCTGTTGTGTGCACTGGTCTCACAGCGTAGCTCAGAGGAGTTGCCCTAGGAAGGAATTACAATGGAGGACGGTCCTTCCCCACATGCATGCAAGTCCTCCAACACCATGCATGTCCAGCAGTGATCTTGGTGGCATTATGGACCAGAAAGAAAAGCCATAGTAAGAAACAGCTGTTTGGCTTGAAGATGTGTTGGTTTGCTTATGTTTGTAACTTGCTTGCTTTTTTGCTTTGGGTTTTCAAGATGCTGGTGCTATTGGTGACAATGGCAAGGACTCCTGTGTCTTGTGAACCATAACCAGCTCCTGGCATTCTCAAGTTGGTGGCAAGATGCATGTCATGTGCGTGGGGACTGCAGAGGCCCCATGTGGATGGATCCTTGGTGCTTCTCAGATAAGACCAAACTACTTAGGAAGCAAAACTGTGGTGGGAATAATGGGTCACATATAAGAGAAATATATATTTGTATATATATAGTTTCCTCTTGGTTTAATTTACTTTTTCATTACAGGATGATAGCGCTAGATGAGACATGATCTACAAACCAAACCACAAGCCACTTAGAGACATCAGGACGATGAAAATCAAGTTTCTGCTAATTTGTTGTTGCTGTTGTTCTGACAGATGTGATTTATCTCTGGCAAAAAAAAAAAAAAAAGTTCCAGATGAAAGAAATCAAAATTAAATACTGTCTGCAGTTTAATACTGCCATGAAATTGCATCTTTAGGTTGCTTTTTTTGTCCTGTTTATTTTATCAATTGACTACTTGATTGAGAAAATGATCGTCTGGATCAGTTATACTATAGGCTGCACTGGCCAAGATACCAAAATCATTGCAGAACCACTGTTTTTCATTCTGATAGTTTTACTCAGTAGACACTGTACCTCTCAGGTAACTAGGAAATCAGAGTAAAAGCTGCCATCGATAATGTCAGAACACTAATTTTCTCTCCTGCTTCTTGCCATTTCCTGCAGCTCAGACGGCATGGGAACCCATTACAGTTCCCTCATAGTGGAAAGCAAGCCGAGGATGCTTGCACTGGACCTGACCCAGGAAGTGGTGTCAAGCACCAGGTCCCTGGGGCAGCTCTTCCCTTCCTCTCTCTGATGTTTGCCCCCAGAGGAATGAAGATTCTTCTAGATTTTAGTATAGAATGGAGGTTGTCAGTGATACTCATATGTTAGAAAAAGCCAACAGAGCAATAATGTCTCCAAGAAATGAAAGATGCAGCTTTTAGAATAAATGGAAATTACAGTTCAGTTTTTAATTATTTGCAAGATACTTGAAGATTTCAAAAACCTATTTCATCAACTCTAACAATAGCCCTTTACTGGTATAATTATCTGCATTTTGCAGGAGTAGAGTTGAGGTACAAAGAGAAGACACATTATACTTGCCTGAGGCTTTGATGAAACTTCTGACAATATCAGGGGACATATACTTCTAACAGTATTTTTAGTTACTTGATGGACAACAATTGCTTCTCTTTTTAAAGATTACAGTCATTGAGGAATTCACCATATTTCTGTAGTAGGAAGAATGTTTATATCTGTGTCTTGTCTTTCTGATTAAAGGTATGTGCTTCCATCACACTACCTGACTTCAAACTATACTACAAGGCTGCAGCAACAAAAACGGCATGGTACTGATACCAAAACAGATATATAGACCAGTGGAACAGAACAGAGGCCTCAGAAATAACACCACACATCTACAACCATCTGATCTTTGACAAACCTGACAAAAACAAGCAATAGGGAAAGGATTCCCTATTATATAAATGGTGTTGGGAAAACTAGCTAGCCATATGCAGAAAGCTGCAACTGGATCCCTTCCTTACACCTTGTACAAAAGTTAACTCAAGATGGGTTGAAGACTTAAACATAAGACCTAAAATCATAAAAACCCTAGAAGAAAACCTAGGCAATACTCTTCAGGACATAGGCATGGGCGAAGACTTCATGACTAAAACACCAAAAGCCATGGCAACAAAAACCAAAATAGACAAATGGGATCTAATTAAACTAAAGAGCTTCTGAACAGTAAAAGAAACTATCATCAGATTTGAACAGTCAACTTACAGAATGGGAGAAAATTTTTGCAATCTAGCCATCTGACAAAGGGCTAATATCCAGAATCTACAAAGAACTTAAACAAATTTACAAGAAAAAACAAACAATCCCATCAAAAAGTGGGTGAAGGATATGAACAGACACTTCTCAAAAGAAGACATTTATGCAGTCAACAAACACATGAAAAAATGCTTATCATCACTGGTCATCAGAGAAATGCAAATCAAAACCACAATGAGATACCATCTCACACCAGTTAGAATGGTGATCATTAAAAAGTTAGGAAACAACAGATGCTGGAGAGGATGTGGAGAAATAGAAACACTTTTACATTGTTGGTGGGAGTGTAAATTAGTTCAACCATTGTGGAAGACAGTGTGGTGATTCCTCAAGGATCTAGAACTAGAATTACCATTTCACCCAGCAATCCCATTACTGGGTATATACCCAAAGGATTATAAATCATTCTATTATAAAGACACATGCACACATATGTTTATTGTGGCACTGTTTACAATAGCAAAGACTTGGAACCAACCCAAATGCCCATCAATGATAGACTGGATAAAGAAAATGTGGCACATATACACCATGGAATACTATGCAGTCATAAAAAAGGATGAGTTCATGTCCTTTGCAGGGACATAGATGAAGCTGGCATATTCTCAGCAAACTAACACAAGAACAGAAAACCAAACACCACATGTTTGCACTCACAAATGGGAGTTGAACAATGAGAACACATGGACACAGAGAGGGGAACATCACACACCGGGGCCTGTCGGGGAGTGGGGGCCTGGGAGAGGGATAGCATTAGGAGAAATATCTAATGTAGATGATGGGTTGATGGGTGCAGCAAACCACCATGGCACATGTGTACAAACCTGCATATTCTGTACATGTACCCCAGAACTTAAAGTATATATATATATATATATGGTATTTGCTTCCTCTTTGGCAATGTAATGGCCACACCATGTCATCATCAGGAGTGTCTTTCTATCTTGGATGCAAGTTTTTACCCGGTGCATTTGTCAAAGTGCTCTTAGCTCTTGAAAAAACAGGTTCTCTGCTCCCATAAGGAAGCGAGAAGAAAAGAATTTTCCAGCTTTCTAAAAGGCAATGTGTGTTCTGTCTTAGCCACTTCCCATCACTCCCAGCCCCACCAGGAAAAGTCAGTATTCATTTTTGATGTAGAAAAGTAATTGCATCTAAGTTACCTTAACCAGGCTCCATAATTCAAGTCAAAAGCAACCAAAAGCAGAATGAAAAACACATGGTAAAGAATGGAAACAGCATGGTCTATTAAAATACCTTTGCAGTTTGCTTTTATCTCTCCTTCCAGACATCCTGCCTAGGGTCGCTCTCTTCTGCTCTGCACCAGGGTCCCCCTCCTCCCTTCCCTAAGCCAGCAGTCCTGGAAGGCAGCCTTTGATGTGAGGGCTCCCCACTCCTGCATCTACCTTCTGCAAAATTACAGGAAGAGGCTGGAAGCCCGTGCGCTGTTGCAAAGACCCTGAAACAATGCAGAAGAGGGGCCAGGCACTCAGGCGGGGATATTTTCCACTTATTTTGTGGCACAGAAGGGAGGTGCATGAGAACACAGGCACAGCAACACCCGGCACTCCCACACTTAGGCACAAATAGTGCTGGGGTGCAGATGCTGCCGAGGAGGTGTGGGGTTGCTGAGAATTAGCGGAGTTGCTCTGAAGCTTCTCAGAGGTCTCTACTCACATGGCCCTATCACTCCTTGGTGAATGGTGCAAGGTTTTGGCTTTTTCTTTCTTTTCCTTTTTTTGATAAAGACTTATGTTTATAGAGCTGATCAAATAGGAAGGTATTTCATTGGCTGTAGCCTAAAGGATCAAACTAAGCTATCTGCAGAGAATGGAGGATGCCTGAGAGGGGGGTGTGGGAGTAAGAGAGCCGCCCTTAGCACTGTAAGAATCCAGGCAAAAGGAAAAAGAAAACCTGCAAAGATGGTTTATAGCAGGGAACTGCAAATGTTGGTGGCTACCCACACCAGGAAGTACATTTTTACATCACAACCACTTCAAAGACCCTCACATTTAATGCTAGAAAAATATACTGTCATGAAAAAATTCTGGAAAGAATTTCTTACTATGTGAAAAGCATTCTGTTCCCTTTAATTCTATTTTTTCCTGCTCTAGTCAATTTCTTTTTGTTGTTAAAAATGTACTGATCTCAATCCACTGAACTGATTTCATGACCCATAGCATGAACTATGAAACTGACCCTGAGCTTGAAACACTTCTGTTTCAATGAAGCCTGGACAAGACAGAGTGTCTCGTGAACATGTGGAGAGGGCAGCAGAAAAGCACCCCAATTTACAACAACGTCACAAAAGAAAAGCGAGCTCCGGGGCTTGGAGGATGGAGGTGCAACTCTCAAATGTCAATAATCAATAGGAGAAACGTGTCCCTGACTCAAACAGAGGCTCTCGCGAGGGAGTTACATCATTGATCTGCCTTATAAGAAACTTTACTTCGGCATTTCTTGTCTTTCATGTGAAAGGAGTAAGAGTATTTGAGGTGGCAGGAAAGCATTTAGATGTTGAAGAATCCCTCTAAACCATTGTGCTTACAGCTAAGGCAGCTTCACTAGGCCCTGGGTGCCTGGGTATGAGGCTTTGGGCTCAGAGAAGGGACCCCTTCTGACAGGGCCCTGAGAATCTGCAGTTACACCTGTGGACCTCACATACTTATTAAAAGCGCTCTCAAAAGCGCCTCAGTTTGGACCATAAATTCAACGGTCACCCTAAGTATGAATAACTGAGAAAGGTATATCTAGAGTAGGCAGTCTACTTTATTCTTACTGCTTTGTCACAAAAACACACAACCCATGTGAATTCACCTCTGATTTCTAACACTGTGATGCTCATATTAAGGAAAGGATCAAAGTAACGCAACCGGGTACCAGGTAAGTAATCCTGTTCCGAGAGCTCGTGGTCATAAAAGGTTCCACTCAGCTGCAAAGCTGCTGAGGGTGTCCCCTAGTCCTTCCCACCTGGAGCAACAAAGGTCCTTTTAGATTCCAGTCCTAGAGGCCCTGCGCCATCCCCAAGTGGGTGGAGGTATGTGTATACGTGTAGGGGCGGCCCGTGCCATTCACAAGCGAGATCTAGACATAGCTCAGCTGACACAGATTTGGGAGCCAGGGGCTTGCCGAGCTGTGAACACCCCATATTCCCCAAACTGCAGCTCATCTCCAGCTTCTAGTTTCCCACTTCTTTTGTCCTCAAATAATTCTCATGTCCCGTTGGCTTGCTCCCTCCCTGGTGGATCAAAGCTGGCTTGTTTGCTGGGCTGTGGAACTATCTTCCATCCCTGAGAGGTGGTGCTCCTCATAGGCAGCCAGCCTGACTTGGAGGCCCGCTTACTATCCCCTCCTGTGGGCAGGCCCTCCCGTGGCTGCCCCATGACCACGCTTGTCCTCTCCCTTGGCTTTGCGTGGGTCAGCTTGTTCTGCCACCTTGTTAGGCTGGTTCCTGGAGCTTCTGTCTAGCTGGTTCCTTGTTAGGCTGGTACCTGGGTCGCCACCCTGTCCCTGGTCACCTGTGTGGCCGGACCCTGTGTCCCTCACTGGAGCACCCTGAGCTAGGCTACCTCAGCTCTTCCTTACCTGCTCCTCTTGCTGTGAGGATCCTGCTTCCAGCTCTGCCCTTGGCGGCTGCTCTGTACTCTGTACAGACACCCTGGTTGACGGGAGGCATGTCATGGCCTGTCCCCACGCTGGGCTTTCATTTTTACTTTGTAACCTACTTTTATCGAATGTCTGTGGTTGCTTAAAAGTCAATAATATATCTGGAGATCGGGTGAGATGGATTGTTCTAAACTTCACCTTGATAAGATAAAACAATGTTGAAAGTTGACTGTGAGCCTTTGGTGTCCTTTACTGCAGAGGAGAAGGGCAGAAGGGGATGACCTGTCCTGTTTAATGTGGCATACAAAACCCGAATCTGGCCAGGATCCAGAGGTTTCCACCCTCCCTCCACTGCCACAAGGAAGGAAAAAGGACTTAATAAACACCAGAGACTTGACTGCACAATATGATGGTAAAGAAATCGCAGTTCTGCCTCTTAGCAATTGGTAGCAAAATGATAGTCTCCCAAAATGTGCACGTCTGAATTCCTGGAACCCGTGAATATGACACCTTACATGGCAAGAGGGTCTTTGCAGATGTGATTAAGTTAAGGATCCTGGCCGGGCGCAGTGGCTCAAGCCTGTAATCCCAGCACTTTGGGAGGCCGAGACGGGTGGATCACGAGGTCAGGAGATCGAGACCATCCTGCTACACGGTGAAACCCTGTCTCTACTAAAAAATACAAAAACTAGCCGGGCGAGATGGCGGGCGCCTGTAGTCCCAGCTACTCGGGAGGCTGAGGCAGGAGAATGGCGTAAACCCGGGAGGCAGAGCTTGCAGTGAGCCGAGATCGCGCCACTGCACTCCAGCCTGAGCGACAGAGCTAGACTCCGTCTCCAAAAGAAAAAAGAAAAAAAAAAAAGTTAAGGATCCTGAGATAGGGGGATTATTCTACATCAACTGGGCAGCCCCCAATGTAATCACCAATGCCCTTATATATGAAAGATGGAGGCTGGAGAGCCAGGGTGAAAGAGAAATGGGAAGTTGCTGTGCTCTGGGCTTTGAAGACGGAAGAAGGGGCCATGAGCCAAGGAATGCAGGCAGCTTCTAGAAGCTGGAAAAGGTGGGGAAACATACCTACCCTAGAGCCTCCGGAATGCATCCCTGCCGATACCTTGATTCTGGCCTAGTGAGACCCGTTTCAGACTTCTGACCTCCAAAAATTTAACACAGTAAATCTGTGTTGCTTTAAGACAGTATGTTTATGGTAATTTGCTAGGGCACCCATAGGAAACCAGTACAGCGACTAGAGCTCCTTAGTTCAGATACTTTTCTGGATTTGTTCTCTCATCTGCAACTGAGGAATTGTGATTGTCCCTGCACCAGGTGGCTGCTGTGAAGATGGCGGGACAGTGCAAAGCAAGTCAAGCCTACGGGGTACTTTCTGCCATACAGGGTGGGCTCAGTTGACGGTAGCCGTGGCTATTAGTGCTTCCTTGAATCCCTGCAAGTGATGGACAAGGTCACTGTTATTGTTCTCATTTTACAGGTGTGGTTCTGGGAAGTTAAAACCTTGCCTGGGCCCAGTGTGAGTGGTAGAACAAGGACCTTGCGCCCTGGCAACCTGACTCACCAGCTCCCACCTCCCTTCCTTGACAAAATGCAAGTGTAGGGGACGTTTTTAAAGTGAAGTTTCAGTGGTGAACAAGGGACATTAAACTTGGATCCTAACAAGAACACTGTGACCAGTGATAGGCATTGTTGGGGCTCAGCAAACGACACCCCAAAGTGTGGCGCTGTGGCCTGCTGAGTGCTTTGAATGGAAGCGCACTGGAAAGGCCTCTGAAGCAAAGTCTCTTTCTGATCTTCTCCTGTCCTCCTCCTGTTTCCTTTCCTCCCTTAAGGCAGGTCAGAGAAGCCAGAACCACTCTTCCTACAAAATAAAACTTAGAAGGAGGCCAGGCATGGTGGCTCATGCCTGTAATCCCAGCATTTCGGGAGGCCGAGGTGGGCAGATCACCTGAGGTCAGGAGGTCAAGACCAGCCTGGCCAACATGGTGTAACCCCGTCTCTACTAAACATACAAAAAATTAGCCGGGCGTGGTGACGGGCGCCTGTAGTCCCAGCTACTTGGGAGGCTGAGGCATGAGAATCACTTGAACCTGGGAAACGGAGGTTGCAGTGAGCTGAGATCGAGCCACTGTACTCCAGCCTGGGCAACAAGAGCAAAACTCTGTCTAATAAAACCCTAGAAATATTACTGTAAAGTTTCCCTGGCCCTTTTGTGTAGGAATTGAATATAAAGAAATTCCCAAACCTATCTAGTCTGAAAGGAGATCCTAAGACCTCATTCCACAGAGGTCCTGCCGTGTGTCTGGGAGGAAGGACTACCCCACAGAGAGGCCAAGATGAATCAGAGCAGACAGGCCTTGCTAGGGTTCCCCACTCAGTCTGTTGCCATTAGGCCATACCCATTATGTCCAATTACATTTTTACACCACTATACACTCTTCATCAAATCTAAACATAAAAATGGACAGTCTTCTCTGGGATCTTTGGGTCTTCATTTCTGAAGCCTCCCATGTCATGAAATAAATGAGTTATGCTTTTCTCTTGTTAATCTAGATTTTGTAATAGGAATGCCAGCCATGACCCTTATGATGGGGAGGAAGAGTTTTGTACCATTCCGCCTCTACGATATGAATTACAGTCGCAAAGTTTCTAAGATCTCAAATTAAACATATACAAATAGATTATTCACACCTTCATCCTTCAACAGACATTTGTTTAGCACCTACTAGGCACCATTCACTGTAGTAGGTATTGGGGATATCTCAGTGAATAAAATAGAGTTTCTGCATTCATTGGAGTTCACATTTTATTGGAGGAGAGATAAACATATATATGTATGCAGATGTGTACATGTGTGAGATAGCAAGTAAATCAGGGTAAGGAGCTAGAGATTGATAAGGAGTGTCATTTTAGATGAAGTGTTTAGGGGAAGCGCTCAGATTGGGTATGAATGAAGGAAGGAGGAAGCCTTGTGTTTGTCTTGGAGAAGAGTCTGACAGAGATGCCAGCAAGTGTGAAGGCCCTGGGGCAGGGCAGTGTTTGGCACAGCTGGGTCAGGGCAATATGACTGGAGCCCCTCTAGATGGACAGAGAGAGAAGGAAGAGATGAGGTGAGATTCCTGGGGCATGGATCATGTAGGAATCTGTCGGCTACGGTTGGAGTTAGGATTTTATTTCGACTTGGGAAGCCATTGGAACATTTGGGAAAAGGAGACACACTGTCTAATTTAAGTTACAAATATGATCACTAATTTTAAACAGAGACCTGTGGTTAAATGGAGCTCACATTGGCCTCTGGGGTTGCCTGGTTGCTCCTGCCCGAGGCTGGCGGAGGTTTGATGACACTTCCCAGGAAAGAGTGAAGCACAGCAGACAAAAGTAGAAGCAGCTCAGGGCAGCATGCCAGGATCCTGCCAGAGCTCATCAGCAGCCAGAGTGGAGGATATGCTGCCGCTGCTGCTTCATAATAGCAGCTGAAGGGTTTATCAATCCTTCTACCCAACTTTCATTATTTAAACAATGTTGAACTTGCCACTGTGAGTTTCCAAACTGTCTGACTTGTGGAGAGCCCTGTCTTAACTAGAAGGTCCTCATCCCACTCTTTCTTACTGCCTGCAGAGTTTTTCCACCTGAGAGTGTTTGTAGACACAGAACCATGGGTGTTCTTATTTCTCCCCTCACCTGGATGATCGCCCATGCTGGTTAATTGGAGTGCCAACACATTTGCACCTGCATAGATTTTTACATTTTCAATTTGCAGGAATAGAGAAACAGGGGCCTAAAAGGAGTTTGTCTCAGGCACTTTCCACATCTTAGCTTTATGTCTTATACGTGCTATTATTTTTTCACTGGACCTAACTGATTTGAATGTCTTGTTTGACCTCTGTCTTTGATTTTGGGATTGGAAGGGCATAACATTTGGCCATTGGTTCTCTATTCAATGTAAATAAAGTTGAAGTAAAGAGACTATTCTCTCTCGCCTGCTTTTTTGGTTCCTAAAGTAGATTTAAAGAGAGCAAAATATTATAGTTTCCTAGTAAGTTAATTAAAAGATTCTGAAGAAAATTGGACTGTTTTTCAAAAAGGAAGTTTACAGAGTTCAGAATTTTTTCAGCATTTCCATCCTCTTCTCTTCCCCCAACACACACAGGCTCATACAGAGACACACACAGACACACGCAGAGACGTGTGCACACAGAGACATGTGCACACACAGACACACCCACACAAACTAATACATTAGTAAATGGAAGCCCCCAAGTCATTGAATCTACTCCTTAAGCATACAATATCATCAGATATTAATACTTATTGCGTCCAAAAATTCCGTTTAAAAAACACGTCCTTGTGCTACGTATCAAAAGGTAGGGAGTAAATATGAAACCTGCTTCCCAGCCAGGACTGCAGAAGGGAAAAGTACTAGCCAAGAAGAAATACTTCCAGCTCCTTCCTTTGGATTTCAACACTCCTTCAACCCAGCTGAATTAAACACAACTGTTTGGTTCAGCAAATATTTATTAGGCAGCTGTGCACTGTGTGCAAGTTACAGTGCTAGCTCTCAGGTTTAACTAAGGTGGATGAATGTACTTCCCAGCCTCTTGAGAAGGTGCTGAAACTAAAGGGAGAATTAAAAATGAAAAATAAAAATAAGTTCAAGTCCTCATTCTTTTCTTCTTTCTTTTTTTTTTTTTTTAAAGGAGTCTCTCTCTGTCACCCCGGTTGGAGTGCAGTGGCACGATCTCGGCTCACTGCAACCTCCACCTCCCCGGTTCAAGCAATTTTCCTGCCTCAGCCTCCTGAGTAACTGAGATTACAGGCACATGCCACCATGCCCAGCTAATTTTGGTATTTTTTAGGAGAGGCAGGGTTTCCCCATGCTGGCCAGGCTGGTCTTGAACTCCTGACCTCAGGTGATCTGCCCACCTCGGCCTCTCAAAGTGCTGGGATTACAGGCGTAAGCCACCGCGCCGGGCTTCATTTTTAAGATGAGGTCCTTTCTCCGTTGTGGGGACTTTTCCAAGTTTCTAGCGGGATTAGTGTGAAACTGGCATTGCACTGCCTGCGTTCAAATCCGGCTTCCTCTGTACTGCCTCTGTGCCCCTTTGCTTCTCACTGCCTCAGTGTCCTCACCTGTAAACAAGGAAACCAGAAGCACTCCTCATAGTGCCAGCCTGCACATCCTGTGTGTGTGTGCGCAGCACACACAACACTGCTGCACACACAACACTGCTGCACACACCAGGAGCACTCAAACGTCAACAACTACCATCTCTCTAATTCAGAGCTTTGTTTTATTTTAAATTTGGAATCCAAATTAGTCCTATTCCAAATTCTTTATGAAAATGATTTTTTTCTTTTTTCCCCTTTTACTTTGGGGAGCCAAGAGACTTCCTTATTTCATGTTACAAAATGTTGGATTTTTGAAATGTCCGAAAGAGAACAAAGAGAAGTGAAGTAGCCTCGTCCTTAAGTCGTTACCCACCCCTCAACACATCTGGCATATTTTCTGGTACCTTCGAAGAAGTCTTACCACTTTCCATCTCCGTATTGTTCACATTCCTTCCCACCTCTAATGTTCTCAGTGTCTGCTAATTTCTCCTTTCCTCGAGGCGCCACGTCCCTCTCTCTGTAAACTTTATCCCAAGTATTTAAAAACATCTGTAGATTTTTGCCCTCAACCTGAAGCATTCATTTATGTCATTCGAACCATGTTGTCCCTTGCATATGGCAACAGGGTTGCTTTTTTGCAATTCAAGTCTAATGCCAACTGAATAGGAAAGTACTGGAAAGAAATACATTGGCCGGGCACGGTAGCTCACGCCTGTAATCCTAGCACTTTGGGAGGCCAAGGCGGGCGGATCGCCTGAGGTCAGAAGTTCGAGACCAGCCTGGCCAACATGGTGAAACCCTGTCTCTACTAAAAATACAAAAATTAGCAGGATGTGATGGCCTATGCCAGCTACTCAGGAGGCTGAGGCACTAGAATCACTCGAACCTGGGAGACGGAGGTTGCAGTGAGCTGAGATCGTGCCACTGCACTCCAGCCTGGGCAATAGAATGAGACTCCATCTCAGAAAAAAAAAAAGACATTATCTTTAACTTGGTTGCACCCTCTGCAATGAATGACACGGTTCTAAGCTTCAGTTTCCTTCTCTGAAAATAGGAGTAATAATAAAATTAATAATAATGTTTACCTATAGGGCTGTTGTATTAAATGAGCTTAAACATAGTTCCTGGACATCATGATCATTCAACCAATTTTAACTTTTTTTTTTTTTTTAGACAGGGTCTTGCTCTCTTGCCCAAGCTGTTTTCAAACTCCTGGGCTCAACCAATCCTCTTACCTCAGCCTCCGAAACTAGCTATTATTTGTAATAGACTAAATCATTCTGATTGGTTATTTACAATTTTTATAATTGGTGGTAACAATTAGACTGTTTTGTGTTTGCATAGAATTTTGCATTACCAAAACTTTCATGATTATTCTTAGTGTAGAAAATTTAGTAAACTATTTAAAATGTAGAGAAAAATGTAAAATTACTACTAATCTTATCCTTCAGCATCAATAATTTTATATATTTTGGTGTATTTTTTCAGTTCATATATTATGAATATTGTTTTCTAGTTTGAGTTTTAAAAATTAAAAGTTCTATGCAAACTTTATTTTTGGTGGTTGCATATATTCCATACTATGACTATATCATATTTTATTTAACAATACTTCACTTTTGAGCTATTGCACTGTTTGTTGGTTTAAGTTATTACATATTATTACATATATATATATAATGTTTTCATATAACCCATTGTGCTTCATCTTAACCATTTCATCTTCCTACAAAGGATACGACTTGGAGTAGAATATTCAAATCATGTCATTTTCTATTTTGTGTTCATACAAAACCATAAACTGATATGTTGAAATTAGTCTAGATTTATCTGCACAAAACTAAGTCCACGCAAAAAGCACTATGATGGCTTTTACTTAACATGAAAATAGGTGGTTCCCACAGCCGCTTCAGATACCATCTAGATATGCTTACTCTTTAAAGACTAGAATGACAGTGCTTTGGGAGGCTGAGGCAGGCAGATCACCTGGGATCAGGAGTTCATGACCAGCCTGGCCAATGTGACGAAACACTGTCTCTACTAAAAATACAAAAATTAGCCGGGCGTTGTGGTAGGCGCCTAAGTAATCCCAGCTACTCGAGAGGCTGAGGCAGGAGAATCGCTTGAACCCAGGAGGTGGAGGTTGCAGTGAGCCGAGATCATGCCACTGCACTCCAGTCTGGGTGACAGAGTGAGACTCCTTCTCAAAAGATAAACAAACAAACAATAAAAAAAGACCAAAATGAAATTATTGCACTTTCCTCTTAATATCTAATTACATGCTCCTCCTTAATAAAACACGTCAAGGGTGTTTTATACATTGTTGCCTTGATATGGTTTTAGTTCAGTTTAATTTTTCAGTATTACTTTCTAACTGCTACAAAAATCCTGTGTTAAAATGGATTTTTTATTCCTCTTTTCTCTATCTAAAATGTATCCATTAAATTCAGATGAAGTACCAAATTGTGAAACATTAAATTGCTCAGAACTTATGTGAGTTCTTTTCTATTTTTCATCCATAGTTTAGTGTATTAGAGACTAAGTGAGGAGGTGCTGACAAATCAATGGTAATAAAAAAAATCATTAAACAGATTTTGTGGGGGCATGGAGGGCATGCAGATCAAGGCACAAAGTGGTTGAGTTTTTCATGATTCAGAAGGGACCAGTAATAGTGTAGAAGTCAATTACCAGATCATACTTTGAACTGATGTTATATTGCTATATTCTAATAACATGTCTTATCTAAATCTTTATCTTTTTATACTTCTCATCTATCCAACTATTATGAATATTTTAATATGTTGACTAAACAAATTGGTCATAATGACATATAGAGATAACCAATTTTCAAGGAATTCGATTTTGAATTAACAG
>NW_012117599.1:9573260-9642072 GCF_000951035.1 Colobus angolensis palliatus
GTCTCTCTCTGTCGCCCAGGCTGGAATGCAGTGGTCTCGATCTGACCTCGTGATCCACCCGTCTCGGCCTCCCAAAGTGCTGGGATTACAGGCTTGAGCCACCGCGCCCAGCCTAAAATATTTTTTAATATAGGAAAATGCCTCCAAAATGTCATCGTTTGAGTGGATTAGTCAGCTACTCAATTAAATACAAAAACTTGTGTAAGGGGTCAGATGGATCTCAACATGTAATAGACCTTATTCCAGCCCATCCTGGATACCCCAAAACCCCGACTTGGTCATTACACATTCTATGTATGTACTGAACACTCACGTGTACCCCATAAATATGTAAAATATTATGTATCGATAAAAATTGTAAAAGCCTAGCAATAAAATAAAATTCAAATAATATTCCTCAAGAAACAAAACAACGATAATAAACTTACATACAGCAAATATGAGCTACAATATCATTAATCTGTAATGCAGGTGTTTATTAACACTATCTTTGGACCGCAGAATAATTTAGAAAAAAAAAAGACTGGACAGACAACTTTTTTTGTCTTTTTAGATTAGACTTGATAAAGTGTCTTGCATGGAGTCTAGCTAGAGGATGCTTATATATATGATCTCTATTATCATATATATGGCATCCTATCAGTATTGAGATTGTTACACAATTGACCAGAGCATTACTCAGGACTGTGTATCTTGGAGTTTTCCCTGCTCTGGAAATTGTAAAATATTCATGCATTTCCTTTTCAAAGCATGCAATAGCTCTCTGGGCTTTCAAACCATCAGCTGCGAAGAGTCATGTTGTATAAACACACTTTCCCAGAGTAATCAAACTCATCAGTAATTTGCCTTTTCAGCCCAGGCTTTCCGGAAATTCTGTCAGGGAGAAAAAGTTCAAGTGCACTGTGGCTTTCCCCCTTTCCAATGTTTATTGTATAATATTTCTTTCTTTTGCTTTCCCCTTAAAAAATGTTTTCCGTTGTTTAAAACGGATTCCCACTGAGAGGGGGCAGGGGTTCAATTTTATTTAAATCTCTCCTCATTCCCGATGAACAGGGGTTCTCTGTCTTCAAGCTGACACCCCCCGGTAGCTCTGGGCAGGGCGGCTTCTGTTCTTGGGCTCTGTCATTGGTGGGAGCCAGCTGCCAGCACCACCTGCATCTCTGCTGTGGTCGCCGAGCTCCCAGTGCCCAAGAGCTTCCTCCCAGGGCTGGGACACTCCCTCTGCATGGAACAAGATGCCTACAGAGCTACTGTCCAAGCCTGCTGCAGAGACAGGCTGGGAAGGATGGCAAGGGTGAGAGAAAAGCATGGGGGAACCAGTGGCGCTTACCTGCGGTGTCAGGGTTCTGTCTTCTGTCCTCCAGCCTGATGAGCAGGGACAGCAGCCGTGCAGGCAGATGGCCGGGTTGGATGGCCCCAACCTTCTGTGCAGCTGCCAGCCAGCTGCGCTGCCCTTGTCAGTGGCGCTATAAATAAGGCACGTCTGGACATCGGCCAGGCCCAGGAGATAAGAACCCAGCCCCTGGCTCCCACATGCCTTTTAAGGTCTCCAGATTAAAGGAGGCTCAGCTTCCAGATGGGAAGGGGCTGCCATGTCCTCACTTGTCCTGCCTGCTTCAAGGACAGCCCAGGCCTCATATTTTCCACGAATCCAAAGGGTGGCTGAACTGGGAAGGCCACCAGCGCCAGAAAGGGACCTTGCTTTGTCATACAAGAGGCAGAGCCTCCAACAGGCTGCCCAGCTCCATCTCTGTGCACCCCTCAGACTAGGTGACTGGCTTGGAGGCCCAGGAGTGGAAGGGCACTTCCCCCAGGCCACACAGCACCTCCGTGAGCTGGGAAGTGTGGATTTCTAGTGCTGCCTTTTGGAACAAGCTCACTGACCTTCTCTTTGGCTTACGAGGGCCTTTGCTTGGGTGAGAGGATGTTGGGAAAACCGAACAATCGACTTAACAAATGCCAGGCATTTGTGAAGCCATGGAGTGGAATACATTCGCAGAAAGTTCTCTCCCTCCCTATCCTCCCTGCTCAGGCATGATTATAAGGGTTTCTTGAGCCACACACTGTTTTCTCTATAGAATTACAACAGCGAAATCTTCCCAGAGCCTTTTTAAAGCCATATGCTGGGAGAGGAAAGAGAAAACTGATTTGGGGGACCAACGGCTCCCGATTCTTCCTTAATGTCTTACTTATGAGTAGGTGAAAAGGCACTCACCCACGACGAGGGCCAGCCTCTTCCGAGGACTATTTGGCGACAGCTGTCTGCGTTACCACAACAATCCTAAGCCTGCAGATTTATCCCAAGGAAAGAATAGTGGATGTGGGCAGCGATGTAACCGCAAGGACATTTCTCGAAGCTCTTTTTTTCTTAGAATTAGGAGAAGTTGGGAACAACCTAAATGGCTAACAAAACGGGGCTGATTAAATGAGAAATAGTGTATAAAAAAACAGAACAGACCAGCCACAGTGGCTTATGCCTGTAATCCCAGCATTTTGAGAGGCTGAGGCAGGAGGATCACTTGAGCCCTGGAGTTCAGGACTGCAGTGAGTTATGACCGTGTCACTGCACTCCAGTCTGGGCAACAAAGCAAGACCCTATCTCTAAAAATAAAATAAAAAACAAAGCAAAGCAAAACATGCTGCAACCTTTAGAAATGTCAAAGGAGAATATTTAATGATATAGGAACAACGCATATAATAATATATAGAAAATAAAAAGCAGGTCATGGCTCCGCCTGTAATCCCAGCACTTTGGGAGGCTGAAGGGGGTGCAGATCACATGAGGTCAGGAGTTCGAGACCAGCCTGGCCAACATGGTGAAACCCTGTTTCTATTAAAAATAAAAATAAAAAAATTAGCCAGGCGTGGTAGTGGGCATGTGTAATCCCAGCTACCTGCGAGGCTGAGGCAGCAGAATCGCTTGAATCCAGGAGGCGGAGGTTGCAGTGAACCAAGATCGCGCCATTGCACTCCAGCCTGGGCAACAACAGTGGTCACCCTTCAGGGGAAAAGGGCGTATGTATAATATGAAGTTACTACACACAAGTAAGCACCCCCTCCCACACACACACACACACACACACACATCCTGAAAGGATGTGCCACCAATGTGGAAGGTGGTGATGGCTGGAGGAATGGATATGGCTGATTTTATTTTCTTCTTTGTCTTATATGCAATCTCTAAATTATTTACAATAATGTTGTATTCCTTTTATAAGAAAATTAACTTCATCTAAAATCTTAGTTTCTGAGAATCAGAAGACAGCTTTCTGTGTTTCTGCATTAATGAATCTCAGTTTATTTTAAGGTTACAGAATTCCTTGGGATTTCCCCACTCTTTGGAAAAACCTATGTAAGGCCTAGAAGCTCTTTTTCATGCCATTTCCAATGATCTGATGTAGCTGGATCTGTCGAATCCTCCAAGTGCCCCTGTCAAGGCAAAGGCAAGGCAAGAAAGAGAGAAAGAAAAGAAAAAAAAAGCACTAAGAGAAAAAGAAGGAAAAAGGAAATAAACTTTATATAATATATGCAATCATAATGTATATTTTTCTCACACCCAGTCACTTTTATCCGACCTAACATGCCCCATTTATGCTCCAATCAGGACATTAGAAAGGCACTTAATGGGCCTTTTATTTAAAGAAGGTGCATGTTCTGATGATTGTTTTGTTTTTTAAAAATTGTTTTTAACGTAAGTAATGACCTCCCGATCTGACTGTGTGATATAGAGGAACTCTTCTTTTACTTAGAACTCATTTTCAGTGACATGTATGTTGGAAGAGGGGACTCCTTTCCTGACCTGGCTCCTGTAGTACGGAGGGCCTGAAATCCTTTAATTCCCTCGTCTGTCTACGGAGACCAGCATGGGGTTGCCTCCCCCATGAACAGGACCTGGCCTAAGACATAGCACTGGGTGGTTTCAATGCTTTTGTGTTGAGTCTTATTGCCAGAGGAGCCTCTATGACAGACACAGCCCAGGGCAGAGCCTGCAGGCTGAGCCCCATTCTCTGGACTATTATTTGAAGTTGTGGTGCCAAAGCCCTGCTTGGACTATCCAAAGTCCTTCTTGAGTAAGTGCTGACTGCCTACCTCAGAGACTAGCCAGCTGAACCATGGAAAGCATCCTGCAGGTGTCCAGGGAAGAGGGGGCACTTCCAGTCTCAGGTCAGCCTCTGGAGTAGGGTAGAGTTTCTCAAGAGAAGGACAAGATCAGGAAGAGATGGCACTGAGAGTCCTAAGGAAGGACCTCTCTTGGAGGAAGCTAGGCTGGAGGCCAAGGAATTGGGGTGCCCAAATAAAGGACTTTCTGAAAGGGCTCACCAGTTTGCAGGGCTCATCTTTGATCTCTGGGAACAGGCCCCCAAAATGAACGAGAGGAAAAACAGTTTTCTCTCTACCTTTCATGAGTTCCTACCTGGGATGCCCTGGAACACAAGACAGATCAACAGGAGAAAAACAAACAAGTTGAATATGAAATAGCACATTCTATATCCACAGGAGTTACACAGTGAGCTGAGCAAATCTCTAGAGTAGATCCAAGAGGGAGTTCAAACTTTGGACTGAAATATCATTTTCTGAAACACAGCAGGAACAGTGTAGGAAAGCCCTGTTATGGGGGAGAGGAATGCCCAGGAAAAGCACAGAAAATGAACAAAATGGATCGTATTAAGTTGGCACCTTCTCCACAGATACATCTGAAGGGATTTAGTCATCCTTCTCTTCCTGGTGCAAAACTGGAGATTTCCTTTATAGATGTCAATGCTCTTCAAAAGGGTAACTTTTCCAGCACATTTAGGGGTGCTGTATTTTGGTCTCTAACAACAGCATCTGTTGGGACTCAGGAAACAACACTCCTAAGTATGGTGCTTTGGCAAATTGACTACTCAGAAGGCCTCAGCAGCAGCCTCAGCAGCAAGCCCCTCTGACCTTTTCCAGCCTTCCTGTCTTCCACCTCTTTTCCTCCCCTGCAGCTTTCAAAGAAACCAGAATTCTCTTCCCAAGGTGGGTCACAGAAATCAGAACTCTCCCACAAAGCCAGCCATAAAACCTGAAAGTATTGCTCTACCCTTCTCCTGCCTTTCTGGGCAAGAGCTGGCTATCAAGAAATTCTCTGAGCTGCCATGTCTGAAAGTAGATCATAAGATCTTCATTCCAGAGGGCTGTGCTCTATAGCTGGGAGGAAGGATTGCCACACAGAGAGGCCAAGAAGAATCTGAGCAGACAGGCCTTGCTGAGTTTTCCCACTCAGCCTGTTAGTGTTAGATCATTCCCTTTTCATCGTATTTCCACGTGACTGTCCATCCCTCATCAAATCTAAGCATAACAATGGACAGCTTTCCTTGGGCCTTTTGGGTCTTCATTTTGAAGGCTCCCATGTCACATAAAGCTTTGACAAAATATTTTTTTTTTTAGACAGGTCTCTTTCTGTCACTCAGGCTGGAATGCAGTGGTGTTATCACAGCTCAAGAACTGCTGTCTCAAACTCCTGGGCTCAAGCAATCCTCCTGCCTTAGCCTCCTGAGTAGCTGGAACCACAGGCATGCACCACCATGCCTGGCTAACTTTTAATTTTTTTTTGTAGAGACAGGGGTCTTGCTGTGTTGCCCAGGCTGACCTCGAACTCCTGTGATCAAGTGATCCTCTTGCCTCAGCCTCCCAAAGTGCTGAAATTGTAGATGTGAGCCATCGCACCAAGCTTATTATGCTTTTCTCTCGTTGGCCTGTCTTTTGTTAGAGAAGTGTTGGCTGTGACCCTGCTGAAGGCAAGGAAAGGTATTGTACGTTTCTGCCTCCACGCAGCCCTGTTTCACATTCTTCTCGCTCCACACTGACTCACTCTCACGGTCTTGGGGATGGGTGAGATGTGAGGGAAGGTGCCTGCCTCACATTCACTACCCACAGCAGACACTGTGGGAAGGAGCCACATCTGCTGGGGGCGCCGTGGCCAGGACTTGGGGCTGTGGTCAGGACTGGGCGTGCCAAGGGGAGGAACTGCCCATGAATGTGGCACTTGCCTGTCTTCTATGGTATCATAGGGGAAAGGTGAACAGATACTTCTTGGTCATGTTTTCAAAAACTTGGAGACCAAAACCACAAGACAGATAGGTCTGAGACAAACATTTTTTATTCAGTTTGGGAAATACGTACTGAGCCTCCACTAGGAACGAGACACTGACAGGCACAAGGATAGACAGGATGGAGACTCACAGATGGCCGTGAGCTCCTCCAGTTTATCCCCAGCTATCAGCCTGGATGAGGACACCCCACCATGAGCAGTGTCTCCTGCAAAATCTCAGCACCCCCAGGCCCATGCACTCAGGCATTTTCCCCTTGGGACATAAAATCTTCATGTTCATCCATCAGTGTTTTTCATTCATTTTTCCAAGAACTGTCCATGGAGCTTCTTCCATGTGTCAAGCATTGTACTAAGTCTTGGAGCCTCAGTCCTGAACATAACAGAAGAACCTCAGGTCAAGGAGCTTGCAATGAACTAACTGTGCACTGCTGTTATAGCCTGAGGCTCTCACCTTGAACCTGGAGCACCTTCCCTTATAGTCACCATAGGTGCCATTTTCCACTGTTGCCACCACCCTCATCTTTGAGGGAGTCACTGTCACTAGAGCTTCTTGCTCTGGGGTGGGCAGCCTTAAACTTTCTGTGAACCTGGTTCTGTGGCTCCTGGAGCCTGCCAGAGCTGAGCTTTGTACGTGAGATGGGGCAGTATCATCCAGTCAGCCACCTGCGTGCAGCACAGGCCCACGGCTGTAAGCCTAGCGCTGTTGAGCCTGCCGGGGGGTGTTTGTGCTTCTCATCTGTCACAAGGACCAGCTAGGCCCACATTTCCCTCCATTTCCTCTATCCCACCCAGCTAGACTGCTGCTGGGACTGCCTTTTCCTCCTCTCCCTCCCTGAGCTGAGAAGCCACGGGGTTGGGGGTAACGCACCTGGCCCCTGGCTGGAGGGAGCTGGGTCTCTTCACCATAGACAGGCTTTTCCCTGCTAGCTTGGTGGTTTGCATGTCAGAGGAAGACAGCTAGCCAAGGAGCCAGAGAAGGGTAACAGAGAGGTAAGAGGAGAAGCACTTAGTGCTGGGGCAGAGAGAACAGGGTTTTAGGAGGGAGTGCATGAAACGATATCATTTTTTGTAAGCTGAAAAGAGTGTAGACCAAGGAAAGCCTTGTTTTTCCGGACTGGAAAGTCCTCAGATGCAGAACCAGTGTGTGTTGGGGTGCAGAGGATGAGTGGTTTATGAACCGCGTTGCCTACCAAGCGCCTGTCTGCAGAATCTGGGAGGACAAGCCCAGCCTCGTTTTCAAGTGAATACCTTTCATTGCCTAACCATTCCACTTGCTATTCCTGAAACCTCTACATAAACATTCCTTCGCACTTCCCGGAACAATAAACAGGCAGGAAAGGTTGCATAAACGTCCAGTAAGTGTAAATACATTTATGATCAGCTCTGGGAAGTTTCAACCTGAAAAATAGCACCACCATTTGCTGGTGTACAGAATCCAGGCATCTCTTCTTTGGAACTTGGCTTGTGCTGAACCTAGTTTAGGTGTTGAAGTGAACCATGTTACCCTATCAGGGAACTGACTCAATAATAATCTCAGTGTGATGTTAAGGAGTTTGGGCCATAACCTGGAAAGATACAGTCCCAAAGGCCATAACCTTCAATGTTGAATTCCCCAAAGACCCACATCCCTAAAGTTTAAATCCCCCAAATTTCAATCCTTAAAGATCAAAATCCCCAAAATATAATTCTAGAAAAAAAATGGAAAATTCTTTACAAGACATTTGTTTACATTTTTAAAAGGGGACTTATTAGAGAAACATAAAACAAGACTACTTCATAGGCCACTAAATGCAATAAAATAGTCAATAATAACATATATCTTTTTACAAGCATAAACACTCTATGTATACTAACGATAGTCGTACAGGTATAACAGTTATGAGCAGATGAACCAGATTCCTAACTGTGGTCATGTGAACTATCATTATGGACAGCCTGTCTTTTGATGAGATTGATGAAAAACTACATGAGGCCGGGCGCCAAGGGCTCACGCCTGTAATCCCAGCACTTTGGGAGGCTGAGGCGGGCAGATCACGAGGTCAGGAGTTTGAGACCAGTCTGACCAACGTGGTGAAACCCCGTCTCTACTAAAAAAAATACAAAAATTAGCCAGGGGTGGTGGCAGACGCCTGTAATCTCAGCTACTCGGGAGGCTGAGGCAGGAGAATCACTTGAACCCAGGAGGTGGTGGAGGTTGCAGTGAGCCGAGATCACACCACTACACTCCAGCCTGGGTGACAGAGTGAGACTCTGTCTCAAAAAAACAAAGAAGCAAAAAAAAAACCAAAAACCTACATGATGGTCACTACCACATATGCAGTCACCTAAAGAACCGAGACCTTGAGAAATTTTGTCTTTCACAAACCTGGATATACAAAAAGGACGTCTTTACTTACTGGGAATGCACACAAATAATGCTTACATACAAAATCAACGTTGTGATAATGCACTTTCATGGAGTCAAATTTGCAAAAAAAGAGCAAAAACAAATTAGAACTCTCTCAAAGTCTTTACATGATTTAAACCTCCAGTATTGCAAATGATGCAAGAATGAAATATATAGCAGAGAGAATTGTAAAAAATAATGCTGCCAGTTTAAAATAGTGGGAAACAAATTTAAAAAGAACCCTCCCCCACATAAACTAAAAAGAAAATCCAGCGTGTGAAAAAGTATAGTACAGGGATGGATTATGGGCGATTGCACAGAGATAGTCCACAAACGCTGGCTGACTTTCACTATCATTAATTTTATTTTGAAGTCTTGCATCAAAAATTTTCTTGTAGGACATGGCCCTCCTCAGAGAATACATTCGCCTCCCTCTTCTATATGATGCTGTTCTTTTCGAAATTCTTCTACGAGTCCGTATACACTGACATGAGCAATTCCCAGTTAATTTTTCCCATCTTCTGTGCCATGCGTCTAAATTGTTTTGTGTACAGGGAAATTCATTCTGCACGCATGCCTATACAGACCCCAAATTTGGTGGAAACAACACTGCTGATCAAACAGCAACAGCGCTGTGTGTTACCTTATTTTAAACATTAGGGCTTTAGGCTTTAGAAATTTTGATCTTTCGGGATTTCAGCATTTGGGATCACAGAGTTCAGGACTGTAATGCTTTCCAGGACTACAACTGGCACCTCATATTACATGATCATATCTTCAGCAAGAAAGCAAGCATGCTTACTGTATGCTGAAGACAGGGCTGGGCTTTTCAAACATCAGTGAAATTCAGGACATCACTCTGTCTCAAGTCACATGCTAAAAATATACACAAAATATGGAATATAAAAGTATACCAATAGGTCAGTATCACTCTGTGCATTCCGGATACTGTGTACCCTTATTTTCTCTCCCTCAAATCCCTCTCGAATTTATGCGTGGAGTCTTTATCCACACCAACTTACATTATAGATGACAGCTGGTGATCCCTTGGCTAAACTTATTTATACTCTAGCAGCGATCGACACCCTCAATCAGAGGGACGAAACGTGAACTGGTGACATGTCAAACCTCAAACAGGAGCTGAGGGAGAACATGGAGTGGACCAAACGCCATGCTAGCCCCTGAGTTTATATAGAAAGCCACTCCCAGATTTCCCTGTTAGTTGCTGTAGATAATGGGCCGTAATCTGGTCAACAAGACTCTAATTCTAGAGCCGTTTACAACCACCATGTGGCAGATCACTGGGAAAGCCTGACCCTGCCTGGAGACATGATACTGGAATGGAAGGGACCCTGGGCAACTCTGCTGCTCCCCCCCACACCCTTGCTGTGTGACAGGGTGGCTGATGTGAACAAGCATCAAAGACCTCCTTTGCTGTCTGGCTTCTGGTAGGGTTTAGCCAATGGGAAGAGCCACCCAGAGAACAAATGCAGGAGAAGAGTGAGGTCAGGTCCTCAGATGCCCAGGTCTTCCCTGGATACCAGTTCAGGAAAAGGCCACAAGGTAAATAGGTATTTTTAAAATTTAAAATGTATTATTGTGGTAAACATAAAATTGACCATTTTAGCCATTTAAAATATACAGTTCAGTGACATTAAGTATATTCAAATTGCCGTGCAACTGTCACCACCATCCATCTCCAGAACTCTTTTCACCTGCCCCAAATGAAACTAAAACTCTGTCCTTACTAAACACCTCTCCACTCCCTGCCCACCCCCCACCCAGCACCTGCTGACCCCCACTCTACTTTCTGTTTCTATAAATTTGATCACTCTAGATATCCCCTCCAACTGGCATCGTACAGTATTTGATCCTTCTGTGACTGGCTTATTTTACTAAGTATACAGCCCTCAAGGTTCATTCCATGTTGCAGCATGTGGCAGAATCTCCTTCCTTTTTCAGGCTGAGTAATAGTCCATTATACGAATAGACCACAACATTTTGTTTATTCTTTTACCCGGGGATGGACACCTGCATTGTACAAGGTCAATATTTGCTTTCTTCATTAAATCACCACATAGTCTTCAGAATAAGTTCACGCAGACATAACTTAAACATCAGAAAAATTCAGCCCGTGTGACTCAGGACAGATGTTAGAAGAATGGGTGTTTCATGAAGCAGGTGTGTATCCCAGCCTAGGAATGCAGGTTTGCAGGAAACATCACTCTCTTTATTTCCTTAGTTGTCCAACACCATTTTGGGAACATAAGCCAGCCTGTTAAAAGATGCAACGTGGGAAGCACTATGGCTAAGACTCTGCCTGAGTATGCGGCTGGAAGGGGGCTGAGACAGTTATTTTCTTCAATTCTGTGGACGTGAAGTGGACCCCAGAGGACAGAGGCACACGTCTCACTGTCAGGAGCCATGGAGCAGCTTCAGCTGCCTGCGTCATGTGGACTATTTTGGAGCCTAGAGAAGGAAGTCTGGGACCCTGGCTTAGGCCTCTGCCTCCGGTCCACTTCGCAGCCCTTCTCCTGCCTGCTCTGCTCCGGGTTCCCAGGGCACATTGCCCTGGAGCCTCCTTTCCCAGCTTCTGGGGTTTAGCTGGGTGGCCCCCTCTCTGTGCCTATGCTGGTGTCTCTGGCACAGCTGTGGTCCCTTCCATGATTTGAGCTTCTTTTGGGTGACCCCAGTCCCCAGGCCACTGGCAGTGGCTCCTCCTCACTCTCCCAATTCAGCCTCTCAACACCCCCATCATCCATGCACCTGGTGCCTAGTATAAGTTCCCTCTGTCGGCAATTGCTTGAAGTAGATTCTGTTTTCCTGTTTAGACCTTTCATTTGTTTAGTTTTTAGACAGAGTTTCACTCTTGTTGCCCAGGCTGGAGTGCAGTGGCGCGATCTCTGTCTCCCAGGTTCAGGTGATTCTCCTGCCTCAGCCTCCCGAGTAGGTGGGATTACAGGTGCCCACCACCTTTTTTTTGTATTTTTAGTAGAGAAGGGGTTTCACCATCTTGGCCAGGCTGGTCTTGAACTCCTGACCTAAGGTGATCCGCCCATCTCAGCCTCCCAAAGTGCTGGGATTACAGGCTTGAGCCACTGTGCCTGGCCCTATTTAGACCTTTTAAACCATTTCTGGAGGTTGACAGAGTTTATGTAAATTAAAGTGTCATTATATATGAAGGTCTGAACAAACTAACTAGAAATATAATACCATCCTCGGAGCCTCTTTATTTTATATTTTCGTGTTGAAGTGAGCTGGGTGTCCCCTAAGATCGGTAGAGCGACACTTTGAGAAGGTGAATTCCTTAACCAGCCTAAATCAGTGAATAGGATTTTGCAGAGGGAATTAGCTAAATACACTCCAAATTAGGGAAGAAGGGATTCTGACAGCTAGAAAATGCGAAAGTCCAGACTACAAAGGGTAGCAGCAAAGCAGACATGGAAAATGGAGCATAAATACACTAGCCTTTCATTTAATTAATCACTTTGATGAGTATTTAATTAGAAGAAAATTCTATTGTATTAGAGGAGAAAATGTCTTAAATTTAGTTAGTGGTAACAAAATGGATTAAATCAGTGAGTTCACGGGACTGTGTATCTGACAGCAGGAGAGCCAAGAGCTGGGCTGGGCAGCTGAGGGTGTAACAGAGCCCTGTCCAGGTGCCTCTTCAGGTAGGGCAAGGTTGGGAGGGGCAGGACTGCAGCACCCAGGCCAGTCTCCAAGGCTTCCTTCCATGCACCCAGGGCTCCGGGTAGGTGAGGCAAAGTGAACTCATGAACACCTATTGATTTACGGCACTATCACCCACTTGAGCCAGAGATACAACAGATGTTGAGCACCCAAGACTTCCTGAGCACAGAGGCTCGGTGCATTATCAGCTGCTCTGCCCTTTACAGTATCACGGTGAGGTCATCAACAAGCAAAGGAGGTTGATATTGATGAGGGGTGGAGCAGCACTTTGTATTACGGCTAGTTCCGGCTCAGGAGAAGACCTGTGGAGAAACTTACAAAGGATGGACTCTTCTGGGCATGTCCCACGTTGTAAGTGGAATCCATTTCACCAAAGGAGTGAATTCCACTTAGAGGACAGAAACTCCAAGTGAGCCAAGGAATAGGGAGGTGGGGCCATGCACACCATTATAGCAGAAGGAAGTGGTGTATGTTTAGCTTCGAAAAGCTGCTCAGGTGTTTCTAATGAATCCCTTCCTCAACCTCCAATCTCTCTGTCTGAGAGTTACCCTCAAAGATATTTGCAACAACCCTCTCTTAATGGCATATGAAGAAACTAGAAATCAGAATCATTTGTGTTTGTTCCTTTATCATGGTTTACCATAGATATATTATTTAAGCCTTACTTGATCCAACAATAATGTATTTTGAGTTTCATTCATTCATACATTCATTCAACAAACTCCTACAGACAGGGGTTAAGTGACAGGTGCTAGTGCATACAACCTTGGGTATTGATTTCACACTACCTTAATGTAATGGCTTCTTATTACCTTAAAAACCCAATGCTTCTGCCATATTAAGAAGAGATGTCCAAATAAAATCCATGTTTAATGATTCATTCTTGATCCCCTAATTGACCTTTTCTTTTTTTGAGACAGAATTTTGCTCTTGTTGCTCAGGCTGGAGTGCAGTGGTGCAATCTCAGCTCACTGTAACCTCCGCCTCCTGGGTTCAAGCGACTCTCCTGCCTCAGCCTCCCAAGTAGCTGGGATTACAGGCATGCGCCACCATGCCCAGCTAACCTTTTGTGTTTAGTAGAGAGGGATTTTCACCATGTTGGTCAGGCTGGTCTCGAATTCCTTACCTCAGGTGATCCTCCTGCCTCAGCCTCCCAAACTGCTGGGATTACAGGCGTGAATCACCGCACCTGGCCCCCTAATTGACTTTCAATTAGTCCCCATTTTATTTTTAGCCACTCTTTAGCTTTGTGTAATAAAATTAAAAGTTTGAGTCTGGTACAGTTTGAAAATTCTTGTCTCCTGTAGATGAAATTGTAAGAAACAAAACAAACAAACAAACAAAAATCACTCTGAGCTTTAAGGTCCCACGAGGGGTTAACTTTTCAGACTGCAGTCACTGGCATTAGCTTGTGCTCAGCACATGGGCACCGTTGAAGACATGTGGACCCAAGTGTCTTGGAAGCACAGCCACACAGCTGTTGCTGTGTTAACTAATGTGTATTTTCTGTGATCATGTCAAAGTTACTCCTGGCACCTAACTGGTAATCCAACCCCTGGCACTGGGCTGGTCCAGTGCTGATGGAGAGCTTCTATAACTACAGTGGGAGGGATGGGTTGATTTTGATCATCTTGGCACTATAAAGAGAATTTAGGAAAGGGGGTAAAAACTGGCTCTGTAGGCAAAGAATAGAGTTAGTGTTAACAAGCGGAACACGTAGGATTTTTGAACTTGGAAGCTGGATGTCCCCCTAATTGTCAGATGCTGAAACTTACACAAGGGAATATTTTCAGAAGTCTGAGATAAGGGAAGGCATCAATAATAGCAACTATTCAGGAAGATATTGAATTGGACCACATAAGAAGTAAATGGCATAACATAACGCATGACTTACGTGGGTTAAAAGGCAAACACAAACTGGAGAAAATATTATAATATATATGATGAAGTATTAATATTACTAATACAGAGTTTTTATACATTAATATAACAAAAGTAATCAATCCAACAGAAAATTTAGTCAAGTACATAAAGCTGTTAATTTACCAAACAACAACAAAAGATGTCAATGACCTAATGAAAATGTGCCTAACCTCACTAGTTATAAAGAAGTGCAGGCCCAGCACGGTAGCTCACACCTGTAATCCCAGCACTTTGGGAGGCCAAGGTGGGCGGATCACTTGAGCTCAGAAGCTCGAGACCAGCCTGGGCAACATGGTGAAATCCCATTTCTACAAAAAATACAAAAATTATCCAGGAGTGGTGGTGGACTCCTGAGGTCTCAGCTCCTGGAAAGGCTGAGGTGGGAGGATTGCTTGAGCCCAAGAGGTAAAAGCTGCAGGGAGCCATGATTGTGTCACTGTACTCCAGCCTGGGCCACAGAGGAAATAGTCTCAAAAAACAGCAACTCTGGTGTACTGTCAATGTGAGTATATATTAGGTCAGATTTCTGGAGGGCAAGTGTGATAGTTAATCTTGTGTCAACCTAACTAGGCCATAAGGTGTCCAGATATTTGGTCAAACAGTACTGTGGGTGCTTCTGTGAGGGAGATTTTGGATGAGATTAGTATTTGAATCAGTGGACAGAGTAAGGAAGAATGCCCTCCATGGGTGGGCCTCATCCAAATAGTTGAAGGCCTGAATAGAACAAAAGGCTGGCCCTATCCCAAGGAAGAAAGAATCCTTCTCCCTGGTGGTCTTCATCAGTCATGAATCATCGGGTCTTCTTGGCTCTACAGCAGCCTGTTGGTTTTTTTTTTATCTAGAACTAGACATCAGTTATGCAGATTTTAAACTTAGCAGCCTTCGTAATTGCATGAGTCAATTTCTTACAAATCTCTCTGTTGTTTTTTGTATACATAGGTAAATAGATCTATCCTTTTTCCTTTGCTCTTTTTTCTCCATATATATATATTTCTCCATATATATATCTCCATATATATATATCTCCATATATATATCTCCATATATATATATATATCCATATATATATCTCCATATATATATATATACACACACACACACACAGACATATACACACAAATCTAGAGGTCCCTAAGAGCAGTTTACCAATGTTTGTTAAAATTTAAAATAAGCATGCCATTTGATGTTGAAATTCCATATCTAGAACTCTGGTCTAAGAACATGTTTCATAAGATGGAAGAATTGTCATCATGAACATATAGTAGAAAAAATGGAAATAAACTAAATGCTTTCCTGCAGAGTTTTATTAGGTTGGTGCAAAAGTAATTGCAGTTTTTGCCATTTTTGTAAGTAATGGTAAAAACTGCAATTACTTTTGGGGAGGCTAAGGCAGGGTGATTGCTTAAGCCCAAGAGTTCAAGACCAGCTTGGGCAACATAGTGAGACCCCCATCTCTACAAAAAATATATGTATTTTTAAATTAGCCTATCATGGTGGTATGTACCTATGGCCTCAGGTATTCAGGAAACTGAAGTGGGAGGATCTCTTGAGCTCAGGAGGTTGAGGCTGCGGTGAACCACGGTGTGGCACCACAGCACTCCAGTCTGAGCAACAGAGTAAGACCCTGACTCAAAAAAAAAAAAACAAAAACAAGAAGATGAAATATGGCTATATCTATTGACCTATTATATAGTGAGTGTAAAAAGCATATTATAGGCTGGGTACATGGCTCAAGCCTGAAATCCCAGCACTTTGGGAGGCTGAGGCAGGTGGATCATCTGAGGTCAGGAGTTCAAGACCAGCCTGGCCAACATGGTGAAATCCCATCGCTACTAATAATACAAAAATTAGCCCAGTGTGGTGGCATAGGCCTGTAATCCCAGCTACTTGGGAGGCTGAGGCAGGAGAATCGCTTGAACCCAGGAAGCAGAGGTTGTAGTGAGCCGAGATCTCACCATTGCATTCCATCCTGGGCAACAAGAGCAAAACTCTGTCTCAAAAAAAAAAAAAAAGTAAGTGTCATGTATAGTATGATTCAACTGATATAAATGGCATATTACTTGTGTACTTACATGCATATTATGGAGAAAGCTGTCCAGAAATACATTTAATACAATGTTAACATTAGACCCAGTGGGTCACGTGTGGGTAGTGGGAAATTGGGTTTTTATTTTATGCTTTATACTTTTCTGGATTATTATGTTTGATAATAAACACATATCTTTTTTTTTTTTTAAGAAAGGATCTTGCTTTGTCATTCAGGCTGGAGTGTAGCGGCATGATCACAGCTCACTATAGCCTCAAACTCCTGGGTTCAAGTTATCCTTTAGTCTCAGTCTCCTGAGTAACTGGAACCATAGGCATATGCCACCACACTCAGCTGATTTTTAATATTTTTGTAGAGACAGGGTCTTGCTATGTTGCCCAGGCTGGTCTCAAACTCATGGGCTCAAGCAATCATCCTACCTCAGTCTCTCAGAGTGCTGGGATTACAGGCATGAACCACTTCACTCAGCAAATATGTATCATTTTTAGTCAGAAAAAAGGTAAATTATGTTTAATCAAATAATAAATATCCACAAAGATTCAAGGGCTCAGCTGGAACTAAAATTTTACCTCCTGGATTCTCTGTCTAATCTCTTCTCACCCACCTTGTTGTGCAGCTGCTGTACATTGCACCAGCAATCCCAAGCCATAAGTTCTCTCCATGGGTAGCAGTATGGTGGGAGTCAGGGGATGCTCCATTAGAAACTTCTGAGATTTCCCTGATAAGAAATAGGAAGGTTCTCAGGTTCCTCCTCCATCCCTTTGGGAAGAATTTCCACATCCTCTTCTGAACTTCACCATGTCAACAATGACAGCAGTGACAAAAGTGTCTGATGTCCAAGTGGGCATATCACTCCCAGTTCAAAATTCTGTTTTAATAGAAGCACCAAGATAATAATTGGAGGTATGACCATCCTTGGCAGCCGCCTCAAACAGTTATAATCCTACAGCAGAGAATCCAGTCGCCCCTTAGGAATGCACATTTGGCCAGGCATGGTCACTCACGCCTGTAATCCCAGCACTTTGGGAGGCTGAGGCGAGTGGATCATCTGAGGTCAGGAGTTCGAGACCATCCTGGCCAACATGGTGAAACCCTATCTCTACTACAAGTACAAAAAATTAGCTGGGCGTGGTGGCAGGCGCCTGTAATCCCAGATACTCAGGAGGCCAAGGCAGGTGAATCGCTTGAACCTGGGAGGCGAGGTTACAGTGAACCGAGATTGCACCATTGCACACCAGCCTGGGTAACGAGTGAAACTCTGTCTCAAAAAAAAAAAAAAAAAAAAAAAGATGCACATTCACATTCAAGCTAACAGATGCTCACATTTTAAAAACTGATTATGCATTTTGGACCTGTTTACATCTTCAGCAATCTTGGATATTATGCAGTGTTCCTAAGTTTATAACAGGCTGTACAAATTAGTACTTTCTTGCATTTGTCTGAGCACATCTGTTCTATACTTTTGGTAGGAGGTGCTCTTCGGGTTTGAGCTTGAGCCCTGGTTCACCTGGAACATCCTATTCAACCATTGCCTTCTCCAGGCTTTTGTGTCTCTTGACAAAAAATTCTCAACTGTATTCTGACTTCCTGTGGCAATGTCTCAGTTACCTAACTTCAGTCCCACTGAGTCTTCTTAAAATTGTGGCAACCAGAACTTCCCAAAGAGAAAATGAGTGATGACTGGTGCAGGGATGACATTCAAAGAATTGTACCGATGGGATGCTGGCCAATCGGAATGGGGGTGGGCACAGAGGCCTTCTGCTGTGGAGGTACAGGGGTAACAATCAGGTTGCTGGAGCAGGCAGCAGTCCAGTAGAGTGTGGGGGGACTTAGGCATCTTCACGCCATAGTGGGGCCACCTGGGGGAGCTTGTGAGGCTGCTGTTACCAAGGAATAAGGAAGTATTTCAATATTTTAATAACCAGAGGGTAAGCTTTGGTTTTGTGCTTGGATAATGCTTTCTGTCTCTTTCCATCATTGTACCGCCATCAGGCTTGCATTTCAAAGAGGAGAACTGATTTCTAATTCCAGCTTCTCACTGAGCACTCATGAGGACCCTGGCCAAGAAAAACTAGGGTTTGGGACACATCAGAGGGTTGGGTCAAATGACTCCCAGCAACATGAGTCATTAATTCCAGACTTTGAACTTCCTTCTCTAACTATAGTCACTGATTTACACACACAACACGGATGCTTCAAGTGCCAACAGCCAATAACCTATAACCCGAATGACATTAGGCTGGGACTGAAAGAAGTCAGGCAGCGAGCGGGCAAGCCTTTTAAAGAAAAGTGAATCCAAGATCCACAACCATGGAACTACGTGCCATTGGATCTCCAGTAACTCTGAGGATTAGGGGTTGGACAAAAGAAATTTTTATTAAAAAACGTTTATCTTAATTGGCTATTCCTGTACTTTGTGTCAGAATTTCCCGTTTTGTTGTTTACTTCCTTTTTAAATTGTAAACCTCCACTTTCATTCTCCTACCCTCAGATAGCAATCATCAGGATCATTCACTCTCTCCCTATATTTTCATTTCTTCCAATTTCTAGCTAGGGTGTTTGTGTTCAGGGCAGTGCCATGGGCACACCACATGGGAGGCAGGAAAGCCAGTTATCAACGCATTCAGGAAACAAATGCCAATAAAGAAGCATTAACGTGAATGATTTGCCTTTGAGTCAGTGAACAAATACCATTCCCTCCCGCCTTTGCCTCTCCTGTCTTTTCTACTGAGTGAATCGGAGTACAGACCTGACTGTTGGCCATACCACAAAAGACAGCTGGTTAGAGGACAAGCATCCTTCTGAGGTTACCAAGTCCAAGCCACCTGGGAGTAGTCCTGGGTCCCAAGTCACACACTGAAATTCCTCTTGCTTACGACTGGAGTAACTGTGCTAAAAGCTATGCTTTAAAGTTGGTTTGGGGCCCTGGAGTGGAAAGCTTGTTGGATTCAGGGAATCTAATAAGCTTCACCTCCCCAAAACACACCTCCTAATATCAGCACACTGGGGCTTGGGATGTTACAGTTGGTTTTGGGATGGCAGTGGAAAGCTTGTTGGATTCAGGGATATGCAGGAATAAAGAAAGTCCCGTGTGCCTCTATCGAGTGTGTGCGTGTGTCTAATTGCAGAGTACCAAGGAATGTGAATTAGGTGTGAACCCTTTCCTGAGTTTGTTGTTGGCACACACAAAAGGGAGCATATTGACGAGGATTACGACTAGCAGCCAAGTGATCATGGTAGGAAAGTATATTCCTGGAACATCCCCAGAATCTTCCGACTGGGCTGAACTGAAGACACCCTATCCTGTGTAGCACAGAGATAAACTGTGGGGGAATAAACCAGATGGTGATCTGAATTATTAAGTAAGGGAAAAGGTTGGATTCAGGCTTTTGAGCTCACAGTGACACCCACCCATTTGGAGAAGATGCATAGAAAAAAATCTCAAGGCACATATTTAAGGGAGCAAAGAAACATCAAGAGACAGCCTCAGACTCAACATAATGCTTTAGAGATTTTCTCAAGGTCTTTGTCTGTGATAACACATCTTTCCTTTGATAATTATGCTTTTTATGTTCTTCAGTGACACCATGAAAGGTGAAAATAGGGTCAACTATTTTGTCAAGATCTGCATATCTATATATGAAAATAGTTAATTTGATGTCTGAGACACAGGGGTCCTGGGCAATTGTAACATGTTTAGCAGGATTTTGAAATCATTAGGCAGACAAAGCATTGAGCTTCTGAGCATTCAAGGTCTAAGGGAGTGTCCCCCATCAAAGCAACACACATATATCACTTACATTCTGCTGCAAGCCCAGCCTAGTTAGATGGAAAGTAATGGTGGTATTTACCAGTTTTAGAAGGCCAGCAGTCATATTGCAAATGAGCTTTTGCAACTTCATTAAGAGCTTGGAGACCAATTTAGGTAACATATTGAAGCAATTAGCTATAAAAGCCCGAGGATGGCATTCAGGTGGAGGAGATGATGGTGGACAGACAGCCTCTGAGTGGGAAGGCAATGGGGTCTAGAGGTGCCATGTGAGAAGGCTTCTGGTGATGCCAGGTCAAGCAGGTCCTGATTTAAATATAAAATATTTTATTGATTGTGCTTGTATTTAGATTGAATGACCACTCACAGACCTTTGCATCAGAACTTGAATGGAAGCATTAAGTTGGTGATACAGAGATATATAATGCAACTATAGAATATATTTATCATTATATATATATATATTTATTTATGTATGTATCTAGTGGCTGTAAACTTGTTTGGGAGTTTCACATGCACACACTTTTGAACCAAAGGGAACAGAACACATTTTGTCAAATTCAGCAGGCTCTTTAATCATGTTGGGTGCCTGGTGTGGAGGCTACACTTGAATTTTGGAAATGACAAAATTTTGTTTACCGTCAGTAAAATATAGTTTCCTGGTTTGGGGCCTGGGCATAAGAAAGCCTTTTAAAAGAGGCTTATTGAAATCTCTTAAAAGTGTTCTCGGACATTAAGAAAACAATAGCTAGTTGTATTAAGTGCAAATGTTGTAGAAACATAGAGGTTATATTTCATCTAAAGTACACATGAAATTCAACAGTCACAGTAAAGTTATAAAAAGTGCAGGAAGGGAGAGATTTGGTTTTGCTGAGCTAAAATTGTTGAAAAATAAATAGTGACATTTGACAAAATCAAGATGTCACCATATTTGTCAACGTCCCCTTGAAATGAACTCTTCCCTGTGTAGAACAAGAGGCCTTGTTCTCCAGTTCACTTCACGGTGCCAGACCATTATAATTTATGAAAATATGGAAGGTTTTAAGCCAACAAAGATCGACCTGTAAAACTCTCCCGACACATGTGAGTGGTCTTGGCACTAATTGATTCTCTGATTTCTTGTTGGTACTATAGTGAAGACATTTGCACAGAGGCACGAAGAATTGCCACTTAACTGGGAGAGGTGAAAGGTGGCTACAAGAGATTAGTGATCATATCAGGCTGTATTTCTACCCTCAAGCTGAAAACTATGGACTTCAGGTCTAAAAGCAGGGTTGGTTGGGTACAAAGAAGGGAATGAGGGGGAGGAAGGATGTGAGAGTGCTGGAGAGGAGGACGGGGGAGAGGACAGAGAGAGGGAGCTGGGGGCGGTGAGAAACATAAATAGAAGATGTATGCCAGGAACAAGCGGGACTGCAGCCATCTTGTTTTGATTTAGAAGACATCCAGAAAATAAAATGTCACATGAAAATGCTACCACACACCCAACAATTTATTTGCCAAGGGGATGGATGGGCTGCTCCTCCAAGAAAAAGTCAAAAGGATAAAGTAGATAACAAACCTTTCTAAGCATATCATGAGGAACTAATTCAAGGAGTTGCCTAATCTTCTCCATGTGTACTTTTTTTCTTACATACAGGTTGTGTTAGTCCATTCGAGCTGTTATAACAACTACCATAGACTAGGTGGCTTGCAAATAACAAAAACTTATTTCTTACAGTTCTGGAGGCTGGGAAGTCCAGGATCAAGCAGCAGGCAGATGCGGTGTCTGGTGAGGGCTTGTTTCCTGCTTCATAGATGGTGCCTCCTCACTATAATCTCACATGGTATGAGGTGGGAGGGAGCTCTCTGGGGTCTTTTTAATCCCATGCATGAGGGCTCAGCCCTCATGACCTAATCACTTCCCCAAAACGTACCTCCTAATACCAGCACATTGGGGCTTGGGATTTTAACACACAAATTTTGGGAGAATAGAAACATTCAGACCACAGCACAGGTTTTGTACTGTCTCAAAAAAAGCAGCTGTGTAACTGGTGATAATAATGTACTGTGACATATCCATTCTTCAAATGTATAATGTTTATTCTCTTTTTTCATGATCATCTATTTCTATGTAATCTTGGCACTTTGGGAGGCCAAGCTGAAGGATTGCTTAAGTCCAGGAGTTTATGACCAGCCTAGGCAATGTAGTGAGATCCTATCTATACAGGAAAAAAAATTTTTTTTAATTAAAAAAAAAAAACAGGTGTGGGCATGATAGCTCACACCTGTGATCCTGGCTACTTGAGAGGCTGAGGTGAGAGGATTATTTCAGCTTGGGAGTTTGAGGTTGCAATGAACTGAGGTTGTGCCAGTGCACTCCAGCTTGGTTGACAGAGTGAGACTCTAAAGAAAAAAAAAAAGGTATGATTAAGAGGGCATCCCAAGTTAATATTCAATTTGGGACAGGAATCAAACAGAGAGGACTTTGAGTAAGGAGGCAATACTCATTTTCCCTTGTGAAGCTATTCATTGATTTTAAAACACTTAAGGTGGGCAGGAAGTAGAAGAAGTTCAGATTATAAAATAAAACAACCACAAAACAAAAACATCCTATTTCTTTTTTCTCAAAACCAACCTCTTCAATAAAGGGTGAGATAGCCAGTGGTGGGAAGTTTGAGTAGCGGACATAAAAGGTTACTTCCAAGGGCTTTAGAATTCAGTATGGAAAACCCAACTAATTGAGTAGAAAAGGAAGCCTTTAGGTATTTGGCCTCACGTTGGTAAGTGTGGTACCCAATTAGCTCTTTATTCTAGAAACTTTCAGGGTTGCTCTGTTCTCCCACTGTGCTAACACATCATGAGGAGTGGATGAAGATATTAAGGTAAATGATTTTGTCCTGCTTTAATCTCTTGTTTTGATATACCTGGGCATATCCAGACATTTAAACCCAGAATGTCATTAACTCCGTGTTCTATATGTGGATAATGAACTTCCTCTTACTCCCATCAGTGGGCTCTGAAGGGTCATTGATTGTAAACTCCTTTGGCTTAAGAAATTCTAGTCTTGACTCCAGAACTAATATGCAGGTCTGAAAAGAATGTGTCCATTGGCCGATGTCCCTGAGTAAGCCAAACAAGCAAACAGAAACTAATCAGGAATGTCTGCAGCTTCCCAGTGATCATGTTCTCTTCTTCATAAATTGAGATATTTATGGAAATTTCTAAGTAAGCTGTTTTCAGTAACATTCCAGAAGCAAGAAACTCAAGGTCTGTTTTGCTTAATGGAAAAGAAAAATGTAGGAGGGAGAGGGAAAGGGGAAAGAAGTGGGGCAAACAACAGAGCAAAAGGCTGCTGCACGTAACTGGGTTTGGAAGAGCTAGGGTTCGACGTTAGATGTCTGGAAACCTTGGCTAGCACTGCTGGGACCAAGGCCTCTGACCCTGGTATGATTTTCCAGTGGCCTTATCATTTGAACTGGCCAGACTGGTCTTAGGTTCTCCTCCAGGGCCAGCTGTCTGCAGCTGGGGGCTTGGATCCCACTGCATCCTTTTTCTGTGGTTCTGTTTGTCCCCTTTAGTGTCTCTCCTCTATTTCCTCTTGTCTTAAGTGGTCCATGTCACACATTCATGCACCCACCTGGCTGTAGGCACATGAGTTTGCAACCTCTGGACCCTCTCTTAAAGGCTGTAGATTCAGTAGTGAAAGTGTTCTTAGCAGGTTCCAAAGAGATGCAAAAATTGGAACAGGAAGGTACCTGCCCCCAGTGTCCCATCAATACCTACCTGACAGTTTTTCTTATGCACACAGCCCTGACATTGCAAGCTTTGACAATGCTGGGTTGACCTAACCACACAGACCTATCCACCGGTGACTCCTAACCCACTTCAATCTCATGGTGTGAGCATCTGTTGAGTCTCCTAAGAAGTTCCTTGGAAAAAAGAAGACAGTCCTTGTGGCTCATGCCAGAACCAACCTCTCCCACCCCGTCTACCACAGCTACACCTACACACCGATGTCAATCCCAGGATCAATCTGTACATGCTGATTTCTATGTGAGGCCTATGAAGACTTCCGTGATATCCATCCTTCCAGCCCGGGGCTATTTTGAACTTTTATAGAGATTTGGAAACCAGAGTGGAAACCATACTGCCAAATAATTTGGCAGAAAAGCAGTTTATAGAAGAGCAGCAATTCAGAGTGTGGTCTCATCTCTGTGACTGGGGCTTGGTCATCAAGTGCAAGCTGGACCTACAGCTTGAAAAAAGATGCAGAGGTTGGGCATGGTGGCTCACGCCTGAAATCCCAGAACTTTGGGAGGCCAAGGCGGGAGAATCGCTTGAGCCCAGGAGTTCAAGACCAGCCTGGGCAACACAACAAGACCCTGCCCCTACGCAAAATAAAGAAATTAGTTGGGCATGCCGGTGTTCACTTGTAGTCCCAGCTATTCGGGAGCTGAGGCAGGAGGATTGCTTGGGTCCTGGAGGTCAAGGCTCCAGTGAGTAAGGTGTGATGGCACCACGGCACTCCAGCCTGGACGAGAGAGCAAGACTCTGTTTCAAAAAAATAAAAGTGCAGAGCAGGCTCCCTTGCAGTGCCCAGGTGTTGGCAGACATCCGTGCCTACGGCTATCACCTACCCCTTAAGGGCTAAGAAAGTGTTTTCAAAAATCTTATATACTGAAAATTTAGTTCTTTCCCTAATAAAAAGTCTGGTATCAACTCTTAAGATAATTTTTTATCCAATTACAAGTGTTTTACCTACTAATTTCAGAAATAAAAACACTGTTATTCTCACCATCTAGAGTTAGCCATTGCTAATAGTGTGGTTTATTTATTTCTGTAAAATAAAAGGCATGGGAGGTTATTGTTTTAGACTGAGCCCCGGGTCCCCAACAGATGAGACAAATCAGAACGGAGTCATATATGTAGACGCCACCTGATCAAACTGAACTTTAAAACTAGCCAGTTTTCCAAAAAATGAGATTCACATAACCAACCAGAAGGGGCCCGGTTTACCTGAGCTGGCATGATAAGGGAATCCCTTCTGTTTTACTCCTGTAAGGAAAATGACTTTGAAACAAGCAGTCTGCTTTTTGTTCCTTGTTTCTGCTTTCTTCAGCCTTTTTCTGCCCATACAGCTCATCTCTTGAGCTCAGCTCATCAGAGTATCTTTCTAAATCTTTACAAGGGATTCTGCCTGATTCACGAACCATTGATGAAAGCCAATTCGAACTTTAAACTAAGTTGTTGAAATGTTCAGTTCCACCCTTTTTTCCCTAATATGTATTAAAACTAGATATAAGAAGAATCTTAGGCTCATGCTGTATATTCTGTTATGGATACTGTTTTTTTCCATTTAACGTTGGTTCAACATTTTCTCCTTAGAAACTTTGATTATGAAAACTATCAAGTCAAATAACCAAAAACAATTCAAATAAAGCAGAATCCTATCAAATGGAAACTAAAGGCATCTTGCTTCAACTTGAACCCCCTCCTACACACACAGTAGTGTACCCCAGGAATAGCCACCTGCATCCATTTTACTTGTTCTTCTAAAGCAATTTAATAGCACATATTCATCCCTCTGGTAATTGATCCCATTTAGATGAAATCTATTATCTTTCCATCATGTAAGTGAAGAATTTGGCTCACAGATATTTCCCCCATCTTCTCTGCCCCCTTCATTTTTTAATATTTATTTTCATTCTTCTATTCTACATTTGTAGAATATAAAACCCCCACACCACCTTGCACCCCTCTCTGCCCTTCACCTCACAACTCTTAAGCAATTGCATTCATTTTCTTTGATAGAATTCATAACATTTACATTCTCTTCTTCCACTATTTTGAATGGTATATCTGTACTTTGCCTATAAGATTGATATCAAATACTTAAAACCACGAATTTTTATAATACTATGCAGATGCAAAGATTATTAGTCAAATGAACCCAATAGTAAGGATGGATATACAAGAAAAAATGTTAACCCATATCATTAAACCTATGGCTCTTGAAGGAGAAAGACATAATTTTTTTTTTTAAATCTGGTGCCATGGTTCCCAAACTGCAGTGCCCTGGATATGCTACAGCAAATTCACAGAGTCCCTGGGTATTTCAAATTCTAGTGGCAAAGGTTGTGATGCTTGACTCTAGCCCACACCATGTGGACCCCAAGCTTGAGGTAGTTTGTAGTTTCAGCCCTAGATGATATGCTGTTTGATGTCAAAGGCAAGTCACTGTAATAAAATAAAATGTAAAGAAAGGAAATGTGGGCCGGGTGCAGTGGCTCATGCCTGTAATCCCAGCACTTTGGGAGGCCGAGGTGGGCAGATCACCAGAGGTCAAGAGTTCGAGACCAGCCTGGTTAACATGGTGAAACCCCGTCTCTACTAAATACACAAAATTAGGCAGCTGTGGTGGTGCATACCTGTAATCCCAGCTACTCGGGAGACTGAGGCAGGAAAATTGCCTGAATCTGGGAGGCAGAGGTTGCAGTGAGCCAGGATCGCGCCATTGTGCTCCAGCCTGGGTGACAAAGTGAGACTTGGTCTCCAAAAAAAAGAGAAAGGAAATATGGGTGATGGCGTCTTGGTTTGCTAGGGCTGCCATAACAAAGTACCACAGATTGGGTGGCTTAAATGGCAGAAATTCATTTTCTCACAGTTTTGGAGGCTTGAAAGTCCAAGATCAAAGTGTCAGTGGGTTTAGCTCCTCCTGAGGCCTCTCTCCTTGCCTGACAGATACCATTGAAGGGAATCAAAATATGCCACCCCAAAATATTTTTTGTCTTAAGGACTATATTGAGTTGAAGGCAGTTAAGAACCAACAAATATAGGAAGATCTATCTGCTCTCTCCTTGTCTCTCTGAAAGCAGGGCATACATTTCCCTATGTGAAGTTTTCCTCCTTTTGCTTGGAACAGAAGCGCACAATGAGATGAGGAGTCGGCACTGAGATGAGTTTGCATAAACAGACTTTACTAAACCTTATCTGCCATGGGTTCTCCCATATATTACCTGGTCACCAACTCAAGATTCACCATCCTTTGAAGCCCAAACCCCCTTTCTTTGTTAAAATGATATATAAGTCCCTGAGTCTAACACCTGCTTTGAGTTCTACTTCTTTTCTGTGAATATTGAGAAAAATGATGTATCTTTTCTCCTGTTAATGTATCTTTTATTAGTTTAATTCACAGGCCCGAAGTATTAAACCCAAAAAAAACTGTCCTCCCCTACACCTTTTCTCTTTGTCCTCACGTGACCTTTCCTCCATGCATGTACATTTCTAGTGCATCCCTTCGTTTTCTTTCTTCTTCTTTTTCTTTTAAATTTGAGACGGAGTCTCACTCTGTTGCCCAGGCTGGAGTGCAGTGATGCCATCTGCAAACTCCACCTCCCAGGTTCAAGTGATTCTCCTGCTTCAGCCTCCTGAGTAGCTGGGATCACAGACGTGTACCACCACAACCAGTTGATTTTGTATTTTTAGTAGAGACGGGGTTTCACCATGTTGGCCAGGCTGGTTTCGAACTCTCAGCGTCAGGTGATCCACCTGCCTCGGCCTCCCAAAGTGCTGGCATTACAGGCATGAGCCACCGCGCCCGGCCCCTTCCTTATGGCCTCATTTAACTTTAGTTATCTCTCTAAAGGTCCTGTCTCCAAATACAGTCATACTGGGGGTTAGGGCTTCAACATATGAATTTTGAGGGGACACCATTCAGTCCACAATAGGTGGTGTTTAATCTGATTGTGATGTTCGAAAAGTGCTTCAGTGCCCTATAGACATGAATCTGAATAATACAAAATTGTGGTTATTACAGAATAAAATAAAAATTTTATTTATTTTGCTTTAGATGTATTTTTTTTTCCAAATGGCTGCTATGTTGTTAGGGCATAAATACTTATCAAGTTGTTTGAATGTAATTTCTTAACATAAAGAACTGGTGGGTATGTCTTTGGCTTAGAGCCAGCATGAAGTGATTTCTCAGACACTAAGGGTGCTGTGAGCAGAGCCTCTGGCGGGATGGGTGGGTCTTTCCTTGCACTGTGGATGGTATAATGTAAGGACGTGGTCCTGGCAGCAGGGACTCTCCGTCCTTTCTCTAATGAACATCCTCGCTTGGGCCCTGAGTAGCAGGAGTCATTGTTTCAGAGAAAATGGCCACAGTGGAAACCGAGATTGAAGAAGGACAATTCTTGGCTTTTTAAGTTAAAACATGAAAACCAAATCAAAACGAAAACACCTTTGTCCAAGTTTTTAAAAGGGAAAATCCATGTATAACACCATCCGGCAGAACCGGTCTGTTTTCTATTCATGACCTTCATCTCCTACCCTCCCAAGCCTAGATAAAGTGAGGGAAGGAGCAGAGAGGGGCAAAGAAGGAGACGATGTAGAGAAGTGAACACTGGTATGGGTACGTGCCGAGTCTGTGGTAGGCACAGGACTGGCAGCAAGTCTGGGGCTCCACAGTCAAAGGGTCTGTGCGCTCAGTCCTAAGGATCATCCTGGGAATATAAATAGGACCCCAGAGACCCTGCTCATGGTGCCAGTTGGGGCTCTGGATGGAAGCAGAAATCGGAGAGATGGTGGTTGGAGTGGAAACTAGGATTCGATGTATTTCAATCTGAAATGACTGAAAAAAGACTGAAATGATCTGGAAATGAGTGGCTTGATTTTCTCCATTAAGTGGAATGGGAGCGCAAGGTAAGTTAAAAATCACTGATAAGAGAATAAAAGAAGATGCATTTGTACATACTTGAGTTTATAGGTCAGGAATGCCACGCCACTCTTTGCTCCATTAATTTGTAAACATTTTCCTGAATGTTCAAGAATATGATTTGAAGAACTGAAATATCTTTGCGACTCAGTAAAATGAATCTCCAGTGACTGTTTTGGGTATTTAGAAAATCTGAATATCAAGGGGAGATCTAAACTTATTGTATATAGTGGGTTGAATAGGGATCCCCCAAAATCATGTCCACCGGGAATCATAGAATGTGATCTGTTTGGAAATAGGGTCTTTGCACATATAATTAGTTACTTTTTTACTTTTTTTGAGATGCTGGATTTTGGATGGGCTCTAAATCCAGTGAGTGGTGTATTTAAAAGAGGAAGGAGAGGGAGGTGTAGACCCAGCAAGACACAGGGAGAAGGCGATAGAGCAGAGATTAAAGTCATTCCTTCCCAAGCCATTGAATGCCAAGAGCCACTAGACATTGAAATAGACAAGGATGTATTCTCTCTAATGCCTAGGAAGGGAGTGTGGTCCTGTGGGCGTGCAAACTCTGGACTTCTCTCAAAAAAAGTGTGAGAAAATACATTTCTGTTGTTGGAAACAAGTCTGTGGTCATTTGTAAGGGCAGCCATAGGAGTGGACTGTCCTTCTTAAGCATCACATGTACCTCTGTGCTCCACTGGGCATTGTACAAACGAAGGCCCATTTACTGCCCCTTTTTTCAGTTCGCCTTTCTTGAGTGCCAGGGTAGTCTGGACACTCAGGGTAGAGAAGAAAATGGCATATATTGGAGCTTGGAGCTCAACTGGGGAGACCAAAAGTCAAAGTAACTAAGTCCTATATTGGAAATTGTGGTGTGTGTATGGGGATAATCACAGGGTAGGAAAGCAGGGAGCCAGGGAAGCATGGTGCCCCAAAAGCCAAGCCAAGAAAGTATCTCCAGAGGGAGGGACTAGCTGGGGATGGCCAGTGCCCTAGACGCATAGAAGGGACCCTCAGCTATGCAGAGTGGAGGCACCCATGCCCTTGACAAAGAAGTCCTGTGGAAATGTACTAATGCCAGCCCCATTGGAATTGCTGGTGAGGAAGTGAAAGAACTGGAGACGTCAACCTTCCTGAGGGGGTTCTGCTTGCAAAGCGGAGCAGAAAATCAAGAGGCAATTAAAGGGAGCCTTATTTGGTTAGTTTGTTTTTATATTTAAGACTGAAAATAGTGTCACAGGCACTTGAACAAGAGCAACTCCATCTTGAATAGGGGCTGGGTAAAATGAGGCCGAGACCTACTGGGCTGCATTCCCAGAAGGTTAGGCGTTCTTAGTCACAGTATGAGACGGGAGGTCGGCACAAGATACAGATCACAAAGACCTTGCTGATAAAACAGGTTGTGGTAAAGAAGCCAGTTAAACCCTGCCAAAACCAAGATGGTGATGAAAGTGACCTCCAGTTGTCCTCACTGCTGATTATACACTAATTATAATGCATTAGCATGCTAAAAGACACTCCCACCATTGCCATGACAGTCTACAAATGCCATGGCAATATCAGGAAGTTACCCTATATGGTCTAAAAAGGGGAGGAACCCTCAGTTCTGGGATTTGCCCACCTCTTTCCCAGAAAACTCATGAATAATCCACCCCTTGTTTGGTATATAATCAAGAAATAGCTATAAGTATACTCAGGCGAGCAGCCCATGCTGCTGCTCTGCCTATGGAGTAGCCGTTCTTTTATTCCTTTGCTTTCTTAGTAAACTTTCTTTCACTTTACTGTATGGACTTGGCCCGAATTCTTTCTCAGGCAAGGTCCGAGAACCATTCTTGGCATCTGGATCGGACCCCTTTCTGGTAACAACAGTGTAGTGTGTATGCTGATGAGAAGAATCAGCAGAAAGGAAAGGCAAGAGGGTGAGAGAGAGGAGGAGGAAAATGCAGGGGAAGTCCTTGGGTAGGAGGAGGGGGTGAGACCCAGTGAACAAAAGACGCACTAGCCTTGACTGGGAGCAGGGTGGAGCCTCAGTAACAGTTGTGTGGGGAGAGTTGGTGGTGGGGAGGTGACATGGTTCTCTTGTTGATTGCTTTTCTTTTCTCAGTGAAATAAAAATCAAGGTGATCAGCTGAGAATGAGGAAGGGGAGAGGGTGCTGGGGACCCTTGGAGAGAAGATGTTTTTGCATCTTCTCTGCAGGTGTTCACACCCTCTGCTGGGCCCCCAGGTGCCACATGGAAGCCAGCTGTGAGAGGGTCAAAGTCAGATCGTTGAAAGGCCCACAAGTCACCCCCAGCGGTTCCCACGGCACTGCCTACTGGACTGTCACTCCTCTGTTTAAAACTCTCAAATAGCACCTGCAAAGACAAGGTCTAAATTCCTTGGCTCAGACTCGGAGCCCCATAATGGGCCCCCGGCAGACCCTCCCATCTTTTCCTGCCAAACAGGCAACTGCGGGAGAGTGGAGAGGCCTGGGGCCTCCCTGACTTGTCAGAAGTGCAGTTCCCATCACTGAGATGCAGGACCCAAGACAGCGCTGCTCGGGACTGAGGGGAGGGACCAGCAGAGGAGTAGCCTCTACTCACCTCGGGGTGCTCCCCGAGGACACACAGGCCCCGTGCTGCCAATGCTTCCCATGTTGCCAGAGAATCGGAAATGCAGAGTGTTAGGTGTTGCCGGAGCAGTTTTCCGTACTCTGCCGATGAGCTAGTATTATTATTTTTTCAGTGCATTATCTTAAAGCCCCCGCTGGTATCATGGAGCAGGTTCTCTTCCAATGAGTGGGTTAGACTTGCAAGACTTCCCCAAGTGAACTCTTAAAAACATTTCTTCTGGCCGGGCGCGGTGGCTCAAGCCTGTAATCCCAGCACTTTGGGAGGCTGAGACGGGCGGATCACGAGGTCAGGAGATCGAGACCATCCTGGCTAACCAGGTGAAACCCCGTCTCTACTAAAAAATACAAAAAACTAGCCGGGCGAGGTGGCGGGCGTCTGTAGTCCCAGCTACTTGGGAGGCTGAGGCAGGAGAATGGCGTAAACCCGGGAGGCGGAGCTTGCAGTGAGCTGAGATCCGGCCACTGCACTCCAGTCTGGGCGACAGAGCAAGACTCCGTCTCAAAAAAAAAAAAACAAAAAACATTTCTTCTTTAATGTTTCTACAATTCTGTTGGGAGCAGATGGGTTCCAGATAAGCCCATGCCAGAGAACAGGCAACAGGAAACCATTTTTGTGCTAACTGTTCTATTTTGGTTTTGAGTCCTCTAACCTTCTCCTCCTTCTGCAAACTCATTTCATCTAAGCCTTTGCCAGGACGACAACCCTTGCTGGTCAGAGCAGAGAGACTGAGGAGAAGAGGCTGGGTGGGGGTGTCTGCAGGGTTGGGGAAGGAAGAAGATTCCAGTCACTTGAAAGGCACTCCACACGTTGGGGTTGGGGAGGTGCAGATGGTAATCCCGTGTGGACACTGGTCCTGTTCAGCAGCCCTACGTTGAAAGCAATGGTGATGGGTGAACACCGACACCAAATAGAAACCTGGAGCTTGATGCATCCAAAGTCTTCCAGGCCCAACCACCTGCCTATGTGTGCTCCGTCCCAGGCCCTCCTCCAGCGGGATCACTTGTTCCTGCAGGGCAGTGCAGAGCCAAGGTCACACAAACCACACTGCCCCACAGGGTCTGAAGGAGTCACCTGCTTTCCAGTGTTGTCTCTCCTCTTGCTGAATGTCAGGAGACCACTGACAACAGAGACTCGCGGTGAGCTTCGAAGGACACACATATGATCTGTACATGACAAGAGTGAGGCCTAATCTGTGCACGAGTGACTCATGTCTGTACACTTTGTCCACCTTGAAGATCTGTTTAAAACTCTGCTGCTTTTCTGTACTTCAGAGCGCTTAGGCAACAAGGACAGGACATCAGATACACCTTTTTCCAAAAGTGTACATACTCTCGTTGTGGTCTAATTATAATAACAAAAAAACAGGAAGCAGCTTACATGTCCAATGCGAGGAGATGTCTAATAAATTATGATGTACCAGTAACACGGGTCCCATGGAGCCAGCCATACAAGAACATGCTCACCTGTCACCTTAACTGAAGAAAGTTGGATATAAAAACATAAAATATGAATAAGGAGCACAATCCCACTCTGTCATCCAAAAACTTTTGTTATATAAAAACACCCACATACGTGCACAGATAAAAGACTGAAACAGTATTCCCTAAAATATTAAAAATGTCATGTTTGAATAAGATTGTAGGTAACTTTTATTTTTTTCTTAATAATTTTCTCATTTCCTTTTTTAACCATAATATTTATTATTTACATAATAAAATGTGTATGCATTTTAATTCTATATATTCTATTATATATATAGTGTGTGTGTGTGTGTATGTATATATATGTGTGTGCGTGTGTGTGTGTATTTTTTTTTTTTTTTGAGACAGTCTCCCTTTGTCACCCAGGCTGGAGTGCAGTGGTGCAATCTCAGACCTCAGCTCACTGCAACCTCTGCATCCTGGGTTCAAGAGACTCTCCTGCCTCAGTCTCCTAAGTAGCTAGGACGACAGACACACATGCCACCACACCTGGCTAATTTTTGTAGTTTTGGTAGAGACAGGGTTTTGCCATGTTGGCCAGGCTGGTCTCGAACTCCTGACCTCAAGTGATCCATCCGCCTTGGCCTCCCAAAGTGCTGGGATTACAGGCGTGAGCCACCATGCCCAGCCTCTTTCTGTTTTTCTTTGTGAAAAGCAACAGCTCTGCCAGGGAGCCCTCTTTACAGCTCCTGCCTCTCTCTCAGGCTGGTGGCTATCCCATTTTCCCCGTCCCTCCAAGTCCTGGCTGGTACATGCTTTTACTTGTTGCCTGCCCTAAGGAACACCACTATCCCTTGTTAAAACAGTCCTCTTATTAAACTCGTTGCAGACCTCCCTCCTGCAGAGTGCCATCTGTTTCCTGCCTGGACCCTGCCTGGCTCGGTGACTTTTGTGCTCAGCCCCCCAAGCTTTCTCTGGCTCTGCAGAGTCTGAATCAAGCAAACCAAGTCGCATGTTCTGTAGACTGGAAAAGCCATTCTGCCATGTGTAAAACTGGCTATTGTAAAAGAAAAAGAATCACACAGGAAAAGAGGCATAAGAAGTAAGTAGTAGTCATCTTTTTGGGGTAAAGATTTGTTTTCAACCTGAATTCACAGACATGCTGAGGAAGCAAAACACAAGGAAGAAGATCACCTTTTTTGAGCGTCATTTCTTCATCAACAAATTAAAGGGTTGAAAAAGGGCCAGTCCCTTAACTTCCTTCCTTCCTGTGTTCATACCCCTGAGGGTGACCCAACATCAGGTCAAGAACACATTTTTCTCAGGACCTTGCAGTCCTCACCTCCTAATCTGGGGTCCTCATCCTAAAGATGGGTCTAGGTCTCCTGACGTCAGGGCTGCTCTGAAATGTTGACCTGAGGGATGTGAGCGTGAGGTCAGGTGGGAACAGGCTTGGGTGCATGGGTGTAGCTTAGAATGCTGGCTCAGAACCTCTGCCCAAACTCTACCTGCTATTTGGGTACAGCCTGAAGTCTATTGCTTATTGAAGACCTAGCTCTTCTCTGAAGTCTGAAACAATTCGCCATGAATTTAGTGCACCCTTCTTTCTTTCCTGAATTAGTCTGTGAACTCCCAGATCACCTACCTTATAGGGATGTACCTCTTAGCACTTCCCAGGGTGTTGGATGCAAACAGTGTTGTGTAGACCCCAGCTGATGAACAGACATGTGAACTGTGTGTGGCCCATGACAGTTATCATAGAGGCAATTACCTGGACATAATAACTAGCACATGCTTTATCCTCTACTGGCTACTATATTGTGTTTGCCCAGACAACCTCATTTAATCCCTACAAACATCCTCTGAGTTAGGGAATATCCCTATTCCTATTGCATGATGATGGAATTTAGGCTTAGAAAAGTTCAGTAACCTGCTAACAGTCACACAATTATAAATAGCAGAGACTGAAGCCCAGGTTCTTAGCCCCTCGGTCTTTCTGCCTTTTTCTTTGGTGACCATCCCCACTCCTCCATAATAATGTGATGACAATTTTAGTGAACCATTCTACCACATGAGACAGGGTGCTTATGCCTTAACTGGACACTTTAATGAGAGCAAGAGACTCGGAGTTCACAAACATCTACACCTGTCAGGGGAATAATAGGTCTCCTTTAACAGTCTTGCCCTATGCTAGGCTTCCTTCAAGTGGGTTCACATCCAATACACACCCTTCTCTACGCTCAGAACAGCCAACATGAACCTAGAGAGACAAGTACAACTTTTCTTTTCTTTCCTTTTTCTTTTTTTTTTTTAGATGGAGTCTTGCTCTGTTGCCCAGGCTGGAGTGCAGTGGCGTGATCTCGGCTCACTGCAAGCTCCAACTCCCGGGTTCATGCCATTCTCCTGCCTCAGCCTTCTGAGTAGCTGGGACTACAGGCACCTGCCACCACGCCCGGCTAATTTTTTTGTGTTTTTAGTAGAGATGGCGTTTCACCGTGTTAGCCAAGATGGTCTCGATCTCCTGACCTTGTGATCCTCTCGCCTCGGCCTCCCAAAGTGTTGGGATTATAGGCATAAGCCACCGCGCCCGGCCACACCTTTTCAAGGGGCCTCTGCCTGAACTTTTCCACAAATGTGAGCCAATTTTTTTTTTTTTTTTTTTCAGACCTGGTCTTCTGTTTTAGCTCAGGGTAGAAGTTCTTTTGAACTTCCAATTTTAAAATGAAACAGAAAAGAGAATGACTAAAAAATTCTGTTAAAGGTGGTGCATTTTGGCCAAGCGGCTCAAGGGCATTTCCGTGGTTCAGAAGGTTTTTTTTTTTAGCATCCACTTTGAGAAACTCTGCAGCAGCTCCCAGTCCGTGCCAACTTAGGTTTTGGCCTAATGAGATGCAATGTTCACGCTCAAGTCAATAAAATGAGATGAAAATCACTCTTAGGCTGTGACGGTATGATTAGGACCACAAAACCACATAAAATATTTGGTCATGAAATACTTTCTCTGATGCCCTGGACTGGAAAGTCTGACTTGAAATTTAATGAGGTGATCCCGGGATTTTAATTTTTATAATAACATCCCTTAGGTTGATTTGTTCTCAATATTCTCTGTCAATTGAAGAGTGTGAGCTTAGAAATCATGACCTGGGGTGGGCTGTGGGGAGCACTGGAAAGCAAACAGCAGCAGCCCAGCTAAATTTAGTTAAATTAGGGTATTGGAGAGTCTGAGGAAAAGGACGTCGGGTTGTGGGGTGTGGAGTTGAAAAACATACCTTTTCTAAGAACTTGGCAATTTAAATTCTGGCCACGATCAATCACATTCCTCAGGCTCAGAAAACATGGACATGCACGCAAAAATGTTCCTTAGTTTTCCCCAGAACAGGCAGGAATTCTTTGAGATGGAAAGTAAACAGAGCTATCAGCACATCGGCCTGGGTTCAGTTCACTATTTTTAACTAACTGGAAGAAGGAAAATATATGGCCCTGTTTTCTTTGCTTGATTGATGTAAAGAGCATTTTTACAGAAATATGCATTTTCCACTAGATACATCTGTGATAGCATCTCTCTACTGCACCCATGAGCTGCCTGTGAGATCCATACAATCTCCTGATCAATGAGTCGGATCAACCAAACAGACACCAGGGAGTGGGAAATGTCCAGGCTGTTCCCCACTTGTGTCTTTTTGTTGTGGTGGTGGTAAAATATACATGATATAAAATATACACTTTCACCATTTTTAAGTGTACAATTCAGTGCCATTAAGCTCATTTATAATATACAGCAACCAGCACTTCCATCCACCTCTAGAACTCTTTTCATCTTCTCAAACTGAAACTCCATCCCCATTAAACACCAGCTCACTCCCCATTCTCCCTCCTCCCAGGCCCTGGTAACCTCTATTCCACGTTCTGAAAGAATTTCCCCACTCTAGGTACCTCACGTAAGTAGAGTCGTACAGTATTTGTCCTTTTGTGTTTGGCTTGTTTCACGTAGCGTATTTTCTTTCTTTCTTTTTTTTTTTTTTGAGATGGAGTCTTGTTCTGTCGCCCAGGCTGGAGTGCAGTGGTGCGATCTCGGCTCACTGCAAGCTCCGCCTCCTGGGTTCACACCATTCTCCTGCCTCAGCCTCCCAAGTAGCTGGGACTACAGATGCCTGCCACCACGCTCAACTAATTTTTTTGTATTTTTAGTAGAGACGGGGTTTCACCAGGTTAGCCAGGATGGTCTTGATCTCCTGACCTCATGATCCGCCCACCTCGGCCTCCCAAAGTGCTGGGATTACAGGCGTGAGCCATCACGCCTGGCCTCACGTAGCATATTTTCAAGGTTCATCCATATTGCAGCATGTGTCAGAGTTTTCTTCCTTTTTAAGGCTGAGTAATATTCCATCATACACACACACCACATTTTGCTTATCCACTCTTCCACTGATGGACATTTGGATTGTTCCACCTTTTGACTACTGATGTCTGAGTCTGTGCTATAAATCCTTTTGGGTATTGTCCCCAGAGGTGGAGTTGCTGGGTCATATGGCAATTCCGTGTTTAACTTTTTCAGGAGCCACCATGTAGTTTTCCAGCATTTCATGCCAGCACACTGTGCTAATTTCTCCACATCCATGCCAACACTTGTTATTTTCTGCTCGTTTTGTAACAGCCATCATAACAGATGTGAAGAGGTACCTTCCCACTGAATGTCTTTTAAAAGAAGCACAACTGAGGATGTGCTTCAAATAGGGTGGCAGTTATATCTGGAGTTTGAAGGAGTTTTTAAACTCACATCCCAGAATCTTTTGAGTATGTTTTATAAACAACAACAACAACAAAGGAAATGGAACGTAAATGAGTAAATGAAAACAGAATGAAGAGATAACAACAATTAGAAAGAGGAAAAGTTTAAATATCTAAATTGACCCAGCAGTGGCTTAACTAGTGATGTATACATCTGTCTATATATCCGTCCCTGCGTTGGCCTGCGGGAAAGTTCACAGTTGACCCCAGCACCAGCACATTTTGGTGGAGTCTGGCTTATTAGTCGAGCACTTCCTGAGACGATTCACCAGGTACTCTCTCTAAGCAGAGGCCTTGGAAATGGAATCCCCACTCCTCCTCTTTAGGGCACATCTCCAGGGAGAACCATTAACAACATCACACCCAGCCTGCCAGTTTGAGGGTGGACAGCTCCTCCACTGAACCAGGAGGACGGCAGGGTGCATGACACAAGGTCAGGGCTTACATCTGCAGAGTCACAGAGGCCACCGCCTTTCTGCCTTGCCCTCAGTTCTCCCAATTCCTTAAAAACAAAGAGCATTCCTCACCTGTGATCTTCATCCCAGCACAATCATCTGGGGAAGTCATCTCAGCTTATAGACAAGGAATCTGAGGCCTGAGAGGCGAAGTAACTGACGAGGTGACCCAGGACAGCACAATGAGCTGAGTTTTGTTCTGCTGGCTTGGTCTTGAATGACAGTTGGAGCTAGGGGAGTACACTGTCCATCCTGGAACCAAGCCAACTGCACCCCCAACCAGAGGGATCCTCCTTCATTTTTCCCCCACACATGAGTGCAATAGTCCTAAATCAGAGGACAACACCAGACATCTGTCTCACCAAACTCATGCAACTATATCAAGAACATCCTGTGTGATGCCCCTGGGGTTTAAAAGCCAGCGCTGCTCTTGTAGTTTCAAAGAGGTCTACAATGCCAGGTCACATGGAACTGAATCTATCCTGTAGCCTGTTGAGAGAAACAGTAACTGGAATCACTGCACTTGAGTATCTGGGGATTCATGGTGGCCTCCTACTCTTTGTTGCCATTAATTGTTTTATGCTGTTGTTTAAATTAAGTTGCTTAACTTTCAGCTTCTTCAGTTATTACAAGCTTTCCGAGAAAACGGAGCACGTGTTCTTCTTTTCAGAGCATCTCCCATGCTTAGCACAGGTGACTCACTAGTGAAGGCCAGTTGTAAGTCCTGTGTTATCCTCGGGCCCCCAACTCCCCACCAGTCACTTTCTGTCTTCCCACACTTACATGAGTTCAGACCTGCTGCTTCATCTTAAATCTAGATGGCACACAGCACAGCTAAGATGCTCAAGCAGGTATAAATGCATGCTGTTTGGTGAGTCAAGTAATCATACAAGTACTTTTTGATCTTCAAGTATAAGATTTGAGTGGACTAATTTTTAAATGAACCATGTGTCTGTATCTGAATATAGAATTACTGTAAGGATGACATAGCAGAACTTCACTTAAAGTTGATGACTAATGGAGCACTAGACCTAACTCCCTTGTGCAATTTAGAATAGATTGGTAGGCTTGGGCCATGAGGTAAGTATTTCAACTTGTATCAGTTTGCTAGGGCTGCCATTATTAAGTACCATAGACTGCGTGGTTAAACAACGGAAATGTATTTTCTCACAGTTCAGGAGGCTGTAAGTCTGGTTGGTTTCTTCTGAGGCCCCTCTCCTTGGCTCATAGATGCTGTTTCCTCCCTGTGTCTTCACATGACCTTCTTTCTTCTGTGTGTGTCTGTGTCCCAGTCTCCTCTTCTTAAAAGAACACCAGTCAGACTGGATGAGGGCCCATTCTAAAAACCTCATTTCAACTTAATTACCTCTTTAAATACCCTGTGTCTAAAAATGGTCAGATTCTGAGGTAGGTGTTGAAGTTAGAACATGAACACATGGATTTTGGGGAGACACAGTTCAGGTCCTAACACTGTTAAAATGTAGATGCAAGGAAACTGCTAAACATTTGAAAAAAACTGAATGATCATGGATTATTATGTGGGACTTCAGCCAGATACTGAGAGTAGAAGGAGCCAGTAGGCAGTGTGATGCCACATTTCCTATGTGCGGTAACTCAGGTGTCAGGGAGACTTGGGTCCAGGATCTAGCTCCAGTGCTGCCAGCCACATGGAGATGAAAAGTTTGACAAGGAGAGAAATGTGAGAGGCAGTTTTCACACCTATTAAAGAGAGGTGATAACAGTATCTCCCCTGTAGGCTTGTTATGAGGATTAAAATAAGGAGCCTAGACCACTGTTTAAGTGAGGGGTCATGAAACAAGGAGCCCAGACCAGCATTCACACTTTAGTTTGCACATGAATTACCTTAGTCATCTGGCTAGCAAGCAGATGCTGACTCAGTAGGTCTGGGGTGGGGCCTGAGACCCGGCACTTTTTTTTATTTTTATTTTTTTTTAAGTCTCACTCTGTTGCCTAGGCTGGAGTACAGTGGTGCAATCTCTGCTCACTACAACCTCCGCCTCCTGGGTTCAAGCAATTCTCCTGCCTCAGCCTCCTGAGGAGCTGGGATTACAGACGTCTGCCACCACACCCAGCTAACGTTTGTATTTTTAGTAGAGACAGGGTTTCACCATGTTGGCCCGGCTGGTCTCAAACTCCTGATCTCAAGTGATCCACCTGCCTTGACCTCCCAAAGTGCTAGGATTAGAGGCGTGAGTCACTGCGCCTGGCCAGACTCTGCACTTCTAAGCAGTTCCCTGGTGGCATAGATGAGGCTGACCTGGGGCCCTCTGGAGCCTTGGGGTCTAAGATACTTCGCCCTGTGCCTGATAGACCTGTAGTGCACACGCAGTAAAGAGAGCTGCTATAAATACTACTGCTACCTCCATGTTGAGCTTAATAGAAACCTAGTCCTCCGACTTTTCATTACTCTTTGATTGGGCTATTCTTAATGGGTGAAGCACAGGCAGGCCACCCTCTTCTACCCACAAATATTTTCCAAGTTAATTAAGAACACACAGAGAATAAATCTATGAATCCCTTGGGCTCTGGATTTCTGATGACAGTGTTTAAGGCATGAGTTTGGGTCCAGGGTCCTGTCATTAACATTTTGTGTATTTATTCCGATGATGATCATCAGTGGCCAATTGCTGAGTCCTCTCTCTTCCCTTTGGAATCAGCATAGGCTTCAAAGAAAAACTGGCACAAAATGTTAGCCTAACCCCTCTGACTGCTCTTCCCTCTACTCCCGCTATACGCCCCCGTCTCCCCAAATCTTGATCCTCTGAATCTGCATTGCCTTGGCAGCTCTCTGATAACTTCAGATAGATTTTCTATGATCTTGTCCAGTTTTTCTTTTTTTCTTTTTTTGAAATGGAGTCTTGCTCTGTCACCCAGGCTGGAGTGCAGTGGCATGATCTCGGCTCACTGCAACTTCCGCCTCCTGGGTTCAAGCAATCTCCTGCCTCAGCTTCCAGAGTTGCTAGGATTACAGACGCATGCCACCACATCTGGCTAATTTTTCTATTTTTAGTAGAGATGGGGTTTCGCCATGTTGGCCAGGCATGTCTTGAACTCCTGACCTCGAGTGATCCATCCATCTTGGCTTCCCAAAGTGCTGGGATTACAGGTTAAGCCACCATGCTCGACCTACTTTTCTGGTGTTCTTGGAAGGGTGGGTCTGGAACATTCTGGTCAGCCATGGCTGGAGAATATAGTATTACACACTGAACATAGAGATATTAGTGATTCTTGGGATGCAAATTGTGGCTATGTATTTTTTGAGAGTTTCCTTATATTAAATAGTTTTTTTAAAAAAAATCATAAGTCATTTGTAAGAAAAGAATTCCATCTTTTCTCTCTGTGTGAAGATGCAGTTAAAGTGCCTCAGAAGGAGGCAGATTATGACTCTAACTGATGATAAAGACAGAAATGTTAGGGAGATTTGGGGAAGGGGAAGAGAATATGGTTTCTAACCATGATAGAGTCAGTAGTATTAGACTATCCCTCCTGCTGAAAATAAAAGCTGGAAAACACACACAATAAACAGTCTGAAGGTATTGAAATGCAGTGAACATTGGCAGGACCAAACATGAGGCAATCCTCGAGAGGAGGCACCCACTGTGGGGAATTGGCCTCTTTCCTTGACCTTATTTGCCAGTTCTCTGCCTGGGTGAGCAGGACGTTCAGAGTTCCATGGGGCTGAAGAAAGAGAGGTTGAAGTTCAGGGCTAGAAAAAGGGCTAAAATACATCAACAAAGGAACTGCAGAGAAATGAACCTTCTATACACTCTTTCCCTTGAAACATTTGCCAACTCTTAAGGTGTAACAGGCAAGCCTGAGAAACCAAAAGAAAGTTGCAACTTGGAGGTTAAAGAGATAATCAGGGATTCCAGCAGCCACAAGGTGCTGGGGAGACAGAGATGGAGTTTAAGACGTAGGAAGGAGGACAGGCATTGGTATTACTGAATCTCAGTTGAGCTCCCAGAAGGGCCCTGTCTTAGGAATAAGGGCTACACCACAGAGGAAAGGGCAACACTGAAACAGACCAATGCTGTCTGCATAAAATTAACCATGACAGGGTCATGGGGGTCAGCAGGCATGCTCTCTGCCTGCAGGTGGAAAATTAATCCAACCACAGAAAGACATCTTTCAGAGCCCCTGTGATTTTCAATATGCAATATCTGTAATTCAAAATAAATCACAAATCATACTACAATTAAGCCAAAATGACAGAACACCAAGAGAAGAGAAAAAAGTGAAAACATAAAGTCTTGCAGGTAATTTATTGAGTTATTAGATTTTAAAATAACTATGATTAATATGCCACAGTTAAATCAACAGTTTTATCATAAGATTAGACTCAGTATAAGAAAGGACTAGTGAACTAAAGACAGGATAAGCAAAAGTATTCAGACTGAAGCATGGAGAGGAAAAAAGATGGAAAACACAAAATGGGACATGAAAGCCAGGGGACAGGATGGAAAGGGCTATGTATGGATAATTGGATTACCAGGAGAAGAAGAGGAAAGACAGAGAATCGGACAGAAATGATACAATTTTTTAAAATATTGCTTAAAAATACTGTCTGCAAAATTAATAAAAGACCAAAAGCCATAAATTCAAGAATCTTGGAGAATGCCAGCAGATAAATACAAAGCCAACAAAATTCTAGTCACATCATAGTCAAATGGTTGAAAGTGAAAGATAAAGGAAAGTTCTGAGAGAAGACATAACAAAAATATGCATTATCTTTAAAACAGTAAGAGTAAGACTGATGACTGACTTTTTAATAAAAGTCTGGCCAGTTATCTGGCCAGAAGACAATGACATCTTTGTTGTGCTGAAAAAAAAATGCCAACAAGACATTCTTTCACATAACATCTTTATTCTTCATTAAAAAAAATTAAATGGAATTTTTTAGGCAGAAAGAAAATGATTTTAAAAGAAATTATAAAAATACAAAAAGAAGTAGTGAGCACCCTTATCCTGTAAGAGTAAATATGAAGGTAAATAAAATTAATAATAATAATAACTAGAAGTTTGAAATATAGGTGCAGTATATGACAACAATAGCACACACATGAAAAAACAGGAGGGGTGTAAATGAAGTTAAACTGTTTTAAGTTTCTTGCATTATTCAAAAATAAGTAAAAGTACTAATTTAAGATAGGCTATACTAAGTCAAGGATAGATTCTTAATCTCATGGTTAATCAACAAAATAATAATACAAGAATGTATAAGTAACATGCTAATAGATTAAAAATATGGACTAAAAATGCTTATTGATAAATAAGGTAATAAGGAAGAAATAAAGGAAAAAGAAGAGAGAAGACAAATGGAAAAAAATTAACAGGATGATAGACAAATCTAAACATATCTGCAGTTGCATTAGCTGTGAATAGATTAATATTGAGATTAAAAGATAAAAATGCCAAACGGGATTTTAAAAATATCATCATATACTGATTATAGAAGACACATCTTAAATATAAAGACACAGATAGGATCAAAGTAAATGGATAGAAGAGATACCAAGCAAATGCTGACCAAAGTAAAACTAGTATAGATAAATTATCAACACGTAAAGTAAACTTTAGGAAAAAAAGAGTTACTAGTGATAGAGACATTTCATAATGATAAAAACACCAAATCAACAGGAAGATATAACAGTCCTAAATTGCTATGCACCAAATAACATAGCTTTAAAATATATAAAGGAAAGGTGACAAAACTAAAAGGAGAAACAGACAAACATAAAAATTCTAAGTGGAGATTTTAACATACCTCTCTCTGGGACTGTTACAAGTAGACAAAAAAACCACTAAGAATGTAAAAGATTGAGCAACACAAAAAATCATCTTGACTTATTTGATATATATATATATATATTGAATAATGCAAGCAACAATGATAGAATACAAATTTTTCATGACCACAAAGAACACATAACAACAAAGACCATATTCTAGGCCATACAGCAAGCCTCAACAAATTTCAAAAGGCTGAAATCACATACAGTATATTGTTTGATCACAATGAAATTGAACTTGAGATCAAAAGGAGAAAGGAAACTGTCAGATCAATACATATTTGGAAAACAAGAAATACATTTCTAAATAGCCTATGGTAAAACAATGGAAATGAAATTGAAATATTTTGAATTGGCTCATAATGAATATATATCACATCAAAACCTGTGAGTTGCAGTTAAAGCAATGTTTAGAGGACAATATATAGCACTAACTGCATATATTATAAAGGAATAAATGTTGAAAATTAGCAATTTAAATTTCTGTCTCAAGAAGCTGGTAAATAAATATAAAAAATAAACCAAAAATGCCTGGGACTAAATGCATATGTTAAAAAAAACAGAAATGTTGAAAAATCAATGCCCCTAATAGAAGAAACAATATTATAAAATACATCAGTTAAATGAAAAACAAGCACACAACGAAAAAACGACAAAACTAAAAGTTGATATTTTGAAGACTTATAACATTAGTAACCTCCTGTCCCTACTACTCAAGGAAAAAAAGGGTAAAAACACAAATTGCCAATACAAAACAATCAGAACAGAATGTACAGATGTTAAAAAGATAAAAAAGAATGTGGTAAACAACCTCATGTCACTACATTTGACAATTAAATAAAATGATCAAATTTCTTAAAGACACAATTTATCAAAATTGACCAAAGAAATTTGAAAAAAGCATAATCCTCATAAGGAAGTTAAATCTGCAATTAAAATCTTGTCCCCATAAGAAAACAATGCACTCTAATAATTCACTGCTGAATTCATCAAACATATAAGGAAGAAATCATATCAATCTTATAAAAACTTTTCAGAAATTGTAAGATAAAGGAAGTTTTATTAACTCGTGTCATGAGGCTGGCATAACCTTGATAGCAAAATATGACATGGACATTACAAAAAGAAAAATTATAGACCAATATGTCTCATAAACTCAGATACAAAAATTCTGAACAAAATGTTAACGAACTTAATACAGTGATATTTTTAAAGGATGATGAAGCAGACCAATGGTGTTTATTCCACAAATTAAACAATTCAATAATTTATTCAAAATAAAGAATATAATTCATATATTAATTGAACAACAGACAAAAATCACATGATCATCTCAAATGATGCCTAATAAACCACTTGTAAAATTCATCACCTAATCAGGTTTCAAAAATTGGCAAAAGGGGAATTTCCTTATCATAAAATAGAAAGTCTACAGAATACCTATAGTAAACATTATAATTGTAAAATATTGAATACTTTCACTCTGAATTTAACTAAAACAAGAATGTTCACTAACACAACTTCAATTTACATAGTGCTAGAAGCCCTAGTGAGAGTGACAAGCAAGACAGAGAAATAAAATTTTAAATACTGGAAAGAAGAACTACAACCGTCATTACTCTCAGATGATATGATTGTGAATGTAGAAAAAAACTCCATAGATAAATATTAGAATGTGTTTATCAAGGTCATTAAATATAAAATAAACATACAAAAATGTATTGTATTTCTATACTAGCAATAAACAACTAAAAATGAAATTTAAAAGAATACTGCCACTTATAAATATCAATAATTTTTTTTTTTTTTTTTTTTTTAAGATGGAGGAGTTTCTCTCTGTTGCTCAGGCTGGAGGGCAGTGGTGTGATCTTGGCTCACTGCAACCTCCGCCTCCTGGGTTCAAGCAATACTCATGCCTCAGCCTCCCAAGTAACTGGGATTACAGGCATGTGCCATTATTCCCGGCTAATTTTTGTATTTTTAGTAGAGACAGGGTTTCACCATGTTGGCCAGTCTGGTCTCAAACTCTGACCCCAAGTGATCCGCATGCCTCGGCCTCCAAAAGTGCTGGAATTACAGGCGTGAGCCACTGTGCCTGACACTCAACGTTTTTAACAAGCCTGTTAAAAACTGCAACTCAAAATGTGTAATTCTTCACCAAATTTTACAGAATATTGATGAGAAACATTAAGACTTACATAGGTGTTCTTGAATTGGAAGGCAACAATATTATTATGATGACATTTCTCTCAAAATTCATCTATAAATGTATTTTGTAATCTCATATAAAATACAAACAGATTCTTTGTTGAAACCTGACAAGGTGATTTTAAGTTTACATGGAATTGCAAAGGGCCATGAAGACAAAACAGAGATCATTTTGAAATGCACACACACAACGCAGAAAATAGTCAGAGGTCTTCCTGATATTAAGATTTCTTATAAAGTTATAGTAATTAAAATAGCATGCTATTGGTATAAGGCTAGAGAAATAAACCAATAGGGTAGAAAAAGTTCAGAAACATACCCACACAAAAGGGCCACCTGATTTACCTGATTTACAATAAAGGTGCAACTTTAACATTGTAAGGGAAACAAGAGCCTTTTCAATAAATGGGGCTGGGTCAACTGGCTACTTATGAAAAAACATGAGTCTTGACCTCTATCTCACATCACAGACAAAAAAAAAACAAAAAACATCAATTGCAGATGGATTGTGAGCTTGAATGAAAAGGGTGAAACAGTAGTTTCTTTAAAAATGTAGAATATCTTTATGACCCTTGGGTTAGGCAAAGAGTTCTTAAACTGTACATGCAAACCATTAACCACAAATAAAAGTTTGAAAAATTGTTTTTCATTAAAATGAACAATTAAGGGCACCATTTAGAGACTGAAACATCAAGCCACAGACTAGAAAAGATATTTGCAACCACATACTAAAGACAAAGATGAATATTAAACAGATACTTTTAAAAACTCCTTTAAGTAAATAAGAAAAAGGCAGACAAATCAGTTTTTAAGCCTGGGAAAGAGTTGAACAGGCACTTTACAAAAAGAGGATATCCAAAATGCCAGCCTTCTTATGAAAACACAGTTCAATGTCATTTGGCCATTAAGAAACACTGGAACCACAAGAAGACATCTCTTAGGCATTAGAAAGATTGGCAGTACCCAGTGCTGGAGAGAATATGGAACAATTAGAAGTGGTACAACCACTTATGTATTAAAACTAAATATATGTCTACCACATGGCCTAGGAATTCCAATCATAGGCAAATACCCAACAGAGATGTGTGCATGTTTTTACCAAAAGACATGTTTGAGTATGCTCATAGCAGCTTTATGCACACTATCTCAAAACCATCAAGGACTCAGGTGTCTATCCATAAATGGTGGTATAAAATGCAATAAAAACAACAACTTACAGCTACATGCCAACAGGGAAAGAAAAGCCCTTTCAACAAATGGTGCTGGGTCAACTAGCTACTGTCTATGCAAGAATCACAAGACACATTGAGTGAAAGAATACATACAGTATGAGACTGTAGGGTCATCACACCTGACAGCAAGAATTTAAGCATACCCTTATAACGACCCTGTATGGCAGATGCACTTGAATGTGTGCTCCAAACGGCCGACCCTGACAAACATCTCAGGCCCTGTCTTGTCTTGTGGAATATTGGCCTACAGGGGACTGAGGCCCTGAGTTTTGGGTTAAATGAAGGTGGTTGCAGGTGGAGGTCATTGGGAGGAGGGTGTTAAGAGAAAATGCGGTATAAACTACATGTTTGCAGATGCTTGCGGTTTTCCTGCCTGGGCCCCTACCACTGGACTCTCCCCTGTGTGTAAGCCCCTGATAAAATCCCATGTCTCATTTCCTGGCTCTGGGTCTCTTCATCAGCCTCTGGAACCTGGAGACTTCCCTACTGAGGTTCATAGGGATTTGGCATGATAGATACCCTCTTTGTAAAGTTTGAGAACAGGCAAAATCACTTTATGGTGATGGAAGTCAGCATTGTGCCTATGTTGAGGGGGGATTTGATTGTGTAGGGGCCAAAGACCTGCATCTTGATCTGCAATTTTTTCTTGTTTTTGAGATAGGGTCTCGCTGTGTTGCCCAGGCTGGAGTGCAGTGCTGAGTTTCTGCTCACTGCAGCCTCAAGCGATCCCCCTCCGCCTCCCAAGTAGCTGGGACTACAGGTACACAACATCATGCTTGGCGAATTTTTTAAATTATTTTTATAGAGATAGGGTGTTACTGTATTGCTCAGGCTGGTCTCAAACTCCTAGGCTAAAGTGATCCTCCCACCTCAGCCTCCCAAAATGCTTTACAGGCATGAGGCCACCGCATCTGGCCTTGATCTGGAAATTTATCAAATGTCCATGTAAGGCTGGTGCCCTTTTTTACCGAGTTTATGTTGCGTCTCAATGATTAAATATTGTTTATAAAGAAGTCTTCCTCCCTGAAATCCCCTCCCCCATCCTTTATCCAAACTCTGTTTTTGGATGTCAGTTTTCAAGGTCTTACTTGTGCTTTTCTGCTCAATTTTATTCCAGTTAAATGTTAGATCCATGGTATTCATTCTACCTAATCAACCCACACCTGGTTTGTTGAAATCCTTATAGGTCCAAGGTCACTGTCAGGCATGAGTGTGCAGCAGGGCAGTCGTACAGCACCCTGTGCCTAGAAGGGCTTAATGCTCTGCTGTCACCAACTTGAAGTTCTTAATTTTGGAACAGAAGCCTCCAATTTCATTTTGCACAGAACCCTGAAAATTATGTAGTTGGCTCTGCATGCAGGCATTTTCATTCTCAGAAGGCACAGAGGTCGGTTCATGTTTTCAACCATTACTGCTCATTAGAATAACCACAGTTCTGGAGATTCTGAGTTAATTGGATGGGGGTGAAGCCGAGGCATGAGGAGTTTTTAAACTCCCGGCTGATTCTAATGCTCAGCCAGGGCTGGGAATGGCAGATCCAGTTGGAGAGGTCATGCCAAAGGGATGGTTTACCAAATATCTGGAGGGCTTAGAGGATGGAGGGATCACTTTGGGCTTGGAGTTGGAGGTGAAAGCCTGATGGGAGTTTATGGGGTGAGTTTATGGCAAGAAGTCAAATGCTCAGTGTGATGGCGTTCCAGGCAGCGGTACTTGTGGGCCCAAGAGCTGCAGGCAGAGATCCTTCTGGATAGGAATAGTGCTCACAGCCTCCTTCCTCAGCCAACATTCTTATTCTCTCATCAGCCAGTGAAAACCTGGTGATTCTGTTTTGTAATGAAGCTGTAAAGGTGTGAACGTGAAAACGATAGACTTAGCCTCCAGTTGATTTTGAGAAGAGAAGGGATCTGAGGTTTCAGATGTGGGTGCCGAGCTTGGTGGCTGCTGTGGAGGAAGGACTGTCGGACTGCACGTCAGAAGGTAGAGTTTCTAGTTCTCATCCTACCCTTGGCCACCCAAGATGCTTGCCCAATTCAGTTTCTCATAAAAACTGGACTGATCTGATCTAGAAGTAATTTTCCATTCCCACAAGGCCATAAATATATGGTTTGTATCTTATTTCATGGATATCGATATTGTCTTATAAAGTTATAGATTATAGACTATTTATACGGGTCAGCGATTATAAAGCAATTGAAGTCTCTTAAAATAGGAAGTCCATGGACAGAATCCAGCCAGTAGAAGTTTTTTTTAGCCTGAACAATATTATTTTTTCAAAAATGTATTGTCGGCTGGGTGTGGTGGCTCACGCCTGTAATCCCAGCACTTTGGGAGGCCGAGATGGGAGAATGAAGAGGTCAGGAGATCGAGACCATCCTGGCTAACATGGTGAAACTCCATCTTTACTAAAAATACAAAAAATAAACATTAGCCAGGTGTGGTGGCAGGCACCTGTAGTCCCCGCTACTCGGGAGGCTAAGGCAGGAGAATGTGAACCTGGGAGGTGGAGCTTGCAGTGAGCCGAGATCACGCCACTGCACTCCAGCCTGGGCAACAGAGCGAGACTCCATCTCAAAAAAAAAAAAAGTGTATTGTCCACATTTTGAGATTTCATATTAAAATGCAGATTTACAGTTTCTCTTGAAACAACAGGAGATCTGGCAACTCTAGGCCTGCTTTGGGCAATTCTTGCAGACACTGGTGCTCAGGAGGGACTGCCCTTTTGGATAGAGCATACACTTGCCAGCTCACCCCAGTCCCCACCACTCCCTATTCTATCCCAGTCGCCTCGTTGACTTACACCAGCAGTCAGATCCCTAGGGGTGCATCTAAGTTCCTTCACGCGCTGAGGACTTTGTGAGGACTCCTTCAGCAGAATGTTCATTGCCTGCTTCTTACTGGCTTAAAATTAGAATTGGGTTTTGTTAGAAATGACAGTCTAATGGTATTAGACATTCTTCCATTCCCTTATTTGTCTTGTCTGACTGACCACAGAGCACGTCTCTGCTCTCCAGCCTCAGAGATGATATGACCTCTCTTCAGACATGTTGGCTCTAAGAAAACAAACAAAAACTTGGTAATTGGGGCTTCTGCAGGAATGTATGTTCATTTCCATCTTCCTGTAATCCACTGCATTCTTCAGGCCCTCTGAGTCTTCTAAACATTCAGGCCAAGTGATCTCCAAGTTATTTTTCTAACCACAGTTATCCAAATCCTGTTTTGTTTTCTCTCTTCTTTCCAAGTGTTCAGTTGGCGTCACTTAGGCTTTTTGTTGGGGGCAGCTGAGTCTTTCAGGGTCAGGGGTGTTTTCCTTGGTTGTGGTCTGAAGACGATTGGTGGGATAAGAGGCCAGCCCACGGCTTTCATTGTCACGGCTACAAGGCCACCTGCCAGAGGCGCCTCACCCCTGACCTTCTCCCAAGGATGGGCCAGGGCATGAGGAGGACTGGAGAAAGGAACCCAGGCTGCCCCACCCTCCCCGGCGGGGCCCTCGGTGAGAACAGTCCATGGTTGTATTCTGTGTTGGTCACGGATCCCTCCCCATGCCTTCACCTTTTCCTGCGCGTCAGGCAGGAGCCAGTCAGTGTCGTCTGAGGGGTGCAGCTTGGGCAGAATGCTTCAGGCAGCCCCTGCCGTGAGGACAGTGAAGGGCACCCTTGGGCTCCATTTGTGCTTTGATAAGAACTGGAACTTTGTATCCAGTGTCCAAGTCTAAAGTGATCCTGGCAGACTCGGGTCTACGATTAGAAGTGCATGGAACATGAGAAATCATTAAGGTGCAGAGGAACATTTTGAAGTGTGGCCCGTCGCAGGGAGACGGTCCCGTGTCCCCTTCATCAAGCTGACCAGGCCACCTCCAAACCACTCAGCCTCCACTCTCACCAGCCGCCACCCCTCCTGTCATCCTTCTGAGCGGGTGGGGATGAAGGGCAAGGTTCTTCCCTCCACCTTTATATTTTCTTGTAAATGCAAAACCTTTGCCCCTAAAGGAGGCCACTTATAAAGAAAGGCTTAAGAAGTGACCTGAAAACAAAACCACAGCTGCCCAGCCCACACTGAGGAAGGGGTGGAGAGGTGTAAAATGTCGTGCAGGGCACAGCAAGCCCACTCCCCAGGGCCGCTGTCTTTCCACGACCCTCTCACTGGCTGCTCTTGAAGTCTACGCACTTGGAGTGAGGCCACATTTCTGGTTTTTCGATGATGAAAGCAGCTGCAGATCCCCTATCGGTGAAGTCATTTGGCAGAATCTGCAGGTTGTTGATATCAGCATTGAAGTGAAGTCTCTTAAAATAGGCTTCTGGGACTCCAGGCACTGATGTCCTCAAAGCTCAGTGACACCAGAAGCTAAGAGAGCTTGCGTAAAAATAGCCAGGGTTGAGCAGGCGGCACTTTCCCCCGACGCATGCTCACCACCTCCTCTCAGCTGTCAGCACCTCTGTCCTCTGATGTCCCACCTTCCCCCTATTATCCACCCCTTCTTCTCCCACTTACTCTCCTCCTTATAGCAGAGCCACTGAATGATTCCTGGCCAAGGACCAATAAAACCTGGCCATCATATTTCCCTGTGCCTAGCATTTGGGAGACTATGGCACATCAAGTTAGATGTTTATTCTTTAGAAAAATGATATAGGTGGGCCAGGCGTGGTGCTTCATGCGTGTAATCCCAGCAATTTGGGAGGCCAAGGCAGGTGGATCGCTTAAAGTCAGGAGTTTGAGACCAGCCTGGCCAACATGGTGAAACCCTGTCTCTACTAAAAATACAAAATTAGCTGGGCGTGGTGGTGTGCTCCTGTAGTCCAAGCTACTCAGGAGGCTGAGGGAAGAGAATTGCTTGAGCCCGGGAGGTGGAGGCTGCAGTGAGCTGAGATTGTACCACTGTACTCCATCCAGGGCAACAGAGGGAGACTCCTCTGGAAGGAAAGAAAGAAGGAAGGAAGGAAGGAAGGAAGGAAGGAAGGAAGGAAGGAAAGGAAGGAAGGAAAGAAGGGAAGGAAGGAAGGAAGGAAGGAAGGAAGGTAGGAAGGAAGAAAAGATGGAAGGAAGGGAAGGAGGGAGGGAGGAAGGAAGAGAGAGAAAAAAAGAGAAAGAGAAAGAGAAAGAAAGAGACAAAGAAAGAAAGAAAAAGAAAGAAAGAAAGAAAGAGAAGGAGGGAAGGAAGGGAAGGAAGGGAAGAAAGAAGGAAAGAAAAGGAAGAAAGAGCATTTACGCTGTGTCTACATGTATAATCACCTCCAAGATTAGGATAGAAAATATAACTGAGAACAGCCTACCAAGGAGGACACCTTAAACTTGATTACATTTTGAGGCAGCTGGTTGTTGCTACTGCTGTTGTTTTTCCAGGACGTTAGTAATAATCACTCCCTCCTTATTTCTGAGCAACTGTTAAACAAACCCTTATCAAGCTGACATTCTTATCTCACCAGGGCTACCATGTCCTGCTGTGCGGAGTGTACACTGCTGAAGTCCAGACAGCAACATTCCCATCAACGAGGAGATTAATAGTGTCCCCTGGTCTTGTGCAGTGTGGCAGCACTACCACCCACAATTTCCCTGTTGTCTTCTCCCCAGTTCTTTCTGTTCTACAGATCCTGATAGGGTGATCTGGTAGGTAGGAATAGAGGCCCTCAAGATACGGGGAGTTTGAATTAAAAGGAGCTCCCTTATTCCTTCCCTCTGCCCTATTTTTTTTTTTTTTTTTTTTTTTATGACGGAGTCTCGCTCTGTCACCCAGGCTGGAGTGCTGTGGCCGGATCTCAGCTCACTGCAAGCTCCGCCTCCCGGGTTCACGCCATTCTCCTGCCTGCAGGTAGCTGGGACTACAGGCGCCGCCACCTCGCCCGGCTAGTTTTTCGTAGTTTTTAGTAGAGACGGGGTTTCACCGTGTTAGCCAGGATGGTCTCGATCTACTGACCTCATGATCCGCCCGACTCGGCCTCCCAAAGTGCTGGGATTACAGGCTTGAGCCACCGCGCCCGGCCTGCCTTTTGCCCTATTTCAAGTGTTGTTGTCACCCAGGCCATCTCTTTGCTTTCCCTTTAAATATTTCCTTTTAAATCTTTTTAAAAATCCCTATTATCACTTTGATCTAAGATGTTATTGATCCTATTGTAGGAAGTCTGAGACTCTGTAAGGGCCATTGACAAAAGTGAGTTCTCACCGTGGCCACACTTATTCCCCTAATCTTGTCCTCTTCTGTCTCTCTACCTGAGAAAGATAAAAAACGTGGAAGCCATTCACTGTCAAGAGAGACTGCCTGGGATTCTAACAGCAAAGTGGCATCAATATTAATTGAAAGCTCCTTCAGCTGGAAGGGATCTGAGAGGTCATCTACAACCCTTTACCCAGTGAGAGGTAATCCAATTCCTCTTGATTACGTTAGTGACAAAACACTCATCATCTCACCGGATAGTCCAGTCCATTGTTGACTTTGTTTTATCATTTGATGTTCTTTGAGCCAAAATTATACTGAGCCAGAATCAACCAGCTCTCTGGCTGCAAGTCCCTACCATGTGTCCAGCAAGGCACTGGCAGCTGGGGACACAGAGGTAAATTAAAGATACACATTGCCTTCCACGAGGTCATAGCCAGTGAACTGTTCCACAAAGGGATGACCACAGTGAAATAGACAGGCAGAACATGAGAGTACCCAGCAAAGCCCCAAATTCAGCCGAAAGTTCTGCAGGTGACCGAACTGAGTTTTCAATGCTTTGTTTTCCAGAAACACTCATTACAAGCTACTCTTCATCTACATAACAGCTCTGTAATTTTTATAACAATAATTGTATCCCATCTTTATCTTCTTGTATTGTAGTTTAACATCATCATTGCCTTCAACCATGTCCTGTAGCACATGAATTTTTTTTTTTATTACAAGGGTTTTCCCTATCTGACATCCCCTTGGAAATGTTAAACCCCAAGCTGAGTCCAGTATTCCCAATGGGACAGTGTGCAGACAACCATTATTTCCCATTGCCTTGGTGTTCTCATCATGTGGCCAATGAGTAGATTCCTGTATTTCGGAGGTCATTGTTTGATGGTTAAAACTTAACGCCCTCCTGCCCAATTGTTTTCGGGATAAAAAGTTACAAAGCCAGGGACTCTACTTACTGTTTTCAATTAAAGCAGCTTAGAATGATCCACTTACGTGCCTTCTGCTTGGCACTTGCGCTGCATTATAGTGGCCTGCAGTTCACCTTGCCAATGTCAATACTTCTCTGAATGAAATCAAATTGCTTGCAACTTGGAACTTGGACCTGCCTGTTTTCCTTACTTTCACCGTCATCATGGAGACCTTTGCATCTGAGTCATAGGTCTCATGTCTTCCTGGAAGACATCAGAATAATTTTACACAACGTATAATGGAAAGGGACAATTCCATGCTTTACTCTTTGTCAACTCCTATTCCCAGAGACAATAACTTCAAATTCTTTTATCTGGTTCTTCTAAACCAGATTGTATAAACAAGTTATTTGATAAAATGGAACACTTAGCTCGGTTTATCAAATAATTTGTTTATACTACTATTTCTTGCTTTTAACGTTTTTCGAATGTTTCTTGATTTTAAAATGTTATTTAGGTCTTACGTACTGTCTTCTTGTGGGAAATAAGGTATTGATTAATTTAAACCTCACTATTTTCCTCATGCTCACCTCTTTCTTTTGCCTTCCCATGCTTTCAATATGGTGTTAGCAAACATTTTTTGTGAAATCAGTGTATGGTGATTATCATTATGACTCTGTAAATATTATACACACTAAGCTTTGGTTTTGGTTTTGTTTTTGTCTTGCCATGACTCTATTTCCTTTCTTGTTGTATTTTATAGATTTAACAATTAACTCATTTTTCCCTATTTGCTTGCTTATTATCTGTCATTAATTCATTTTTAAATTCTTCACTGGGAGTGTACATCTCCTAACAAACTGATATTTTATCAGCTTAATCCAACCCACCCTTTTTCACATCCTTCTTATAGCCCCCCTGTAATCCTGTTCCAAACTGCATTGATTGCATTCTAGCTGCAGAATTTCTCTTCACCTCCCTTGTGAGAATTCCTTTTCCTTTCTCCTGGGTTGTATCTCTTGATTCCTGGATATTAAACCTTCTTCTAAAATTTTTTTGGACGTTTACTCATTTTGGTAGAATACTTTCTTATGTAGCTTCTTCTTTCTTATGTAGCTTATGTAGAACTTTTTGTTTTAAGTTCTGGGGTACATGTACAGGATGTCCAGGTTTGTTACATAGGTAAATGTGTGCCACAGTGATTTACTGCACCTATCAACCCATCACCTAGGTATTAAGCCCAGCATGCATTAGCTATTTTTCCTGATGCTCTCCCTCCCCCCACCCCACCCCTGACAGGCCCCAGTGTGTGTTGTTCCCCTCCCTATGCCCATCTCTTCTCATTGTTCAGCTCCCACTTATAAGTGAGAACATGCAGTATTTGGTTTTCTGTTCCCACATTAGTTTGCTGAGGATAATGACTTCCAGCTCCATCCATGTCCCTGCAAAGGACATGATCTTATTCCTTTTTATAGCTGCATACGATTCCATGGTGTATATCTTACATAGCTTCTTAAGAAAGAGCGCATGGACAATAAAATCTCTGACATCGTGAATGTTCAAGTACTTTAGTCTGTGTACACACACATATAACTGTCATTTGGCTAGGTATGGAATTCTAAGATGGAAATTATTTTCCTTCAGGATTTTGAAGGTATTTCTCCATTGTCTTCTAAGTTCCAGTTCATTGTTGAGAAACTGAATGCCATTTTCATTTGCATCTGTTGAATTTTTCCTGGTTAATTTTACTTCTTTCTTTCTGGAGAAATGTAGGAGTCCTCTTCATCCCTTGGGTTCTGGGGACAAAGAGAACTGAAGGTTTACCGTGATGAGTCTTGGTTTGAATCACTTAGAATCCTTTCAGTCTTAAAACACGTCACCTTCAGTTCTGGAAAATTTTCTTGTGTTTTATCTTTGATTATTCCCACCTCCATTTTCTGTATCTGCCCTTTTTAGAAGTTCTAATATCTTCATTAGATCCACCAATGTTCTTATTTTTTTCTTTTCTATTTTCTCTATTTTTTGCCTTTTTATTCTGTCCTTTAGGACATTTCTTCAATTTTTAACTTTCAGTGCTACTGAATTTTATTTCTGCTATCACAATTTTATTTTTTAAAATAGCTCCATTTTGGTCTTTGAATGTTTCTTTTTATTGAATCTTCTGCCTGTCCCATGAATACAATGTCTTCCTTTACCTCCCAGCATATTAACTTCATTTTTTAATGTCCTTCTACTTCTATATTTTCTGTTTTTTTATGAACTTGTTTTGGGGTGTGTGTGTGTGTGTGTTGCTGCCTTTCATGTTAGAGATTTTGCTTAAATATTTTATCTTTGGTTATACACTCATAAGCCTTACGGCTGCAGAAACCTCAGGTAAGTCCCCTTTATTCCTCACAGCACAAGCAGCTATTACTCATTTTACATAAGTTTATAAAATTGCCTTTGGAAAGAAAATCAAGCTCCATCTTTGATTTATTTTTAATTTCGTTTAATTGAGTATTAAATGTTCAGTGCTACATTTGAAAAGTAATTTAAGAATCAAAGCTTTGATTTTCTAAAGCCTGAAGTACAAATATCTAGGACTAGATTCTAAAATGTTCTTTAAAATAAACATTCCTAGTTGAACGTTGTATAACACGATCTCTATTGCCAGAGACCATCTTGCAAGAAAGCAAGACATTTGTTGTTGTGGAAAATAGAGTAGGAAATGGAAGAGAAGAGGATGAGACTGAGTGAGGAGGAGGCTTAGAAATGAGCTCTGGAAATGAGGAGAGGGAAGTGGCTTTCCCAGATCCGAGGACTATCCCCATGTGGGACTGGTGGTAATATGTGTCATGAAGCACTCACTATATGCACTTACTGTGAGTCCTATGCTCTTTATGTAGATTATCTTGTTTAGTCTTTACAATTTTATGATGCAGTTTTCTTGTTTCAGAGGTGAGGAAACAGAGACTCAGGGAGGTGAAGCAAAATGCTAAATTCTATGTAAGGAGCATTAAGCGACAGAATTGGAATTCAAGCGTAGTTTTGCCTAACTCCAAAACCCATGTTCTTGAACTGCTTACCCTCCAAACTGGATTCTAAAGCTATTCCCAAGGATGAGAAAATGGACTTCTATAGTGGTGGCTTTAGAAAGAAGACCTACAAATAGAGCTATGGTTTAATGGATGATTCTGAAACGGGAAAGGCTCCCTTGTCCCTCTCTCAGGATGCGCGATGGGGAAGTGGCTCACTTCTCCTGTGCCCCACTGCTCAAACCTCTAGGGGAGCATACAGACAGGCAGGCTGTGGGGCTCCAAGCACAGGGCAGTGTCTAGGGGTGAATATTTACAGCTGAAGCCCCAGTGGGCATGTGTTACAGGGTGGTCTTTTAGTTTAGCTGTCTATAGGCAGCTTATGTTAACCAGCTCAATTAGACCCTCTACCGTGTTGCAAGGACAGAGGCTTTCTGTATCCTGGGTTCTTGCCTTGGTATACCAGAAGAATCAGATCACACGTGGGCTTGGAGAATGAGTGCAAGGTTTTATTGAGTGGAGGTAGCTCTCAGCAGATGGGGGAGCCAGAAGGGTCATGGTTTTCCCCTGGAGTCGGGCCACTCAGAGGCCTGGGTCCTCCTCCTACCGCCCTGGCCAAACTACGTTTTTCTGCCAGCTGACCGCCTGCGGGCATGTCGGTGCCTGTCAGTATGCTACCAACACCTTCTGGACATCCAGCCACTGTGTGTTCCTCCACCAGTGTGTTTCTCTTGACATCCAGCTGCTTGTGTCTTCTTCCCGCCGATCCGCTTCTCTCAACATCCAGTCACTTGTGTGTGCCCCCTAGGGTCTCAGGATTTTAATAGGCACAGGATGGGGGTGTGGCAGGCCAGGGTGGTCTTGGGAAAGCAACATTTGGGTAAGAAGGCAGGAGTGCCTGTCCTCACCCAGGTCCGTGGGCACAGGCCTGGGGTGGATCCCTGACCAAGGACCTGCCTTTCTCTACTTAGTACTTCCCTGCCCTCTCCTGTTTCAATTCCTTACGCAGAAAGGTGTGTGTTCGGACTTTTTACTTTTGGATTTCTGGCCCCAATCAGCCAATAGCAGTTCATTACAGAATCTACAGAGACACCATAATCTTCCTATTTTAAGACACAGTTTTAATTGTAGTTATGCTGAACTCTCTCCTAAGACAAGCAGCAGCTTTTTATCGCCTGTTATCTAGGGTGTTGCTTTCACAAATCCACACCCTCTGGGCCTGTCACAGGCAGCCAGATCCTGGGAGTTCTCAGTCAGTTGCTTTGCTGACAGTTCTTCGGAGGTGATGAGCTGTGTGTGAAGACCCCCTTCAGACCATGGTCCCATGAGGGCATTACACACCAGGCATATGTGCAGAGATTGGAAACTTCTCAAGGATTTCATGTTCTATTTCAAGAAGTAAGGTCTAAAAATGAAAACCCATTTTAAGCTCTTTTGTGGTTATACTTTTGGCAACATGGAAGGAGGAGAAACCTACACAGTTTCGTGTTGCTTTGTGTTTTGTTTGTTTGTTTGTTTTGTTTTTTGAGACAAAGTCTCACTCTGTCGCAATGGTGCAATCTCGGCTCGCTGCAACCTCCGCCTCCCGAGTTCAAGCAATTCTCCTGTCTCAGCCTTCCAAGTAGCTGGGATTACAGGTGCATGCCACCACACCTGGCTAATTTTTGTATTTTTAATAGAGATGGGGTTTCACCATATTGGTCAGGCTGGTCTCAAACTCCTGACCTCAGGTGATCCATCCGTCTTGGCCTCACCAAGTGCTAGGATTACAGGTGTGAGCCACCATGCCCAGCCTGCTTTGTGTTTTTGATTTACCAGGCTTTCTCTGGTACTATTTCACAAATTCAGGCTTGATCATTACTTGCACACTGAATTGAGGTCAGAATGTCTAAGTCAAATGTCAGGTGATCTGCTGGAAATGGAGAGAGCAATATCCTTCTTATCCCTCTTTCTCCAATAAGTGTAAGATCCTATTTCTTGTGCTAAAAATCTAAATACACGATGGAAGCCTTATTTTGAGATTTTTAAAACTTCAGTACAGAAGCATCTTTGTTTTTCTCTTGTATTCTGCCAGCCTCTTGCGTAGAAATAAACCAAGTTTTCTCCTACTCTCTCTAGGGGTAGAAAGAAAGACCTTGAAAGCATCGGGTATTTGCATGGCTGAGTTCCCTGGGAGGGTAGAGATACAAAGGCTGAGTTCCCTGGGAGGGTAGAGATGCCGGTGCCTGTCAGTGTGCTACCAACAACCACTGGACATCCAGCCGCTTGTGTGTTCCTCCGCCAGTGCGTTTCTCTTGACATCCAGCTGCTTGTGTCTTCTTCCTGCCCATCCGCTCCTCTCAATGTCCAGCCACTTGTGTGTGTGCCCCCTAGGGTCTCAGGATTTTAATAGGCACAGGATGGGGGTGTTGCCTCTCTGGGACTGATTAGACTGTTTTCCTAATCGGAGCATCCAAGCCCACACTTGCAAGGAAGGATTTGTAGTTAGAATCTGCAGTCTTCTCATTCTGCAGCTTGTGCATCAAAGAAGCCTCACCCTGGTGTGCAGGGGGAAATGAATGTGTCCTAACCTTTTGGGCAGGCAGGCCCCAGAGGGAAGGCGATGGCCCCAGCCGTTATTATTATAAATAGTTAGCCTGTGTTCTCCAAACAGAGGCATGTGTGGCTATCTCAAGTTGCATGTTAACAGAGTTCTGGAGAAAGCAAAGTTTCCAGTCGCCTTTTTGATAAACACATTCTTGGAAAGGACAGCCTGCTACCTAATGAGAGACCCTAGGGAAGATATTTTGAGCAAGTCTAAGGCCATCTGTCTGTACTCTTTGTGCTCACAGTGTGAAGTACTCTCTAGTTTAATTCTCAGGGGTGGTGAATCAGGACCCAGCTGGCAGTTGTGATCAATATCTGTCAACCATCTAACTTTGAGCCAGGTGGGCAGCCGGATCCCAGGATGTGGGACTTTTCATGGCCTTTTCTCGGACGTGACATTCCCCGCACCCATCGCGGCTACAGGGATGTGAGGAGAAGGGGTGAGGAGATCCCTCTCAAAGCCCTCAGCCCTAGACTGATGCTCTGCCGCCTTTCACTTGCCCTTTTGTCTGGACGATTCTGTCCTTTGACAACCAGCACACACATGGTCAGGCCTTTTACTGGAGTGAGGAAATCTTGAGATACAGGTGATGTAATGAGCAAAATACACGGCCTGGGTCGCATGTTACACACACGTGTGTGCACCTGTGTGTGTGTGCTTGTATTTGATCTCAAAGGCACTGTTGTCCTCATTGTCTGCTCAGTCCTCCTGGGGACCGTGTTCTTTCTTTGCCTTACTTTCATCTTTGAAGCCACAAAGATCTCTGGATACATAGAGACCTTTTCCTACTAGGCTTCAGATCCTCCCTTCAATTTTGGGAATAAATGAATCTCCCAGAGCTAGTTTGCTTCTTTGTTCCTCTGGTATTTCCTGGAATAGGTCCCTAAATAATTTCTGAATTGCCCTTGCCAGTACTATGAGTAACTCACTCCTTGCCTGGCCCGAGAGCTGCCTGATGGGAGTGGCCTTACAACTCTTACAACTTGGTAGTCCCTGTTTTCCTGGCCTCCGTTGCCTTCTTTCTCCCTCTACTCCCTTCCCTCCTATTTCCCCTTTCATACCATTCAGTTAAACTCTATACAACTCCCATGTCTTAAGGTCAACATGGGAACTTCACGTGGTTCAACCTAATCACTTTGTCAACTGGTTGCACTATCTCTGGAGTCTCCTTCCTATCTCCCATTTTAGATGTCACAAACATGAGCCTCCCCACTCCCACCTAAGTTCCTTCCCGAGGAACAATGTTTCTAAGAATTTTTTTTTTTTTTTTTGAGAGGGGGAGTTTCTTTCTTGTTGCCCAGGCTGGAGTGCAATGGCATGGTCTCGGCTCTCTACAACCTCTGCCTCCCAGGTTCAAGTGATTCTCCTGTCTCAACCTCCCAAGTAGCTGGGATTACAGGCACCCACCACCACGCCTGGCTAAATTTTTTGTATTTTTGGTAGAGACATGGTTTCACCATGTTGGCCAGGCTGGTCTTGAACACCTCACCTCAGGTGATCCTCCCCACTCGGGCTCCCAAAGTGCTGGGATTACAGACGTGAACCACCATGCACGGCCTGTTTCTAAGAATTTATCTCAAATAAACATCAGAACAATTATTTGAATCTCAATAACTTGATTCTGGTTCACACCTGCATATTCCCTTCCCAGTCAAGTGATGAACCTTCTCAAATTCAAATAGGGTATTTTCATGCCCCACTGTGAGCTCAAAATCACAACACAAATGATCCTATTTCTAAATTTAGAGGATTAGAAATATCCTCATTGAAAGTCCTCATATAGAAAAGGAAAAAAAAAAAAGACATGTTGTTATTAAAGCAAAATCAGCAATGAGACTGTCAAATATCAATGTCATTTCATATTATGAGCATGTTTTAGTATAAAATAGTTTTGCATAGAAAAAAATGGGGGGTTTTGCATAGAAAATAGGTGAAATAGGTATCACATGAAGAACACATCAAAAATAACTGGCTTAAGCAGGTTTATTGAAGATCTTAAAAGAGCATCTCAAAGGCAGTGTCCTTCACTCTTGACCCAGCACAGGAAGGCAGGAGTGACGGGACAGTCTTGCCAAGTCAACCTGGCCAACAGGACAGCACTGAGAATAGCTACTGGCTCCCATCCTGAGGAGGCATTTCTCTTGTCAAGTCTGTACTCTTGAGAGTTCTGAAATGGAAACAGAAGGGAACGCAGGCAAAGCCTTCTCTGAATTGTCCAAAGGAGATTGTTTGGAGGGTAGGAAGCAGTCTGGACTTGCAAGGTCCTTTGCCACACACTGAACAAGTGGCCTGGAACATGTCCATTCACCTCTCAGGTTCTTTATCTGAAATTCGGGTGGCTAATAAGGTCGTCACGGGGCTGTTGTATTGAGATGAGACCATCTGGGAAGTATTTGACCTAGTGGCTAACACAAAGGTCCTTAAAGATTTATTGAATCAAAATTCAGTCAGAATAACATGTGTCCCCACTCCTTGAAGCAGCTGAAACACTGGGAATTTCTGAGTCCACTTTGCTTGGAAACAAGATACATTTTAATAGTAGAAGAAATCCTGTGATGCAAAATGTCATCTCTATACTCCTTCTGTTGTAGAGAATTAGGAACATCGGTGAAGAATCTGAGCGCTCAGAATGAAAAAAAGAAGAACAGGAAAAGATAAGAGTGGGAACTACCCATGAGAAAGCCAGATGGAGTTAAAATCCCCAGACTATTTTATCATAGAGACTACAAAAGACAGAAGTCACCCCACCTCCTAGCTTCCCACATTCACCAATCACCTAGGTAAGTATAATTCTAGATTATACTACCCAGATTAAAAAACACCTAGAAAGTCTAATTTTGACCTGGGATATGTCAGAAAAATGTAATGTCTTTCATTTGCCTACATCACATCTGGCTTTCTTCTGTACTCATACTCACGGTTAGTGAAACCCAATTATTTCAGCATCAAAGTGAGTTAAAAGCTTAGTTTGATCCAATATCTGAATTAGCTTATTTAGGAAGTGTTCAATCTCTCCTTCTAAAGGTCATATTCTTTCAGGTAGCTTCTCTCTTCCTCTTCTGCTTCTCTATAGGGATGAGCGGTTGCTTATGTGGCAGTCTCATGGCACTGGGGAAACCAAGTTGTTGGAATCCCTGGGTGCGCTTGTTCTGCTCTCTGGTTGCTGGGGACACATCTTTTCATTTGACTGCTGCATGTCCTATAGGTGTTCACAGTTGTTTTGTCCACAGTCATGTATCTTGTGATCTGCTTCTCAAGTAGGGCCTTGGATGACAGCCTTACTTCAGCTCTGCCTGGGGACCTTTGGATTTGAGGTACAACATAGTAGTGAGTTCCTGAGTTTTTGTCTCACAGATACCAGAGTAGATTTTGGAGAAGCTGGCAACCCAGAAACACTAATGGGAGAAGACAGAATGCCCCAGGGAAGGCCTGCTTTCTTGAGCCCAAGAACCAAGAAGAGGGCAGCCTAGCAAAGGAGAAGGATAAGAAAAGATGTTCAATGCAAACATCATCTTAAATGAAGCAGGACTGGCTGTGTTAAGGTTAGATAATGTTTGTTTGTTTGTTTATTTATTTATTTATTTATTGAAATGGAGTTTCACTCTTGTTGCCCAGGCTGGAGTGCAATGATGTCTTGGCTCACTGCAACCTCTGCCTCCCAGGTTCCAGTGATTCTCCTGCCTCAGCCTCATGAGTTAGCTGGGATTACAGGCATCCACCGCCACACCCAGCTAATTTTGCATTTTTAATAGAGACAAGGTTTCTCCATGTAGGTCACGCTGATCTCAAACTCTCAACCTCAGGTGATCCACCCACCTCGGTCTCCCAAAATGCTGGGATTGCAGGCATGAGCCACTGCACCCGGCCAGATAATGTATATTTCAGAGCAAAAAAATTTATGAGGGATGGGAGGTAAAAGTTTTTCTACTACTAGGAAAATATAGTAGTACTAATTGTATATACACCCAATAATACTACTGTAAAATATGTGAAGCAAAAATGATAGAACTCAAAAGAGAAACAGAGAAATCCATAACTATACATGGAGACTTCAACACTCCTCTCTCCAAAACTGAAAGAATAACTAGACAGAAAGCCAGCACAGATGTAGAAAAACAAAATACTACCCTCAAATAGGATCTATTCAGCATTTATAAAACACTCCACTCCAAAACAGCAGCATGTATCTTTTAAAGCACCTACAGAAGATATACCAAGATATACCACATAATCTTAATACATTTAAAATAATTGAAACCAGGCTGGGTGTGGTGGCCCATGCCTGTAATCCCAGCATTTTGGGTGACTGAGGTGGGTGGATCACTTGAGGCCAGGAGTGCAAGACTAGCCTGGCCAACATAGGGAAACCCTATCTTTACTAAAAATACAAAAAAATTAGCTGGGTGTGGTGGCACATGCCTGTAATCCCAGCTACCAAGGAGGCTGAAAATCACCTAAACCTAGGAGGCAGAGGCTGCAGTGAGCTGAGATTGTGCCACTATACTCCAGCCTGGGCAACAGAGCGAGAGTCTGTCTCAAAAAATAAAATAAAATAAAATAAAATAAAATAAAATAATTGAAATCATACAGAGTATGTTCTCTGACCACAGTGGAATAAAACTAGAAACCACTTATATAAAGTTAACAGGAAAATCTTCAAAAACTTGGAAAAGAAACATTACACTCCTAAATAATTTATAGGTCAAAGGGTAAGTCTTCAGGGAAATAAAAAATGCATTGAACTGAATACAAAAAAAAATACAACATACCAAAATTTGTGGGACATAGCTAAGTCTATGCTAAGAGGAAATTTTATAGCACTAAATGCATGTATTAGAAAAGAGGAAAAGTATCAAATCAGTCATCTAAGTTCTCATTTCAACAAATAAAAAAAGAAGAGCCAAATAAACCTAAAGCAATAGAAGGAAGGAAATTTAAGAATATAAGAGCAGAAATAAATGAAGTTGCAAACAGAAACCACAGAGAAAAATCAATGAAACAAATATCTGGTTCTTTGAAAAGATCAATGAAATGGATGAACCTCTAGCAAGACTGACAAAGAAAAGGAGAGGGAAGACATTAAATATCAAGATGAGAGATAAAACGGGGGATATCTTTACAGACCCTACAGACACCGCAAGGATGAGGGAATACTACAAACAACTCTACATACAAATTTAACAATTTAGAAGAAATTGATCAATTCCTCAAGACACACAAACTACTCTAACCCAGTATGAAATAGATAATATGAATAGCTCTACAACTACTAAGAAAATAGACTTTTGGCCGGACACTGTGATTCACGCCTGTAATCCCAGCACTTTGGGAGGCTGAGGCAGGTGGATCACTTGAGGTCAGGTGTTTCAGACCAGCCTGGCCAACACGGTGAAACCTCATCTTTACCAAAAATATAAAAATTAGCTGATTGTGATGACAGCCACCTGTAATCCCAGCTACTTGGGAGGCTGAGGCAGGAGAATCACTTGAACCTGGGAGGTGGAGGTTGTAGTGAGCCAAGATCGCACCACTGCACTCCAGCCTGGGCAATAGAGTGAGACTCTGTCTCAGAAAAAGAAAAAAAGAAAAAGAAAATAATCTTTCAAATTTATCACCCACACCCCTCACTACCCAAAATCTCCAGGCCCAAATCATTTCACTGGAGAATTACACCACATTTATTTTAAAGAATTCTGTACTATCTCTTCTAGAAAATAAAAGAGGTGGAAACACATTTCTATTTATTTGATGAAGCTAGTCCTACCCTGATACCAAAATGAGACGTAGACATTGTTGTTACTAGAGAAAGACATTGTTTTCTCCCTGAGATCAGGAACAAAGCAAGAATGTCCTCTTTCACTGCTGCTATTCAACATAGTGCTGGAAGTTTTTACCAGTGCAATAAGGCAAGAAAAGGAAATTAAAAACATGTACATCAAAAAAGAAAATTGGTGTTAACTTCTTCATTGTTGAGGCTCAGAGAAGTCAGGCAACTTGTACAAGTTTTCATAGTAGACAGCAGAAGCAGGATTCAAATCTACCTTGAAGAGAGGAAGCTATTGTTCCATACTACAGGGATATATCACATGCCATCCTAAATGAGTCTGTGTGAGATCTTCACTCTCTGAAGTCTTCTGTCTCTAGAAGCCTCTGGTACCATGGTGGCACCAACAAGGCTTGTCAGTATCAGCCCCAGATGATGGCAGATCTAGACACTGCCCCTCCCATTGTGGTCATCCCTTGATATCATTGTCATACATACAACAGAGCAAATTTGGGTGTACCACCAGCATGAGCCACTGTTTTCCAGAGAAGAGAAAACCAGGGCATTGGTGGGCTTTGCGCATAGACAGTCAATAGAGAATTTGCTTCCTGTCAAGAAGCAAAGCACAGCTACTAGGCCAAGAGTTTTCAAACCTTTTGGTTTTATGACCCCTTGATGGTTTTAAAAATTATTCAGGACCCAAATAGCTTACAGTACTGATATTTAATATATTTGAAATTTAAACTGAGATATTAAAAATAGTCCATTTAACAATAAACCCATTATATGTTTCCATCACATAATATATATTTTATGAAAATTAAATCTTTTTCAAAACAAAAATATTTAGTAAAAAGAACTGGCAAATTGTGAGGCATGGACTGTGAAGGCCAGAGTGGTTCCTGCCTTCTTTGAAATTCTCTTTTTGCTTATGATTAGCATCGCACAATGTACAAACTTACTTCATTGCCCTGAGTTCTTTGCTGATGTTACACATGTCAGCATTGCCCTTAATGAGGTCCTTTCTGATCTTGGCTCATATTTTTTGGCCTGTTCAGAATCTCTGTCGAGAAGCAAAGCACAGCTTTGCTATGTTGCAGTGCCACAGTTGGAATCCCTTAGTACCTACTGACCTTAGCAACAGAATCAACAAGCTCAAGTTCAGGCAGTGAAAAGCTCTGTTTGGGATCTGCAGGAAAATCTACCATGTCCCCACAAGCATTAGAGCCTGAAATAAGACACTAGAACTCTCAGACATCAGTTTTATTTTTGCTGATATAAAAAAACAAAGTGATCTTTCTAAGACTGATTTTTGTTTTTTAATTTAAGACCAAGGATTATAATCCTTGGTCTTAATTTGCACGGTTTTACATTATAAATTGATATACTATAAACTAGTCAAAACATGGTATGTTATCCAATGGACCTGAGATCTGATTTCAGCTTAATTTCACATCAGCTGTGAGCATTTGGACAAATTACCTCACCTGTGTGAGCCTCAATTTTGTTAACTGGGTCAATGGAGATTTATTATATAATTTATTTTGAATCAATTATTTTGATGGCCATATGCCTCTACTCAGCCTTCTCAAACCCTGGTCTTACACAAGGACTTCAGTAATTAATAAACTGTCTGATAACTATTTGATGAATATCTGCCTTGTATCCAGCTTTGTGCTGAACATTTTTGAGGAAATAAAACAAACAATACAAATCCTTTACCCTTAAGGAGTAAGTAATCTAGCATGAGAGATAGAATTTACAGATAGATGCTGTGTAACAATTTATAGAATCTTAAAAATTGGAGAAGAACTTTAGGATTTATCTATGACAACCTTCCAGTCAATGAATACAGTAATTTATTATGGAAGATCAATGAATAGTAGACCAGCAACAAGTTGAATGGCCATTACTAACAGTGTGCCAATCACAGCTAGGAAAAACACTGTTTGAATATTTATCATGTGTCAGGCATTTTTTTTCTTGGAGTTTCACAAATATTATTTATTTAATCTTTCTGTCATTCTTCTGAAAGAGGTATTGTTTATATCACTATTTTTCAGAAGGGGAAACTGAGGCACAGAGAAGTTAAATAAGAAATCAGAGCACATATCTTAGAACAACATCAAACAATATTTTATGCCACTCCATATTTTTTCAAGATCATTTCATACTGGACTTCAGCCTATCTACTGTTACAGGTACATGCTAATTTTTTATTTGTCCTTGTTTACTTTATATTTTAAATATAATCTAATCAGAGATTTTCTTGTGAGGTTACACTGGGTTCCATCAATGCCTCCATCTTCCTCTTAATTAACCTTACAAGTTTAGATGTTGTGGTGGTGTCTTTGACACTGCATTTATTTCAAGCAAAAAAGTTGAGGTCTTCATGTATTAATGCCATGGTGAGTATTGGTGCATGTACACCCAAAGTTCTAAGAATTACGCCTACTTCTCCAAACTTTGCTACTGAGAATGACCTCACCTTTCTCTAATGCAACATATACCTCCTCTACTCTCCACAGAATAACATTTTAGAATTTCCTTTAAGCATTTTCCTCTTCCCGTTCAAATTTCAACTTCAATTTTGCATGAGCAGGTCGGTGTGTCTCCTGAGAAAAGCACTGATACTCAGGGGTGTAGAGATAGGCAATGAGGAGAAAGCAGCCACATAGATACTTTGTCTAAAAGACGTTCCAATCAGATTCCAAGTAATTTTCATTGGGTGGTGACCGAAGCCACCCTGGAGCAGAGGCACTGAGCAAGTTTAAAATGTAGATAAGGGCAACCTTGCGCCTCTGCTAACAACAACAACAAAAACAAACAATCCAGACCAATCTCTGACCAATGCATTGCAATGAGATCTCTTCTGAGAGAGGCTGTTTTGTTGCTGGGTTCATTTTGCCATTTGGTCTTTAAGGGATGCCTTTGAAACAATTCTGATATTAAATAAAAACCAACAAACTTCTGTCAACTTAAATAAAGAAAATGTGTCATATATACACCATGGAATACTGTGAAGCCATAAAAAAGAATGAGATCATAGCTGGGCATAGTGGCTCAAGCCTGTAATCCCAGCACTTTGGGAGGACAAGGTGGGCCGATCACTTGAGGTCAGGAGTTCGAGACCAGGCTGGCCAACATGGTGAAACCCTGTCTCTAATAAAAATACAAAAAGTAGCTGGGCATGGTGGTGTGCACCTGTAATCCCAGCTACCCAGCTACTCGGGAGGCTGAGGCATGGGAATAGCTGGAACCCTGGAGGTGGAGA
>NW_012117599.1:9642447-9704467 GCF_000951035.1 Colobus angolensis palliatus
AAAAGAAAAGAAAAGAATGAGATCATGTCCTTTGCAGGAACATGAATGGATCTGGAGGCCATTATCCTTAGCAAACTAAGGCCAGAACAGAAAACCAAACACCACATGTTCTCACTTATTAGAGGGAGCTAAATAATAACACATGGACACATAGAGGGGAACAATACACATTGGGGCCTACCAGAGGGTGGAGGATGGGAGGAGAGGGAGCATCAAGAAAAATCACTAATGGGTACTAGGCTTAATACCTGGGTGACTAAATAATATGTACAACAAACCCCTGTGACTTGATTTTATCTATATAACAAACCTGCACACGTACCCCTGAACCTAAAATAAAAGTTTTTTTAAAAATCACAATTTTTTTAATTTCAAAAGGAGACTTTATTTTTTGTAAAGGGTTATAGCCTGCAAGGTGGCCATCCCGACAGGCTGAAAAGTGTAGCCTCTGGCTGAAACCCAGAGACAGTGCTTCCCAGGGCCTAAAGTGGAACTTCATGCTGAAAGGATTGGCTAAACATACATATTCAACAGATTATAGGAAGAGCCATGAATATTAATGAAGGGGGTCCTGACACATGCATATTGAACAAACATGCGGGTTACAAACAACCTGTGTTCACCTTGGGGTGGAGACTTAACATTTAAGTGTGTTATAATGAGGCCCTATAGGTCAGAGGTTGAAGAAGAGACACAAAATCACTGAAGTGAGCAGCCTCTGTAAAATGGCCAGAACCGGTCCATAGTGGGTGGTCTCTTAGCAGGAGAAAGTTACTGAAATCAGTCTCTTACGGAATCAGAGCTATAGTCAAGGCTGGTGGAACAGGGAGTAAGTTACTCAGTGTCTGTGAACTGGGCGAGTTGTTGTTGTAATCTTGCTTATCTAGAGGCCAGTACTTGTTTGGCTGCTAGAGAAAAAGAAACCTTGGGGCAAACTGAACCTAGTTTATTCTTTAAGTGCAGCAAGTGTGATTTAACCCTTGCCTGGCATGGCCCTAGGTCCTGCTTATAATTCAGTGTCTTATTGCCACAAAGAATCTGTTTTGTCAGCCTTATGATCTCTATTTTAACATGAATGCTGGTCAGTTGTGTTTAAACCAAAAAAGGGAAAGGGTATAAGAAACTATATCCTACCCCCCACCACGTCATGACTGGAAACTCAGTTTTTAAGGTTTCTCTGGGGTCCCTTTGGCCAAGAGGGGGTCCAATCAGTGGTTGAAGGGGATATAATTTTATTTTTACTTTTTTTTTTTTTTCAGATGGAAGTTTGCTCTGTTGCCCAAGCTGGAGTGCATAGCATAATCTCAGCTCACTGCAACCTCTGCCTCCCAGTTTCAAGCAATTCTCCTGCCTCAGCCTCCCGAGTAGCTGGGATTGCAGGGATGAGCCACTGCCCCTGGCTAATTTTTGTATTTTTAGTAGAGACGGGGTTTCACCATGTTGGCTAGGCTGGTCTCGAACTCAGGATTTTATTTTTAGTTTATACTTCACTCCTCGTCTTCTAAAAGAAATAGGACTTCCATGATATTTCCACTTTCTCATAAACTTGCAAAAGGAAAGATTTTGAAGAACCCAATAAAAAAAGGAGTGCTTTCCTTCTTCTACAAGTTATCCATGCACATTTTTATAGTCATCTCAGTACCTAGGCTAGCGGCTAAAACTGTCATGCCAGTTCAGCAATGACCCTAATCTAGTAAGAATGCTGTGGAGTGTGACCCTGGGTGGTGGTGGGGAAACCAGAGTGAGGCATGAGTAGAAGAAAAGCAAACCCAGATTATTTGTGCTTTCCCATGTGACAGTGGGTGGCAATGATGTTGAGATGGTTTGAAACATTAAAGAAATTTCTTAATATTAATGCTATAGATACTGGAGAGCATAGTGAGAAAACAAATCCGAAAACTTTGGTTTAGTTTCACAGAAGTAATGTTGATTTTATTTATATAAACCTTTAGCTCTAATGTCATTATTTCATGCAGCAGAGTAACAATTCTACGGCACTGTATGTATGTTAGATTCATACTTTTGTAATTTTATTTGACTGCTAGCAAACTCCACATAGGATGACCACATGTTCTAGATTTTCCAAGAATAATCCAGCTTCAACATTTTGGTCCAGCTGTGTCAGTAAATTATTACAACTTCCCCTAAGAAATTCTATACCCAGAGAAGTTATTGTAGTCCACAAAATCCTACACTGACTTCAACATTGCTGAATGACAGGGCTACCTGGCATACCGGATCTTGGCAAAAGAAGGGTGGAGACAGGAGTGAGGGGAAATAATTTTTGTTTCTCCCCTTTTGTGCGAGACGGACTCTCAATGACTTTTGGAAGCAGGGTCTGTTGGGGTACATACTTGGCAGCTGAAGTAGGGTCTGTGGAACGCCCTGACCAGATCCCTCTTACTGGCGGGGATACCACCCCCAGCTGCTATCAGCACTTGCTTCATAAGGCTCACACCTGCCCCTCCTCCTGATAACTGCCCTGGGGTTGGTGGGGGGAGCTCCTAATCATGAAACTCTTGGGAGATTTTGCCTTTCCCTGGGGGAGCCCCTCAGCCAGTGACTGGATGGTACTGAGTGGAGAAATCTGGGCTCCTCAACAGAAGGGATGACAACTCTGTGATGCCATTCATGCTCCGAGCCTCCCCATGGGATCAGGCTGAGGGTAAAGGTCAGCCAAACCCAAGCCCTTGCCAAGCACCTTCTCCTATCCTTTCCTGCTTCTCACAACTCCTTATAGATTTTATTGGAGAGCTTAGCATCCCCAGCTCAGACCCTGCTTCTAGAGAACATGCATATCTTATCCAACCTATGTCTTTCACCTAGTTCTCTCTTCTGCCTTATATTTACATCCAGTTGGACCATAGAAAAAAGTAAACTCAGTCACTTAATTCATTTTGCCACAAATGGTGATAGCCTTGATCTTATTGAAAGTACTTACATTTTTATAAGAAGATCTTAACCAGGGCCGGGCGTGGTGTTTCACCCCTGTGATCCCAGCACTTTGGGAGGCTGAGGCGGGCGGATCACCTGAGCTCAGGAATTCGAGATCAGCCTGACCAACATGGAGAAACCCCGCCTCTACTAAAATACAAAACATTAGCCAGGTGTGGCAGCAGGTGCCTGTAATCCCAGCTACTCAGGAGGCTGAAGCAGGAGAATCACTTGAACCTGGGAGGCGGAGGTTGCAGTGAGCCGAGATTGCACCACTGCACTCCAGCCTGAGCAACAAGAGTGAAACTCCGCCAGAAAAAAAAAAGAAAGAAAGAAGATCTTAACCAGGTTAACTGAATTGGAGTTTAATGCAGTGTTTGGGTGGATATACCTAGATATATAAATCCTGGTCAAGACATGGCAGACCAGTAATTCCCTCTGTTAAATGCCATTTGCAGGTGTTTGTTGATTTGAACTGGGCGCCATACTGGGTCCAACAGACCAAACCAATATATAATCATTCATGCTCAATGAAACTAATTAACTTAGAAGTACATTCAGGTAGCAAGTAGCTGAGTTTTGCTTGGTTACAGCAGCTGCACTTCAGTCAATGGTAGACAGCCAGCTGAGTCAAATAAAGCACCCAGCTGTAACCAATTAAGTTATTCTTGCCCCGCTTCTGTTTCCTGTCCATTAACGCTGCCTGACCCTGTAGTAGGCAGGAGTTCTTTGAACCTGCTCTGTTTCTGAGGGCTGCCCTGTTTAAGAATCTTTTTAAATTCCCAAATAAACTCTGTTAAATTTAAACTTGCTGAAGAGTCTTCCTTTTTAACACTTTGAACCAATATTCTTTAAATATTAGTGGAACATCTGTCTAACAGCGAGGATATGTTTTCTTTAGGATGGGATCAGAGGAGGGAAGGGAAAGGTCCCTGGCCTCTTCTATGTTGCTCTGGATGAGTCAGTTCTGTTTCCAAACAAAAACAAAACCTTAAGATCACTTGGCCCAACCCACTTGAGATAGTGGTAAAGGCCATTTGCTGTTTCTTGAGCATGCCCTTTTGGGATACATTTTCTAACCTCTTAACTCATCACTTTTAATGGTTTTTCAAAATATTCCTTCCAGCCTCCCAGAATAGAAAATATAGTAACACCCATGAGAGGGGTTAATTTTCTCCACCGTGTGCTATTCCCATTGGTATGTCCTTGCCCCATTATAGCTCATTGCCCCAGGGAAGCTGGGAGACTGACCTTTTCCTTAATCCAAATCCGTTTGCGCATCAAAGGAAGGGGTTGAAGCACAAAGAGGAGATTGACAGGGATTCTGTTACAGGCAGATTTGCCTTTGAAAGTCTGTCCTCAAGGTGAACTGAAGGCATCTCACACCACGTTTCCGACTCTCATGTGTGAACCCACAAATACTAGAGTCCTAAAATTGTACTCCCTCTACCACACAAAGGTTCATGGCAGTGGGATGGGTTGGGGCACGGGGTGGACAGGGATGATCGGTCGGTTGTAAATGTGCTACTAGAATTCAGAGACCACCTATACACTCAGTTTTCATAGACTGAAGTTTAGAAACGCTACACATCTACTTAAACTTTATTTTTAAAAAAGAAATTATGGGAACCTTTGGAAAGTCAGACAATTCATGATAAAATCATCCTCAGGAACTGTGCAAGGAAGGCCGATTGTAAATGAAGACATTTGACTGAAGTGCTCCAGGGTACTACAGAGGCTCTGTCTGGAGGCAAAACATGGACAGGACTTCTCTCAAGGACAATAGATAATGGAAGAGGTTTTGTTTAATCTACGTCTTCTGAAACGCTTTCTGTTTGCATGTCTTTTATGTACTCCCTTTTCTTTCTTGTCTTCTTTTGGATTGGTTATTCTTTATTCTTTTCTCACCTTCTATGTATTTGAATACTGTAGCACTTCTTTTTAAAACATTTTATGGTGTGTATTTGAGGTTTACAATGTGATGTTATGGGATACATATAGATAGTAAAGTAGATTAACATATCTATCATCTCACATAGCTACTTATTTTGTGACAAGAGCAGCTAAAATCTACTTATTTAACAAAACTCCCTAACACAATTTTGTTAACTCTAGTCCTTAAGTTGTACATTAGACTTGTTTATCCTATACTACTTTGTGCCTAATTTGGTGGTTACTTGACTTATCAATTCTAATATTAACACTCTCACTGCCCAGATAGTACAATGATTTTAGAGTACTTTATTCCCTGCATTTTCAAGCCTCCACTGGGATACTTTTATTTCTACCTGTAAAAGACATTTAATATTTTCTTTAATGCAGGACCATTGGTCACAAATGATTTCAGTTACCTTGTCTAAAAATAAAGAATATTTAATATTTAAATATTAAACCAACTCAGTTAATACTTAAAGACTTACTTTGAAACATTCCTGATCTGTGTCTCCCTGTTTCTTCATTACATCTTTTCTGCATTATTTTCCTTTTCTTTCTAAGTTTTATTTTAGGTTCAGGGGGTACATGTGCAGGTTTGCTATATGAGTAAATCGTGTGTCTCAGGGGTTTGTTGCACAAATTGTTTAGTCACTCAAATAATAAGCATAGTACCTGATAGGTAATTTTTTTATCCTCACCCTCTTCCTGCCCTCCACCCTCAAGTAGTTCCTCGTGTCTATTGTTCCCTTCTTTGTGTCCATGTTACTCAGTATTTAGCTCCCACCTACAAAAGAGAACATACAGTATTTGGTTTTCTGTTCCTGCGTTAATTTGCTTAGGATAACGGCCTCCAGCTCCATCCATGTTGCTGCAAAGGACATGGTCTCATTGCATTTTTTTTTTTTATGGCTGTGTAGCATTCCATGGTGTATATGTTCCACAATTTCTTTATCCAAATCTACATTATTTTGGTTTCAAATTCACTGTTGTTTTTTTTTTTTTTTTCTTTTTTCTTTTGAGGCAGAGTCTCGCTCTGTCACCCGGGCTGGAGTGCAGTGGCCGGATCTCAGCTCACTGCAAGCTCCGCCTCCCGGATTTACGCCATTCTCCTGCCTCAGCCTCCCGAGTAGATGGGACTACAGGCGCCCGCCACCTCGCCCGGCTAGTTTTTGTATTTTTAGTAGAGACGAGGTTTCACCGTGTTAGCCAGGATGGTCTCGATCTCCTGACCTCGTGATCCGCCCGTCTCAGCCTCCCAAAGTGCTGGGATTACAGGCTTGAGCCACCACGCCCGGCCCACTGTTGATATTTTAATTCACCATACCATTATTTTTAAAGCATCTTTTTACTCAATCATCTTTAATCCCCACATTTTGAAATGGTGAAATGGAAATGTACAGTTAGTCTCCTTCATATCACTATACATTCCCTGTTTTCCTGTTAGAAGCACCACCTCCCCTTTTTAGTGCCCTGAGTTCCAATATTTCTCCTTGACGGAAAGAGTCACCATCGTCCATCCCTGGCCAACCCAGCCCTCCTGGAGTGAAGCCCCGTGAGCCCCTGTGAGCTACAGTCAGAGCCCCAGGATTAACCACAGTGCTGGGGGAGGCCATGGAGCTCATGTGTGGGACTATCTTATTCATTGATTAAGGAAATGTGTCTGGAAAGGTTAATGATACGATGTTATTTCTCACATATTTGCATTTAAGAGCTTTTCCATATACTGTAGGACGTGGTAGACATTTCAGGAGTCCGTAGGTGATTTTTGAGGTAAGGAGGAAAATTTCCCAGCTTTATAGTGTAGGTATGAAAAGCAAAACATAATTATTTGTTTATTATATGTTAGTAATATTGCCGTAAGGTATTTTATATCAGCATAGTAGCACTATAAACAATCTCTTTATACAATTAGAACATATTTGATACAAGAAAAAAGCAAAATACTGAGAAGGAGAGCAACAGAACAAGAGGGGGAAGGGGAAGGGGAAAAGGAAATGAAAGGGAAGAAACAAATGGTCACGGAGACCAACCCTCATCAATTCCCTTCTGGCCATGCCAGCCTGGCTGAGTTATCTGCTATTTTCTGCTGTCTTTAAATTCTAGCTTCCTGACACATTCACTCTTTGTCTTGATTCTGTGGCACACGTTCATCTCCCTCCTTTACATACAACCCAGATCCTGGAGCACTTTATAAGAAGTACTTTCTAGGATGCGCATACAGATGGTCCCTGACTTACAAGCGTTTGACTGACAGTGTTTTGACTCAATTAAGGTAGCCATATAACTATTTTGGTTTTCACTTTTAGTACAGTATTCAACAAATTGCATGAGATTTTCAACACTTTATTATAAGGGAAGCTTTTTGTTAGATGATTTTGCCCAACTATAGGCTAACGTCTTCTTTCCTCTATTCCTCTCTAAAGGAATAGGCTAATGTATGTGTTCTGAGCACCATTAAGGTAGGCTACACTAAGCTGTGATGTTCGGTAGGTTAGGTGTATTACATGCATTTTCAAATTATAATATTTTCAATTGATGATTGATTTATCAGAATGTATCTCCCTTGTAACTCAAGGAGCACCTGTACTTTCAATACCTTACCCAAGAGACTTTCCACTGTGGGGAACACAAGACTGCGTTCCCTTGACATATTCCAAAAAACCACTGTGGTCATCTTTTCTCCTCTGAAGCCATGGCTGGTGAGACTCAATCACATTCTATCGAATTGTTGTCTCTTATTGTTTAGTATATATAAATATGGCTTGCAAAGTTTGGTCTAAAAGGTAGAAAATGTTGATCTGTTGAGATTGAGTCTCATGAAATGAAAACCTTTGCAACTTTCCCTCTTCCTTTACTTTTTACAAACATCTAATGTATCAAATGTGAATGCATAAATTAATTTCTTATGGCATGTAGCCTTTGTGAAAATCAGTCCCATAAAGATCAATATCTATTCCTTTGGGCCTTATAAAAAGCTAATTTAGCATGTTAGTTGTGTAAAGCCCAGACTCTGCTACACATAAAGAGCCTGGAGCATACATTCCACTTTGCTGGTAATGGAAGGAAACTTAGTCATTGGCCTGCTTTAGGGCATATTTGCCCTAAAGAGTTTCATTAAGCCATCATTGTTCAGATAACCCCAGCAACCCATATCTTACATTTATAACTGGTCAAGAGCATATCAGAGCTTCTTCAAGTTGACCTCCCTGAGATGACGGATTCATCTTCCAAATTAGCTCTTTATAAGTCAATCCTCTGTGCCTGCCACCGCCCTCTGGGTTGATCAGACTTCTTAAATAGTGCACAAAGTTTGAAATGTCCATAAAATCTAGTTGATTTTTATTTGTTTTTACAAAGTTGGCTTCCAGCCTATGTCTGGCCTCAGAATGAAGCCGCTTTGGGACCCCTCCCACTAGTAGATTCAGAATCAAACTGTCCCATCTGCGTTCATTGCACCTGCTCCGGGGGCTCTGCCTGTTGTCAGATATGAAATATACAAACAAATCTCGCTTCAAGATGTCTTGTTTCTGTGGATTTTAGTTGGAATAAGCACCTCTCTATGCTTTTTGCATGTCTTCAGCACTAGTGTATCTCCCGTCACTCCTTTCTTCCTCTCTCCATTTTCCTTTATCTGGATTTACTGATGAAGCCGTTGAAGGTCCTCCCAATGAGCGTTGAAGGTCGCTCATTTTTTTAAGTGCACGAAGAGTAAATACTGAGTTTCATTTGGTTCTAAAAGAGGCATTCAGGGGTGAGTTCATAGCAACAGTTTCTATCTATTGAAATAACATCCCAGTGGCAGAAGCTGCATTTGTGTATGAAGTAATACATGTAACAATCTTTAAATCATTATATGAATACAAGCTACTTACATTTACGTTTAAGGTAGCTGAAGTGAAGGGAATACTAGCAATTAGTGGTGACTGATTCACACCTAAGTATTTCAGCTTCTTTCCTCCATTCCTTTCTGAATGACCATTTATTTTTGTGGCAGGACTCATATACTTAAAGACATTTTCCCTGAGGTCAGCCAAATGCTTTCAGGCACTCAATTGTACTTTGCAGGCCTGGGCACTCAAAGCTAAGTGTATGTGTTGACACATGCGTACCCAGGATGACATGGGCAACCAGCCCAGACCTGTCCCCAAACTCTTCTCTGTCCCTGGCAGCAGGCGTCAGTTTCCATTCAGCCACTGCATGCTTCTGTGTGCCCCAGAGCAGGAACAGCAGCAGGGCGGGAGCAGGGAGCTGCAGACCAAATGAGCCCTTATCCTGAATGTCATTCCACTGCCTACAGGATGAGAGCCACACTCCTTGGCAAGGAAGCCCAGCCCTCCACTAGCCAGTCCTAACCTCTTTCTCCAAACTCACCATCTGCCAGCCTTGCTCCCTATTTCCCTGCTGCCAAAAATGCCTCTGATGCCAGCCGAGTTTCTTTATACTTCTGTGTCGTTGCACGTGCTGCCCTGTGGCAGGGCATGGCGTTGTTTGTCCACACGCCTTCCTCTCCTTCCTTGCCATGGTCACTGTGGAGGAAGTGGCTCACGCTCCTGACCCACTGATGTTGAAACTGGCCATACCACTTGTGCTGGCCAAGGAGATGGCGACAGAAGGGACAGTGCTGGTTCAGGACCAAGCACCTAAGAGGCATGCAGGTTGCTGCTCACTTCTCTTGCACTTCTCCATCTATCATGAGGAGAACATGCTCTGAGTAACCACTGACCTCCAAGCTTGGAGCCAGGAGGAGCACAGCTGAAGACAGTCCGCAGCCTGAAGCCAAGTTCGGTTGAGCTCAGTAATGCCCAGCCAGCCCGTGGACCAGGAGCTAGACACAAATGCTTGCTGTTATAGCCACGGATTTTTGGGGTCATTTATTACAAACCTTATTGCATATTAAACGTTAACTACTTATTTATTGCATTACTCAGGTGCATGCAAATGTGCGCACACACCCTTATAAAATTGTTTCCCACCTGAAAAAGCTCCTACTGATTTTCCAAGACGAAGCTAAGATTTGCGAACTAGCAAAACACAGGGCCCTGATAGAAAGGGGAGAGGTGGATACATTTGGTTGGGGCAAGACGGGGAGCAAAGAGTTCCTGCTGGGGGCTGTGCCCACCTGAGACTGCAAAGGGTTGAGCAGTGCCTATGGGGAATCCAGGGCAAACGTGGGCCTGGATCAATGGCCCTACAGGTGGCATACCAAATAGAAATCGGGGAGAACGAAACTATGAAGAAACTTACTTTATTTATTTATTTATAATTTTTTATTTTTTATTTTTTATTTTTTTTGAGACGGAGTCTCGCTCTGTCGCCCAGGCTGGAGTGCAGTGGCCGGATCTCAGCTCACTGCAAGCTCCGCCTCCCGGGTTTACGCCATTCTCCTGCCTCAGCCTCCCGAGTAGCTGGGACTACAGGTGCCCGCCACCTCGCCCAGCTAGTTTTTTTGTATTTTTTTTAGTAGAGACGGGGTTTCACCGTGTTAGCCAGGATGGTCTCGATCTCCTGACCTCATGATCTGCCCGTCTCGGCCTCCCAAAGTGCTGGGATTACAGGCTAGAAACTTACTTTTTAAATGAGGAATATCCCCTGGACTTTCTGTGAAAAAAAATGTACCATATAACTAGTCCCCAGGATTGTTGGATCCTGCCCTGGTCATTGGCCATAAACTTGCTTCTGTTTCTCCAGGAAACATACACACAGCTCTTCTTTTCTGCCAGGTTCAACTTCCTTTTGGTTTGTTAACTTTGACTTCTAGAGAGTAATGTAGCTGGGCATTTTCTTTGTTTGTTTTGAGACGAAGTCTCGCTCTGTCCCCTAGGCTGGAGTGCAGTGGTGCGATCTCGGCTCACTGCAAGCGCCTCCCAGGTTCATGCCATTCTCCTGCCTCAGCCTCCTAAGTAGGTGGGACTACAGGCACCTGCCACCATGCCCAGTTAATTTTTTTTGTATTTTTAGTAGAGATGGGGCTTCAGCTGGGCAATTTCAAATAGACGCCTTTTCTGTTTTTGAGGGCTAAGATCCAATTTTGCATTATTAACATCTATTTATGTGCATGTGTATATGTGTATGTATATGTATGTGTATATATGTGTATTATGTATGTATGTATATTTTTCTCTGATAACTTAATGCTACCTTTGAGGGCACAGGCCCTGCTCCCTGGTATTTCTGCTACAGAACTCTGGCAGGCACCCAGGGACTTGGCTGACCCAGGGACCAGAAGCATGTGGGACCAGTGCCTGGGGCTCCCAGCCAGGTTTTCAGCCCTTGCCATGCTGCCTTCTATAACTGACCCCTTGCCCTCCGCAGAATGCCTGTGGGTTTGAGACCATCCCAGGGGACTTGCTGCTAGCTGCTTCCAGCCGGTGACGTCCACGGGCTTGGAGGCCACGGCTCCACAGGCAGCGTGCCCAGCACACTTACCAACAAGAGCGCGCCCAGAGGCTGCAGTTTCGGCTCTAGATGGGCCCTCTTGTCCTGCCGTGCCCATGTGTCCCAAGCAGGCGCGTGAGGGAAAAAAGAGTCAGAATCCCTTCTGCACTGATGAGCTCTCAAGAGGCATGATATGTGCTTGCATGGAGAGCGCCAGTGTGGATTTAGAATCAGCCAAACAGAACTGGGTTTGAACCCCAGCCCCCTAATGACACCTGTGTGACCTGGTGAGGTGGCCTGGCCTCCCTGGACCATAATCCTCATGGGAAACACGGTTGCATCTGCATTGGACCTGCTTCCCAGGGTGCTGGTTGGCCAAGAGCTCAGCCTGTCTAAGTGTTCAGTGATGTCCGTCTCGGTATTATCACTGCCTGAGCACCACGGCCTGCAGGCAGGGTGAGGCAGGGCTGGGAAGGGTCCATGTCTGGACCAGCTCCAGTGTTGATGAATGTTTCCTTTATAAGAGGTGCTGAGCAAGCACAGTCCTCATCCAATCCTCCCAACAAACTTGGGAGTTTGGTTTGTTAATCCCCAGGTCAGAACCGAGGAAGTCATCTCCCACGAAGGCCACTCAGCTGATGGACAGAGTCAGGCCTACATCTGACCTCCCTGATCTGCTTCTCCAGGAGTCCAAAGACCCAGATGTCCTCCACGTTAGCTCGTTTCCCACAGCGCTGCACTTTGTCATCCACACCAAAGTCGGGTGGAGTTAATTCCCTGCTAAACTCATCCTTGGCTCTGCAAGATGAATGCCAAACCCTTAGCCTCAGTCAGGAGAGGGACCCTTCACAGCCCGGGGGCCGCAGCTCCAGCTCAGCCCCCAACACCCATCAATGCACACAGGCTATTTGACTCCCTTGCCAGCTCCCAGGCAGCCTACACTTGTGTCTGTGCGCTTGTGCTGCTGCATCTTCCACATGCTTCTCCTCTAATGCCCTGTGTAAGTGTGACCTCTCTGGGGAAGGTCTGCCTCATCCCCTTGCTCCATCATCTGGGCCATCTTAGCATGGTGTTCGTTCTTCACTGCATGGCGCTATCATTAATCAGTTTGCATGTACGCTAGGAGCTCCTAACCAGTATTTATTGGGTCTCTATGAGCCTGGGAATTTGTAAGTGCTGAACTCCATGCAGGCAGGACTGTCTCAGCCACCTGCTGCCTGGGTGCCTCTGGGCAGGTCCTTCCACTCTGTGCTCAGGATCCTGATTTGCACAATCAGCTGAAAGTAGCATTTTTTTCTAAGGTTTTTATACAAATTAAATTAGTTAATAGAGATGAGGTGCTTAGAATAATGTTTGGCTCACAGTAAGTAAGAGCTAATAAAGATTGACTATTATTATTATACTCAGTAAATATTAAATGTATACATGAAAATAGCACAGATGGAAGTCCAATTTAGCCTTTTGCCCTTCACAGACCACAGGTTCCCTTTCTTTCATATCTATTAAAAACTTTCTGCACAAAGTAGCTACTCAACATTTATTAAATACAAAGAATAAATTGGTTTAAATATCACAGAAAAGAAGGATGTGAAGCCCCACACCACCACTTACTGGAAGATATCAAGCACTCAAACCATAGGCTATTACTAAACTTCAGTTTGTCTTTAAATAAAAATGTTGCTTTAAATAAAAGAGTCTTGCTCTGTCACCCAGCTAGAGTACAGTGGCATGATCATAGCTCACTGTAGCCTCAAATTTCTGGGCTGAAGTGACCCTCTGCCTCGACCTCTGAGTAGCTGGCATGCACCATCTCACCTGGCTAACTTAAAAATAAATTTTTTAAAGAGATGGGGTCTTGCTATGTTGCCCAGTCTGGCCTCAAGCAATCCTCCAACCTCAGCCTCCCAAAGCACTGGGATTACAGGTATGATCACCATACCCAGCTTAAAATTTTTATTTCTTGACTGACAATCAAGAACTTTCATTGGAACGACTAACAGGGAGCGCTGCCCCTTCAAGATATTTCTTACTTGTTTTAGCCAAATTGGTTTCAGTTTGGGTGAGATTAGATTTTCAGTTGTTTTTTTAGTAATGCAGACACACATTACTATATGCTTATTTTATATCCTCTGACTTCGAGTGTTCTCAAGGGCTCTAGTCATAGAATCATCTAGTCTTTAGGAAAAGAAGAGACCAGAAGGGCATTAACATATGTTTAGTTCTGACCGTGTGCCAAGCATGGACCTCTGGGTTCAAATGGTCTCGTCTAGGGCATGGGATAAGTAAGAACAGAACAGTTAAATATGTGTGATGAAAAAATTTAAGTATTTCTGGAATCTATAATGCAACAAACCCATATCCCCTATTCTCTTACACTATCCATTTGTGCCACAGCTGTGTCAGGTATCTATGCCACGATACAGCTGGGCACCTCAGGGGGACCAGAAGAGCAACATTAACCTCTAAGCTCCAAGCAGTTTATATTTGAGATTAATGCTAACGTGAGTTCACAAATAGTATAACGGGCAACGTAGGACATATGAACTAAGACATTCCATGGTTCCAAAGTGTAGCCATACTTACACTTTTAAAATTTAGGGCTAAATTTTGCAATTTTCCTGGAAGTGTAAGGTACGTGGACATTTGCATCTGCTGTACAGTTACTTGTTGCGAGAACGAGAGAGGCCTATCTTATGATAATTAGCATATTGAATGTTTATCATACTAGTTATTGAAAAAGAATCTCTTAGTATTTTTGCTTTGTTCCTCAAGTTTAGTAGGGAAAAAGTAAAATGAAAACAAGATAACACACAAAATAAGAAGAGTACAAATTCATTTCTTATGATCGTTAGTAGTAGGAATAAATTTCAAAAAATGCATTTGCAAGCAGTATAGTTGATGTTTCAGAAACTATTGGAATGATAAGCCAGTAGGTTGTACAATTGTGTATAAAATTTTTTTAAAAAATATGAAAACTTGTGTTAGTTTGAAGGCAACCACAGGTATTATTTAAATGCATCATTCCTTTGACAAAGTAGGTATAATCTAGCTGAATCAAACTCTTTAGACCATCTGCTATTCTGTTTCCCCCCAAAAGGCTTAGGGTAAAGTAAGTCTTTCATTGTGTTATGTCCTTGTGTGAAAAAGTATTAAACAAATTATATTGACCTGATGAGAACCAACAAGTAAAAGCTGGTTATATAAAATAGGCAGCTATTTTGGAGTCTTTAAAAAAAAAAAAAAAAGACAGTCAAATGAAAACCAACTCTGCCATCTGGTGTAAAAACAGGTCATTACAACTTCTTTCTTCAAACAAAGCACAGTGGCTATTCCAGTTATTCCTCATTTATCGTTGATTATCATGACGTGGTGAGAATTTTGAGCGAGTGTTCCCCCTCTCCCTCCGTGGGTAACTGAAGCTTGCTGTATATATATTTTAAATTGTTTATGGGAATATTTCTAAAATAATTACTAATTTACTGCCTTATTAAGTGAGGGTCAATGAACCCGATTACATCTTTCCTTGATGATGCAGCATGCTGACTGTACTGGTCCATTTTCTGTTGCTATAGCAGAATACCACAGACTGGGTAGCTTAGAAGGAAAAGAAGTTTCTTTAGCTCATGGTTCTGGAGGTTGGAAGGTCCAAGAGTGTGGCACCAGCATCTGGCGAGGGCCTTTCTGCTCTCTTATGACACGTGGGAGGCATCCCATGGCAAGACAGGGCAAGCGTGCATGTCAGTGCAGGACTCTCTTCCTCTTCCTATAAAGTCACAAGTCCCCTTCGTGGGGGCGCACCCTGATGACCTCATCTAATACTAATATTTCCCTTTAAGGCTAAAAGTTCCCATCTTCAAATTCCATCAACATATGAATTTGGGGATTAAGTTTCCAACACATAAAATTTAGGGGACACAGCCAAGTGCGGTGGCTCATGCCTGTAATCCCAGCATTTTGGGAGGCTGAGGCAGACAGATCACTTGAGGTCAGGTTGTTTGAGACCATCCTGTCCAACATGGTGAAATCTTGTCTCTATTAAAAAAAAAAAAAAAATTAGCCGGGCATGGTGCTGGGTGACTGTAGTCCCAGCTACTTGGGAGGCTGAGGCAGGAGAATTGCTTGAACCCATGAGACGGAGGTTGCAGTGAGCCTAGACCGTGCCACTGCACTCCAGTGTGGGCATCAGAGCAAGACTCTGCTTCAAAAAAAAAAAAAAGGCTCACACTTGTGATCCCAGCACTTTGGGAGGCCGAGGCGGATGGATCACTTGAGGTTAGGAGTTCAAGATCAGCCTGACCGACATGGAGAAACCCCATCTCTACTAAAAATACAAAATTAGTCGGGCGTGATGACACATGCCTGTAATCCCAGCTACTCAGGAGGCTGAGGCAGGAGATTGCTTGGACCTGGGTGGCGGAGGTTGCAGTGAGCCGAGATTGCGCCATTGCACTCCAGCCTGCGCAACAAGAGCGAAACTCCATCTCAAAACAAAACAAAACAAAACCCAACAAAACACTTAGGGACACATTCAAACAATACCACTCATGATGAGCATTAATTAGCTCACTTTCTCTGTAATAGATAACAGAGATAACCTCAGGGTTAAGCTATACTTTTGCCAAGCCTAACTGACCTCGTGGATTGTACTTTTTTAGCTTGCTATTGGAATGATAAGCCAATAGGTTGTATAATTGCTGCAACTCTGGACCTGGGCATCACTATGAAAAACACAGTGAATGACAGTGTTTAAAGTTCTGCTCTATATGGCGTTACTGCCTGCTGTGGAAGCTGGCCAGGAACCTGGGGCCAAGGTGACCTGAAGCAACGAGGCAGAGACGGGTTTCACTGCAAACCGGTGGCCTCCAGATGCAGCAGCAGATTGGAAAAGTGGAGCAGAAAGTCAACAGGTCAAATTGGCAGGAAACTGTCATGGGACAAACTCAAGGAAGAGGCCAAAAGAATAAAAACCAACGGGAGGCTGGGCACGGTGGCTCATGCCTCTCATCCCAGCACTTTGGGAGGCCGAGGCGAGTGGATCATTTGACATCAGGAGTTCAAGACCAGCCTGGCCAACATGGTGAAACCCCGTCTCTACCAAAAATACAAAACAATCAACCGGGCATGGTGGTGCGCACCTGTAATCCCAGCTACTAGAGAGGCTGAGGCAGGAGGATCACTTGAGCCTGGGAATCAGAGGTTGTAGTGAGCCGAGATCCCACTACTGCACTCCAATCTGGGCAAGAGAGTGAGGCTCTGTCTGAAAAAACAAAACAAAAAACAAAAAACGAAAACAAAAACAAACAAAAAAACAAGAGGAGAGTTGAAGGGAGACAAGAGAACTATATGATGGTCTAAGTACTGTTGCCCAGACAAAATTCTACATCTTTCTTGCCTGTGGCTCCAGCTCACCCTTACTGAGCTCATTCCAAATCTTGGTGTCATCACTAGTATCATCACTAGTATCACAGCAGTGCTCAAACTTAAGTAGGAATAATAATCAGCTGGAGGGCAGGTCACAGAAGGATCCAAGATGCACCTGCATGTCTTCATTTTTAAAATAAAACCCACAGGTGACTTTGATCCAGGTGGTATGAAGGCCCCAATTCGAGAAACAAAATCGACTCCTCAAATTCTATAATCAGACTTGTTTGCCACATGCCAGAGTTGAACAAATAGCAGATCTGGAACATATAAACTGTGTGTTGTTTACTACCTTTCTTTACCTAGAACCCTTTCCCATGAACCTTATTAATATAGAGGGTTCCATTAACACTGCTGAGGACATATTTATTTGAAACGATTTTTAAAAATAAAGTAGATGGCCAGGTGTGGTAGCTCACACCTGTAATCCCAGCACTTTGGGAGGCTGAGGCAGGTGGATCACGAGGTCAGGAGTTCAAGATCAGCCTGGCCAATATGGTGAAACCCTGTCTCTACTAAAGCTACAAAAATTAGCCAGGTATGGTGGCACACACCCATAGTTCCAACTACTCAGGAGGCTGAGGCAGGAGAATCGCTTAAACCTGGGAGGCGGAGGTTGCAGTGAGCCGAGATGGCGCCAATGCACTCCAGCCTGGGCGATAGAGCGAGACTCCATCTCAAAAAATAAATAAATAAATAAATAAATAAATAAAGTAAGTAAGTAGATAAACAGTGTAATATTTTTCCTCCAACACAACGACATAATGTGAAATTTTATTACTAAATACTCTGACACTAGGGGTAAATTTGTAATTCCAGAGGACTGGAATCAATTCAAGCATTAAGAGCTTCCTGTCTGATAAATATTCAGTTTTAGAATCTTTGCAGTGCCTGCTTATAATTTTCCCTTAGCCTATGAAACATGTTTTCGCTCATTTCACCCGTCTAGACTCTAAACAATTTTATTTTACAAACTTTTCAAATTTCTTTTAAAATTGTTTATTTTATCATTGTATAAAATCTTCAAATGACAATGTAGAATGATTTTTTCCAAATATTTTTCTATACATACTCCACGTAAAGAGAAAGACAAATCATTAGTTTTTTCCTCAATAATTATTTGTGAATAATTAACAGAAGTAGGCCTAAAGTGAATTTAATTTACTGTTTTGATTTCTTGAAGTGAAGTTTTGCTATAATTCCTAAAATTTGTCACTGCAGGTAGAGTGATCATGCATTCCCATTTTTCCAGGATAATCATAGTGATGGCAGTGGCAGCCCATCTGGAGTGGCTGCTGCGGGGAGGCCAGCTGCAGCAGGAGAGGTGTGACTGGGGCTGCATCCTCTGGGGAGCCAGTGGGGGCTGGCAACAGGTGATCCCAGCCGGAGCCATACATCCTACCAAGTTGGCTGGTCAGGAGCCCATGCTCCCAGGCAGAACTGCAGTCACCCAGCTGCAGCTCTGGACCTGGGCCTCTCTGTGCTTTCAGGAGCCTGGAAAGATCCCTGCCCCCACAGGCTCAGAGGTACCTGCTCCCACTCCCTGGCCTCTCCCTACTCCTGGTGCCTGCTCCAGTGTGGAGCAAAGCTGTAGCCAAGCCCAGGTGCTGTCACAACCCAGCTGCATGTGTGCGTGCTTGGGGTGGCACTGACATGCCAGTTCTTCCACCACCTTGGCCCCCTCTGAAACTTTGGGGACCAACAAGCTCAGGGAGGTGGGGAGGGCTGAGGGTGGCTTGTCACAGGCCTGTGGGTGCCCCTCAGCACGGACGGCCTGGGTACCGCTAGCAGCATATTGATGGCGGTAGGAGGCAGACAGGTTCCTAGGCAGGAAGGAATGGGACCTCGTTCCACCTTCAAGCCAGGAACAGCCTGAAGCCTGGGGGCCTTATTGCCAATTCTGGGTGGAGTCCACAACCTGGAGTGAGAACGTCATTGATGCCTTTCGGCCAATCCAATGGTGCTTTTTCCAGGTCCACTCATGTCTGCCCATGGACCGATCAGCGTGCACTTCCTCATTACAAGCCCATAAAAAAACCCAGATTCAGCCAGACTGATGCTCACTGGGACAATCTGCTTGTGGAAAGGAGCTACCTATTTTGGGTCTTCCGAGAGCTGTTCTGTCACTCAGTAAAGCTTCTCTCTGCCTTGCTCACCACCCAGTTGTCCATGTAGCCTCATTCTTCCTGGATGTGGGACAAGAACTTGGGACTCACTGAACAGCAGGAGCAAAGGGAACTGTAACACGTTCCTGGCCAGCTTGCTGAGCTATGGGTGGTGACACGCCTCTGGACTACAGGAGTGAAGAGTGGCAGCCCTTCTGAGGGCCCAGACCTTGGGGTTCCCTGAGCCAGAGCTGCTGTAACACTTTAGCCCTCCCACCCTCGACTGGCACCAGGCAGCCGCCCCACATGGCAGGAAGCAGTGGTGGGGCTGAGCCAGCCCAGAAGCTGCAAGCCAGAGCTGGGCGGGCAGTGGGACTGAAAGAGCTGTTACACAAATAGGCTGAAACCCTCCAAACATGCCCGCTCGCCCCTCTCCCCTGCCAACGTGCTTGCCACATTGCAGGCAGGAAGCCAGAAGGAGAAAAGAATTGAGACCTGCCCTTTTGGGGGCTCAGACATCGGGGCTCCCTGAGCCTGGGCTGTGACACAATGTAACTACCTCTTCAGGGCTCTGCAGTTCCTGGTGTCTCCAAGTTTTAGGTGCCACCATGTTCCCCAGTGCCCACAGCAGAAGTCACTTGTGGTACACCTGGTCCAGATGCAGCCTCACACGGAGCCAGTGCCTGTGCTGCTGCCTGGAGCTGCCCACCCCACTGCAGCCAATGTTCCTGGCTGTGCGCAGTAGCCAGACCCTGAGCTCACTCATGCACATACCCCTTGCCACCCTGCTCCCGGCTTGCCCTTGACAGGCGTGGGATCTGGGTTGGTAGCGTGAGCCAATCACAGCCTGCTGGGCTGAGCAGGTGGAAGGAACCCAGCAGGTGCAAGCGAAACCTAAGCAGAGGCGCTGCCAGCCAAAGAGGTTTCGGATGGCCAAGCGACACCCTAAGGATCCTGTGACATTCATTTATACCTATTTTTTCTGGTGTATCCTGTTTACTTAATGGCCCTTTTACTCTCAAAATTATATTGCTTTGGATGATAAATAATATGTTTATCCTAATATTAGGCAAATAATATCAACTCACAAATAAATAGTATTATGTTTTCAGATTCCACAAAACCTTCACTTTTCTTGTCAGAAAAAAAATTACCTTTTTTCTAATGCAACAGCTTAAGTTAAGTACATCTTTAAAAAAATAGATACTTCTTTCTATATAATTTTGAAAATAGTATTCTAAAGTGCAATTTTTGTAAAAATTTCACTTTTGGCAGTTTTCATACACAACCCCCTTACTAGAACCCTCTAGCTCTGGAAAACCAGGAAAACTGGAGTTAACAAAAATAAGTTTGAAAACAATACTGAACTACCAGGCAGCAAGAACTTGAGAAGCCACTTTTCTAGGCAAAAATGTCCAGAAAGGTAAGTGATCTTTGCCTCTACTTTTGCACCACAAGACACCTGGATTTCCCAAAGTGGAAGCTGATAAGGTGTGCCCAGCTGCGGGAGTCTCACATGGCTGGAGAGACAAAAGTCAGAGCTCAGGACCCACCAAAAAGGAAGGCCAGGTAAACATTCCGGGTTTTCAGTTGGAATCTCTGAAAGGCTGCACCCTAGGAAAAAATCATGAACCTAAACCAGATATGAGCTTCTAGAAAGCCCAGATTTGAATCAAGCTGTATTTAAGAGATACAGTCATATTCTTCCACCCCAGCTGCCTGTCAGAAGCAAACGTAAATTCTTGCTTGTGGAAGATAATATTATCCAGAGTCTCAAATTATCTCGATGAATTTTCTTTCTCAATGTCTAGCTTTCAATTAAAGACAACCAGGCATGGAAAAAAGACACAATGAACATAAAATCAAGAAAATATATAGACAATATATCCAGATATTGGATTTATCAGATATAAACTTCAAAATGACTGTGATCAGTTCAATACATTTAACAAAAAAGTTGAAGAAATTCATCAAGAAACTGAAAATTTCAAAAATTCAAAGAGGTATTCTGGAACCGAAAACAAAAATAATGAAATTAAGACCTAAACAAAATGGCTTAAGAGGAGAAATGAGTTAGGAAATTAAAGTATAGATAATTGGAAAATACCTAGATTGAAGCATCTCCATGCTTATCTCTCAAGCTAAAAAAATAAAATATATAGAAAATAGCTTAAGGTATATGTAGGGCATGGTGAGAAGTTCTAATCATATGACATATTCGAGTCCCAAAAGGAAAAGAGAGGGAAAATGAGGCTGAAGCAATCTAAATTAAAGAGTTAATGGTGGGGAACTTTTAAAAAAAGATAAAACGCTACACCAAAGATTTAAGAAGTGCTACAAACCCTAAATAAGATAATTTCTTTTTTTTTTAAATAATACACACTCATACTGTCATAGAATTGTTAAAAGTTTAAAAAAATTGAAAGCAGCCAGAAGAAGAATAGACCTGTTTTCTTCAAAGGAGTAACAAGGCTGAGAGATGACTTTTTAACAGAAATAAGGGAAGAGAAATCTGGCTAGAGGATAATAGTTTCAAAAGATGAAATAAAATAACCCCAAGTATAGAGTTCTATATCTAGTGGAATTAACCTTCAAAATAATGACAAATAAAAGACATTTTCAAATAAAGACTCAGATTTTCAACAGTGAACGGTTCTAAAGTATTAACAAGTTTGATTGTGTTGTCATATATATAACACTGAAATCAGAAATGGAAGATTATACTTTCTTTTTTCAAGGACACATGAAACATTTACCAAAATTGACTGTAAGCTGGGACACAAAACATGTTTCAACAAAGTTCAGAAGATTAAAAACATACAAATACATTATCTGAAAACAGTACAACTAAGCTCAAAAGCAACAACACAATAGTAATTTGTTTTCTTGTTTGGAAATTAAGTGATGTATTGCTATATAAGCCATTGATCAAAGACAAATCACAGTGGAAATTAGAAAGTATTTTTAACTGAACAATAAAAATATTTATATCGATACTTGTGGGATTTGACTAATATCAAATTTAAAGGGACATATACAGCTTTAAATGAACATTGTAGAAAAGAAGAAAGGCTAGCAATCAATGAGCTAAGCATGAATCTCGGGGGTTTTACTTGGGTTTATGTTTAAAATGCATGGTATGCTTAGTGGAAAAAAAACTGATAAGCATTTAATAAAGTAAAAAGTAAATGCCCATTTGTGATTTTTTAAAAAATTGTAATAAACTAAGAATTGAAGCAATTTTCCTTAACTCCCATATACATTGTATCATAAAATAATCGCATTTATAATTGCATAAAAATATTCTTTAAAAATCTATCAAAAATAAACAGAATTTGCAAGAGAAATTAAAGAAGATCTAGTGTGCATGCACACACACCACACACACAGACACACACAGAGCAAGCATATTTTATGATAAAATATTGAAAACTTTCCCCTTAAGACTGAGAAAAAGACAAGATGTCTGCTATCAAAAACCCTATTCAGCCTTGGGGTGAATGCTAGTCATTTCTCTAAGGACAAAAAGGATAAGGATTGCAAATAGAGATATAAAATTTATGTTATTCAGAAATTACAAGATTGTGAATAAAAAAATCCAAACAAATTATATAGAAAAACCACTAGAATTTAGAATTTAGGAAAATTGCTGGAAACAAGATAAATATAACAAATTAATTTTATTTGTATGTACCAGTATCAAACAATTAGAAGATAAATGTTTAAAAATGATCTCATATATAATTGCATCAAAAATATTTTTAATTTACCAATAATAAATAAATAAAATGTGCAAGAGAAATTAAAGAAGATCTAGATAAATGGCAAGACATACCATATTAACGGATATAGAAAATTTCAATTTGTCAAGATGTCAAATGTCAGTTCTCCCCAATTTTATAGATTTAATGTAATACAATCTCTCAGCAAGGATGGGTGTATGTGTTTGTGTGTGTGTGTAAATTGAAAAGCTGAACCTAAAATTTATGGAAATACATGGGAAATAAATGTTTAGAAAAATACAGAAAAGAAAGGTGAAATGTATACATTTTCAGATATCAAGACCTATAATTAAGCTAGAGTAATTAAGACAATATAATAGTGATGCAAAGATCAACAAATAGTCTATGAAAAAGAATAGAGAGGGCCAGGTGCGGTGGCTCATTCCTGTAATCCCAGCACTTTGGGAGGCTGAGGCAGGTGGATCACAAGGTCAAGAGATCAAGGCCCTCCTGGCCAGCATGGTGAAACCCCGTCTCTACTAAAAATACAAAAATTAGCTGGGCATGGTGGACCACGCATGTAGTCCCAGCTACTTGGGAGGCTGAGGCAGGAGAATCACTTGAACCCAGGAGATGGAGGTTGTAGTGAGCCAAGATCGTGCCACTGTACTCCAGCCTGGCAACAGAGCAAGACTCTGTCTCGAAAAAAAAAAGAAAAAGAAAAAGAACAGAGAATCTAGACATAGATTCAAACATAAATGAATGTTTTATTAATGTCATATGTGTTTATGATTGAAGAGTAGTGGCGAAAGAATAGTTTTTTTATCTTATGCTTTTATTTTATATTTTTAATTTTATTTTGAGACAGAGTCTCACTCTGTTGCCCAGGCTGAAGTTCAGTGGCATGATCTTGGCTCACTGTAGCCTACCTCTGGGGCTCAAGTGATCCACCTGCCTCAGTCCCCTGAGTAGTTGGAACTACAGGCACATGCCACCACACTTGGCTAATTTATTTATTTATTTATTTTTTGGTAGAGACAGAGTCCCTGTGTTGCCCAGGTTGATCTTGAGTTCCTGGGTTCAAGCAATCCTCCCACCTCAGCCTTCCAAAATGCTGAGATTGCTGGCATGAGCCACTTTGCCTGGCCAGAATGGTCTTTTTATAAGTCATGCTGGGTCAATTGGATATGAAAAAATAAAATCTTACTCTTACATCATTCCATATACAAAAATTAACTTTTACAGTAAACCATAAAGATTCTGGAAGATAATATAGGAGAATATATTCATACATTTGGGATAGTAAGAAAATTCTGAATCCAGACACAGAAAACACTACCCACAAAGGAAAAGATGTACAAACTGAACTATATTAAAATTAAAATTAAAATCTTCTTTCCCACACAAAATACCATTAAGAGTGTGAAAATGTAAGTCATAGAGCAAGTAAAGACAGTCGGAGCATTTTTCACTGACACAGGATTTCTATTTATCTATCTCTAAACTCCTACAAATTATTTTTCTTTTAAAGAGAAAACACGTAAGAGAGTATATTCAAATGCTCAGTAAACTTAGGAGAAGATCAACTTCATCATTCATCAGAAAAATATAAATCAAACTTCAGAAAAGAAGCTACATCCTGATGATAATGATTTAAAATAATAACAATCAAAAAGATGGTTATTACCACATGTTGACTGGGAAGAAGGGCAAACAGCCAAGCGTGATGGCTCACATCTGTAATCCCAGCACTTTGGGAGGCTGAGGCGGGTGGATCACCTGAGGACAGGAGTTCGAGACCAGCCTGGCCAACATGGTGAAACTCCGTCTCTACTAAAACTACAAAAATTAGCCGGACATCATGGCGGGCACCTGTAATCCCAGCTACTTGGGAGGCTGAGGCAGGAGAATCGCTTGAACCTGGGGTCAGAGGTTGGAGTGAGTCGAGATCGCACCACTGCACTCCAGACTGGGCGATAGAGTGAGACCCCATCTCAAAACAAAACAAAACAAAACAAAACAAAAAAAGCCTCTTGTGCTCTCATTGGGAGTGTAATTAGCACAACTACTTTGTAAATGAATGAACTGCTACCATAAACAACAACATTAACGAATCTTGCAAACTTGGTCTTGAGCAAAAGGAGGCAGGCACAAAAGAACACTTACTTGTGTGATTCCCTCTATATAAAGTCCACAATCCAGCTAAACTGCTTTATGGTGTACAGTCAAGATGTGGCTACCTTCAGGAAGGAGGGGATTTGTACCCGGGATTGGACATGACCGGGGTTCAGTGATGCTAATAATGTTTTACTTCTTGATCTGGGTGGTGGTTACAAAGGAAAGTATACTTTGCGCTGTGCAATTGTCTGTGTGTCCATTTATAATTCAACGGACAGCTTCAACTCAAAAAACAAAGAGAAACAACCAGAGTCAAGAGACAGCCTATGGCATGAGAGAAAATATTCTCATACCACGTATGTGTTAAGGGGTTAATATCCAAAATATATACAGAACCCAAACAGCTCAATAATCGGAAACCAAATAACCTGATTAAAATTGGGTAAAGGATCTGAAAAGACGTTTCTCAAGAGAGGACATAGAAACGGCCAACAGGTATGTGAAAAAATGCTTAACCTAACTAATCACCAAGGAAATGCAAATCAAAACCACGATGAGATATCACCTGACACCTGTTAGGACGGCTATTTTTAAAAATAAGAAAGATAAGTCTTGGCAAGGAAGTGGAGAAACAGCAACATGTGTACACTGTTGGTGGGAATGTAAATTAGTACAGCCATTATTGAAAACTATATGGAGATTCCTCAAAAAATTAAAAATGGAACTACCATATGAACCAACAATACCAATCCTGAGTGTGTTCAAAGAAAATGAGATCGGTACATCAAAAACCTATCTGCACTCCCATATTCATCGTAGCATTATTCACAAAAACAAAGCTGTGGAATATAGAATAAGCCCATGTGGCTCTAAGTGGATGAGCAGATAAGGAAAATGTGGTACATTATACACAATGGGAAACTATTCAGCCTTAAAAAGGAAGGGAACTCTGTCATTTGCAACAACATGGAGAAACCGGGAAATATTACGCAAAATGAAGTAAGCCAGGCACAGAAATACCACATGATCTCACTTATATGTGGAATCTAAAAAAGTCAAACTCATAGAAGCAGAGAGTAAAGTGGTGGTTACCAGAGGCAGGGTGGTGGAAGGATTGAGGAAATGTTGGTGAAAAGATTAAAAAATTTCAGTTACACAGGAGGAATACATTTAAGTCTATTGCACAACATGGCGATTACAGTTAATAACAACATGCTATTATTATGTATATATCATGTACTTGAAAATTGCTAAGAGAGTAGATTTCAAATGCTCTCACCAAAAAATAATTATGTAAGGTAATATATATGTTAATTAGCTTGATTTAGCCATCCCGCAATGTGTACATAGATCAAAACATCATGTTATACACCATAAATACATACAACTTTTACTTGTCAGTTAAAAAATTGAAAATTAAAAAATTAAAAAAAATTTTAAGTCAATTGTTGGGTATACCAGAAGAAGGTGAAATTACTTCATTAATGTAATTCCTCCAAGTGTGGAGGAATAGTATTACTATTTACTAAAATACACACTGCTCTTAATATCCTGAAAAGCTGGATGTTGCTATTAAATGCCATGTTTTCTTATAATTCATTAAGGTTATAGTTTTTTTTATATTGTATTATAGGCCTATTAAACTGTTTACTCTTAAAGAAGTCCAGCAACAAAACAAAAAACTGTAGACTTTCTGCTGTTAGGTTAGGAAACAAAACACATGAGAAACTTATCAATGCACTCTCCAAATTGGAGTTAAAAAGTGTTTATTTTTCACCCCTCCCAAATCTGCTGCTCTTGCTGTTCTGTTCCAGTGAATGGCACTGCCTCCATCTGGTTTTCAAGCAAGGACTGAGAGTTTTCTGTGATGGTCTCCCTTTTCCTCAACCTACAACACTCAGTTAATCCTGTCTTCCCGTCTTCTTTTTTGAAAAAAATTATTTTGGCCAGGCGTGATGGCTCACGCCTGTAATCCTGGCACTTTGGGAGGCTGAGGCAGGCGAATCACGAGGTCAGGAGTTCGAGACCAGCCTAGCCAACATGGTGAAACCCTGTCCCTACTAAAAATACAAAAAATTAGCTGGGCATGGTGGCAGTCGCCTGTAATCCCACCTACTCGGGAGGCAGAGGCAGGAGAATCACTTGAACCCGGGAGGCAGAGGTTGCAGTGAGCCGTGATCATAATACTTATACTCCAGCCTGGGTGACAGTGCAAGACTCCGTCTCAGAAAAAACAATTACTTTATTATGTATTTATTTATTTATTTTTGAGACAGAGTCTTGCTCTGTCACTGGGGCTGGAGTACAGTGGCATGATCTCGGCTCATTGCGACCTCCACCTCTCGGACTCAAGCAATTCTCCTGCCGTGGCCTCCCAAGTAGTTGGGACTACAAGTGTATGCCGCCATGCCAGACTATTTATTTATTTATTGTTTTTTTAGTAGAGACAGTTTTCACCATGTTGGCCAGGCTGGTCTTGAACTCCTGACCTCAATTGATCGGCCTGCTTCAGCCTTCCAATGTGCTGGGATTACAGGCATGAGCCACCATACCTGGCCAATCATGTCTTCTTGTATTCTCCCTCTCAAATTCACTTACATCTCTCCACGCCCTCCACCTCATCCATAATCAGGTCACCACCATCAGCTTCAGGGGTTTCCTGCATTAGCCTCCCACTTCCAGTCCTGCCTCTGCTATCCACTCTCCCTTGAACCCATGAGCATCCACTGGCTCTTTGACGTCACCTCTGTTGAACACTTCTGTGGCTCCTCAGCCTGCGGGATGGGGTCAAAACGTCTTAACAAGGTTTAGGCGACCTTTCCTGACTTCTCCCATGCCTCCACCCTGTTCCCACCCAGCTCAGGCTCACTGCAAACATGGTGAGCTCCCACAGTCTTCCAAAGCTCCAAGTCTGCACGTGCCCTTCCTCTTCTCTGAAATAGTTTTTCTTAATCATGTCAAGACCCAAGTGAGCATCCCTTCTAGGACCTCCGGGATGTCACCCTATCCTTCCCCCACCGCAGCACACATCACACTTTCTAATAACTGAGTATTTGCTTATGTGAGCACAGGGACTGTCTCTGTGTGTTCATTGCTCTGTGCCTGTGCCCAGCACAATGCCTGACATGTGGTACCTTCTTGACGTGGCATCCAATGAGCCCAGTGTTTGACAATATCTATTAAAGAAGAGCTTGGCAAGTGGAAGAGTATGAATTCTGCTCCCACACCACTCCAATTCATATGTCAGTGTCCTAATTCCCCAGTAATTGAGAATGAGACTTTATTTGGAACTAGGGTTGGAGTAGATGCAGTTAGTTACTATGAGATGAGGGTGTACCAGGTTGGCTCCTATTTCAAGGTGACTGGTGTCCTTCTAAAAAGAGGACATTGAGACATGAACAGGAACACAGAGAGAACAGCATGTAAGCACCAAAGATTGCCAGCAAACCACCAGAAGCTGGGAGAGAGGTCTGGACAGATGCCTTGCACAGTCCTTAGAAGGACTCAAGCCTGTGCACACCTTGCCTTTGATCTTCTAGCCTCCAGATCTGAGACAGTAAGTTCCTGATGTCTCAGCCACTCAGTTCATGGTATTGTGCTACAGCGGTACTAGGAAACCAACACAGATAACAGATAGGAAAGGGAATGATGATCAAAGGAACTCTGAAGCAATTACTAGTTTTCCTTTTTGTCTTCCCCATGCACAGCAGCTGAAAGCCACATTCTTAAACCTGAGAGCCGGTCAAGACACACGTAGGCATCCAGGGAAAGTCTGTTTTGGGTGTGAACAGCTAGGTGCTGGCCTGTGCTTCTTCACTTCTGTGCTTTTTGGTCTACAGACTGATTTCTGTCATAGTGAAGCCATCCTCACAAAGTTCACAAGAATTCTGGACAAAAAATACAGTTATAATTGAGCATTAATCAGGCTGCTCTTTGACCCACTTCCTTGTAATGAAAAGCACTAGATACTGACCATTCACTAGATACCAACCACTCATTCGATACTGACCACTTGCTAGATACTGACCAATCTCTAGATACTGACCATTCTCTAGATACCGACCTCTTGCTAGATACTGACTACTCGCTAGATACTGACCATTCTCTAGATACCGACCTCTTGCTAGATAACTACTTGCTAGATACTGACCATTCTGTAGATACCAACCTCTTGCTAGATACTGACCACTCGCTGGATACTGGCCACTCGCTAGATACTGACCACTCACTAGATACTGACCATTCACATCCCCACTGTTCCCACAGATAGCATCTCTGATATTAAAATCAGGTTTTTCTTTAAGAATTGCTTAAGCAGATCCCGAATTCTGATGGAACAGCTGATGCCAACCCATTTGAAGAGCCCCACAGAGGAACTGAACTGGCATGAGAATAAAATGGCTTCCTCTCTCTGTCCCATGACTTTACCTTGTACCCTTAACCAATCAACAATCTCCACACTTCATGCTACTCAAACCCTTAAAAACCCTCCTAGAGGAGATGGATTTGAAGTCTCCCTGTCTCCTCGTTCAGCAGCCCTACAATTAAACCTCTCTCTCTGCTGCAACCCAGTGTTTCGGTGTGTCGACTTGCCACGCATCAGGCAATGGATCTATTACAGTCCCAATACGAAGAGGCATTCTTCAGACCTCCAGTCACTGGCTGACCAGCATTTACTGTAAATCAAGAGGCTTACGCTTGCCAACTGAAAACGTAGGTTGAAGAAATGGAGCTGAATTCCAGGTAAGCTGCAGTCAGGTTGAGGCAGCACAGTGGAAACTGTAGGCTATGCCCAGGGCTTTACACACCGTCTCCCTTAACCTCCCCAGCGTTCCTCATTATCAAAGGATTGCTTGCTTTTCAGCTGCTCTGCAGTGAAGGACAAAATTCTCCTTACATACAGTGGGCATGATGTTGAGCTTTCCTAGCAGGGCCTGGCCTGCTGATCACCTCCCTGTGGCTCCCTCAACACTATGCCAGCAGCTCCAGGCCTCCAACCCACAGCAATACCACGTGTTCTCTGCAAGCCTGTTAACACTCCCTGCTTGCCCAGCACCTGTGTACCAGCTTCGACCCAGGCAATCCGGCGAACTTCTGTATCATCCAGGAGTGGCAAGCACACCTTCTCCATGGAGGTTTGTATGTAGCCTTGGGAAAGGGCCGTCTCTTTCAAGTTCACCTTGCTCAGGCATGCTCCTGCAGCCTTGGGAATCGTAGAGGGAGCTGGTTACAGGTATTTACTTGGAGCTAAATAATTCACTGCCGTTTAAATCATTGTGTAGTCCGCTTTCCATCTCTTAACTGGACCCAGACTCATACACACAGGAAAGGATGGCTGTATATTCATTTTTAGATGAGAAAACGGACACTCTGAGAAATCAACAGATTTGGTCAAAACCACACAGCTATGGTTATTTCTGCAACCTGAGCCCTCCCTCTGCTGCAGGGCTACTTTGCACAGCATGTCCTGTGTGTGACCCCCGTATAGTTTCGTGTTGCTCACTGATATCTGAGTATGTGAATGTTGCTTGTAAGGGGGTGGGAGCCTCTTTTATTTATTTGCATCATTAAGGTGCATAATATATGTCAGTTCCTCAAGAGCGTGACCAGGTCTCTGGGAGGCAAACAATTGCTCTTCAGGCAGAGTGGGAAGGGCAGATGAGCTGGATGGTTTCCCAACTGTTCATACACTCTTTCCAAACGCATTCATCGAGGAAAATCTCCTCCCTTCTCCCCAGGTCAGTAGCAGAAGAGAAACTTCTGAGGAATAAGACCATTTCTACTCCTCGTGGGAACACCCCCACCATGCTGCTGGCTTTGCTCAGCACTTTGGGTTTGGGAGTGACGGTTCATTTTCTGTGCAGCTTGTTTAGGCTATGGTGCTAAACTGTATGGTCAAACCCGAATCTAGATGTTGCTGTGATGGTATTTTGTAGTTGGATTAGCATCCGCAATCGGTTGACTTTAAGTAAAGCAGATGACCCTCCACAATGTGGGTGGGCCTCGTGAACAGATGAAGGCCCTGAGAGGAAAACCGGAGGTTCCCCAGAGACGAGGGATTCTGCCTCCAGACTGCAACACAGAAATCCTGCCTGCACTTCCAGCCTCCTGGTCTACCCTGGAGATTTCAGACTCACCAGCCCCCACAATTACATAAGCTGATTCCTTAAAAATACATTTCCTTGCATATCTCCAAGAGATGCTGTTAGTCTGGAGAGCCCTGAGTGACATGGAGGCAGTCACCATCCAGGAGATGATCAAGCAGCCATTGCTAGTAACAGAAGCAGCTACATCATTAAAACCCTCGGGGTGGCTAAATCTAGAAGAACTTCCAGGTCACTTTCTAGTGTCACCTGGAGAGTCTGTGGAGGACAAGGAGGCATGTGTCCAGCAGAGGACAGGACGGGGGTTGACAGTTTAGCAGCTCCCTGCTGGGAAACTCAACAAGCTGAGGGTAGCCATATTGAGGGGCTCTGGGGTCCTGGGCTGGAGACATGTCAGGTACCCTGAGGACAGGGGTATCCCCGGTGAGCTCAGGGACCCCAGCAAAGTCCTTGACACAGAACAGAGGGAGGCAGGGGGCTGGGCAATAAAAATAAATCCCTGGGCACCTGGTACAGTGGGGCCCTGAGCTACAAAAGGTGTGGCTGATCCCTGGGTCCTGGTACAGGTTTAGAAGTGTCATGCCACAGTGACTCTGAAGCTGTGAAGAAATTATATTTAACAACTAGTGCCAAATCTTTAAACAAGAGTCAGTAAACTGTGGCCCATGGACCACATCTGGCGTGCCTCTTATACTCTATGTCCTGCCACAGTGGTTTTCACATTTTAAAGGAAAAATACTTTGTGACATATGAACAGTCTATGAAACTCAAATTCCAGTGTTCAGGAATGACATTTTACTGGAACCCAGCTATACCCGTTCCTTTGAGTATTGTCTGCAGCTGCCTTTATGCTATGGCGGCAATGCTGAGTAATGGTGACAGAGACCACTTAGCCCACGCTTAAAATATTTACCGGTCTGGCCTCTTATAGAAAGAAGCTCCTGCATTAAAACATCATAAAGCACTTTGTCTTTCTGGGAGGATTATAATCAGTGTGGCCTGTCAGAGGCCCATAGCGTGATAAAATCAATAAATAAACAAGGACGCTCTTAGAAGTTTTCAACACATAAAAAATTCCAAGAAAAAAAAGCAATACAAATATTTTAATAAAAAAAACGTAGTCACCTAACTCACAGAGGAACATGCAATGTTAAGTCCTAACCCCTGTACAGAAGCATTGCTGGGTGCTGTGAGCTTAGCAACACACGGTGCTTTAATGCTACTGTAGAAGGCAGAGTTGGTTTTTAAGCACTGGTTTTAAAAGTAGCAAATCCAAGACCAAAAGTCAAGGCATGCCTTTGCCTGTCAGTGGGCACAGAACCCAGGACTGACCGGGTGGGTCTCCTGTCCTCAGAGATGCCACCTTGCCCTCTCCAATGAGGGGACTGTAAGAGTGGCTCGGTCCAACATCATTTACTTCTGGAGAGATCAAGTACAAGTGTTGCCATGCTCTTGACAGTTCCAAATGCAAGTCTCTCCTCTTCGTTCCAAAGCGAGGAGGTTACTGAAGTGGAATTTCTGCCTGTGGAGGGAGAAAGGGGCAGTGAGCAAAGGCTGTCACCCTGCTCAAGTTCTGGCCTCTTCTCCGTTGTCTTTGCAACAGGGAGATCACTACTGTGATTAAGCAATGACCCTCTGGTTAATGGAGTAGATTAATCTCTTGCAATTGGAACAACATAAACCCAAGATTTGGAGGAACCTTGAAAGTCCTCAATACCAGCCTAAAAACCACCTCCAGTTGGAAAGAACAAAACTACACAGTGTGTAATTGAGATCTACGGAAGCCCAACACCTCAGCCCTTGATTTCTGGGCATTTCTTCTGTGTCTTAATCTCCAAGGCTTGAGGGCTGTCCCATCCTCCTGCCTGATGTAGATTCTGTGCACAGAATTTGAGCACATGCACCAAGAGAGAAAGAATTGAATCGGTTTTCAAAAGATGCTTCAGTTTGAAAATATGGCTCTCTTCATAAAATGTCTAGATAATCAAGGGAAAATATTATCTTAAAAATACTCTTTTCTAAAATTTTTTTGGTTACATGCCTTGACTTTCTGGAGACATATCTTCCGACCTAACAATAACAACAGTGTCGTCCCAGGAAATGAGCTTAAAAGGAAATGAGCCAGCTCAGAACTCGGCCTAATCACTAGGAAATGGCCCTCATCTTTTCTGTAGGTTAGCAATCCCCTAGCTCATCAGTGACCCCTAAGAAATGCTGTGCCTTGTGGCGTCATTATGCTTCATCATGCAGACTGATGAGTAAACTTACGCTTATGCCTTTCCTGTTCCGTATTAGGTGTTATCCATTCAATTCCACTTCTATGCAATGGTGAAGTCCAGTTTTGATGATACGTTCTTCTTGTAAATAGCCTTTTTTGCAGGTTCATGCAGGGTCTACCGCACCTTGGCCCAAGTGGCCTCAGTTAATATTTGACGAATGAGTAAGTGAATGAATGAACAAGTGCATCAATAAACCAATCTGGATTTCAGGACCCTGATATCAGCAGGAGACGAGTAGAAGGAAGAGTCTTTGAAGTTGGCCGTGTCAGCTTGCTGGCAGGGGCCAGGTCATTGCCCTGGCTCATTTCGTAGAGACTGTTCCAGTGACACGTTCCTCATAGCGTGGTGAAAACTGAGGTGGGGAGAAGTCATTTCTTAACTCACCCCTGGGAAGCCCAGGGCAAGTGGCAGGTGCCTTTCCCTGTGACTCTCTCTCTCCCAGGCCCACTTCCATGGCCTTCCTTGTCTCTCACGGCTGCATCTCTGCCTTCAGGATCAGGGATCAGGGGAGACTGTTGTCAGGGTGCGGTGGGCATCACCAAAATCCTCATCCTCCTGTGTGGCAGCCCCACCTAGAACAAGGTTGCAGTCAGGGAATCTCCCTGCCCCACGTTGGAAGAAGCAGGCACAGAGGAATCTTTGAAAGTGAAAATGCCTGTAGAAAATTTCAGACGGTGTCGGAGCATGGGCTTGAAGTCCAGGGTGCGGTCTGCCAGTGGCTGATGTATTAGCGGAGAAGAGTTCTCTATTGACGCAGTAGGTATTACTGCTTGGTGGATTTGCCTCACACTCTTTGTTGATTCACAGCCTCAACATGCACACCAGTGAGCAGTAGTAACTGCCCTCTCCTCCGCCTTTCGTCACATTCCATGCAACACCAGTTCCTGTCTGTCTCATTCCAAGCTGTCTCCTAGGTCTGCTAAGCAATATACTAGCAATTAGTGGCGACTGAATCACACCTAAGTATTTCAGCTTATTTCCTCTATTTTATAATGCCCTTCCCTCCTCTTTGTCTCCTGTCCCTCCTGCACAAGGCACTCCGTAGCAAACTTTAATCCGATTCCATTAAACAATGCAATGCCCTCTACATTGCCTGGGGACAGGTCTGAACAGATGCCTGCAGCCTGCCTTGAGCGCAGCCTGGCCTCGATCTCCTCAGCCACACTCTGACCACCGTGGCCGTTTGGCCTCCCTGTCACCATCCCAGGCTTCCACTTGCGACCTAGGCTAGTTGGGTTTAGTCTGCATCTACCTCCTCTCTCCTTATGCTGATTTCTCGGAAACGCGGCTCACAGATTGCTGCTTTCCAAAGCAACCCTGTCTTCTGTAGGTTCTTTCTAAAGCCCTTCCTACCAACCACTGTCCCAGCACCATATGATGACTTAGTGACATGTCTTTCTCCCTCACCCTCCACTGAGCAGAAGCCAAATGCCTAACACAATGCCTGACGTGTGCTTGGAGGGTGGTGCAACAGGCCACCCCAAAATAGGTCACTTTGGCCGAAAGATTCTCTTGAGCTGAAGGCACTTGAGAAACAGCAGATACAGGAAGGACATTCGAATCACCCCTTTTCTTCCTAAAAACAAGAGATAAACTCTCCCATGTTAAAAATGTATTCGCTGTAAAGGGAGAAAAGAATCATTCTTCTATGGGGAGTCATAGCTGAGAGAATTCTACATAAACAGACCTTTTTAAAAATAGTTCTTGTTGGCCAGGCGTGGTGGCTCATACCGGTAATCCCAGTACTTTGGGAGACCGACGTGGGTGGATCACTTGAGGTCAGGAGTTCGAGACCAGTCTTGCCAACATGGTGAAATCCTGATCTCTACTAAAGATACAAAAATTAGCCAGGCACGGTGGCATGCACCTGTAATCCAAGCTACTTGGGAGGCTGAGGCAGGAGAATCGCTTGACCTGAGAGGCGGAGGTTGCAGTGAGCCGATATGGCACCATGGCACTCCAGCCTGGGCAACAGAGTGAGATTCCATCTCAAAGAAAAAAAAAAATTAGTTCTTCTCTTCCTTTAGCCTCCCCACATAGTTGAATCACTTGTCCACAATTCCCATTCAGTATATAATGTTCCACTCTAACCCCATCCTTGGGTGTCCATTTCCTTATGAGGGTTCTTGAGTCAGATAAAACTTAGATTACATTTGTTTGCTTTTCTCCAGTCAACCTAGGTCAATTTAATTCTCAGGCCCAGCCAGGGACCCTAAGAGGGTAGATGTAAAGTTTTTCCACCCCTACATGCTCAATAAATAAACACTGAGTGAACCTGAGGCCCAAAAGGTGTAGGTGAGAGATGGTACCTTCTAGATTTCCTTGACCTGATGTAATGTAAGAAAACTAGGGCTGTGACGTATGTCCAAGTCCCTCTCTTAGCGGTTCTGGCTTAACCAGTTGTTACAAGGCCCCCAGGTGATGGTGAAGTGCAGCAGTGATTACGAAGAGGGCCTCTCCCCATATTGGACAATGAGAAAACTAAAGCCAGCAGAGCCTAAACAACTTGACCAAGCATGCAGTTAGTAAATAGCAGAGCCCAAGATGGAATGCAAAAGCTTCAACTCTCCTTGTCAGGAAGGAAGTAGCTGAAATATCCAAGTGCACCAGGTAGAGTCCCAAAGGAACCTGCCACCATCAAGGTGGGGCAATTCAAAGAGGGACTGTTCACAGAAAGATAGTTTTCAATGGCCATTGTGTAGGAGAAACACACAGGACACTATGGTGTCCCAGAGCTGGTGGTAGCCACACAGTTACCACCCTAGGCTGGAAGATACCTGGGAAGAGGGCAACTGCCTGAACCTGGAAGGAGGGAAACTAGTGTAGAGTTGGCTTGAGAGGAGCAGTAACGTTTGGCTGAGTAACTCAGGCTGCCCAAGGTGACCTTGCAGGAGAAAATAAGTAGAAAACACCCTGACTTCATTCTCCACTTCCCCTATCTTCGCCATCCTCAACTTCTGCAGGGGCTCCCTCTTGACTGAACCCAATCAGAAGCTGGAGGTCATGGACACCCTACTGATGTAGCTCAGGCAAGACCCCTTCTGGGGCAGAGTATGATGGAAAAAGATGAGGAGTGGCTCCAAGGGATCAATAGAAGATTCCAGCGCATAAAATTATGTACTTGTGAAACTTTCCAGAATGGTCATGGTAAGTATAATTCTACTTCCTTTTTGGAAGCCATCTGGGCAAACCGCTAGGCCAATGCTCATTCATGTTCACTATCTAATGAACACAAGAACTCTCTTCTTCTGCTTTCTCCATGGTTGTCACCTCTCGCCTCTCACCCAGGTTCTTATTTTATACACAGTGGTCCACTTGATCGAGGCGGCCCTTGATCATAATTCCCAGAATATTTTATAGGAAAGAGCATGAGACAATGGACTCACAGACTGGAACCTAGACGTCCGGTGGGCAAGCAGCAGCCCGCTGACTCAATTTCCTTGACTTTGAAATGGGGAGGCTAAAGTTGCTATACTACCTCCTCATGGGCACGTTATGAGGCCTAAGCAAGGGGCTTTAAAAAGCTTTATGGAAAACAAGGACAACGTTACACCGCATGAATGCATCACTGGGGAAGAAATTTTCCTCTACAATGAAAGACCTTGCTGCTAACTTATTCTATGCAACTAATGGTTGTTGGAAGCACAGACCTGTAAGCTCTGCCCTTGAAATCTTAACTCATTCAACATCACAACCCACAAATGAGGCAGGCCACATTAATTGCAGTTGATGGACAAGAAGGTGAGTCCCTAGGGGTTGAGTAACTTGAGCGGCCCCGGGAAGTCTGGTCGCTGGGATTCAACAGGGTGCAGCTCCGAGTCCTTGTTCCTCATCTGCCCGTGTGGTCAGCCTGGAAAGGGGGTTCTGAGAATGAGGGAACACACGTGAGTGCTTAGGACCGGGGCTGGCATGGAGTGGATGGTTGGTAACTATTCGTTATTAACTTTCCTGTTTGTTATAACTTCTGAACGACATTGACAAACTTGGGTACACCTGGCCAATGGCAAAATACGCCTCACTCAGATTCCATCGCAGCCCCGTGGTGATGGGGTGATGTCAGCCCTATTCTAAAGAACTAGAGCTCACTTCAGGGCAGTGGAGAGGAGTGGAGCTAGAACCACGGAGCTGTCCTTGTGTTTAAAAAGGTGGCAGGCTTTTCTTCTTGACTAGAAAGATCACTGGAATTTGTGCTTAATCAGCAAATGCTGCCTGTCAGGACATATGAGTTTTTGCTTCACCTACCGCCTAAATGTGCTTCTTTTAGCCACCTGGACTTTCCTTTTCCTGTGTTCCACGTTAGTTCCCACTGCTCAACCAGGCAGTAACTCCTCATGGGCTGGGACATTTTACTTCTAATTCATCTGATCTGAAACACTACCAAAGACATTGGATGGGTGTGGAGCATGTTTCCTGTTATCTCTTAAATTGCATGTGAATTTCCTTCTTGAGTATCTTATATTCTAGACAGGCCTCAGGAACCCCTCATCCTTAAAGAAACATGCATATCTTTCAGGGGATGGGCTGTGGCTCCAGTCGGAACTGAGTCTGAATTCTGGCTTCGAGACTGTTCTCATCCCTGAGGGCTTCAGCCACTCACTGAACCTCCCCGAACGGGACTGGAGCCTGAGGGCTGAAGATAATTCATGGAAAGCACTTAGCACAGTCCCTTCCTGCAGAATGCCCTTAAAACGATGCCATCATTTCCCTTTCTAAGCGTTCTCTCCCTTCCTATTTTGCTCCTCTTGTTATTCATGCAGTCTCTCAAAATAGAAGAGACTCATCAAATGTTGAGGAGATCCTCAGATCATTGTCCTAAACCTCTATCAGCTCATGCAATACCCTGAATATTTTTTCCCCTCCTTTTTCCCTAATTCAGGTCGGTTCCTGCAGGTGGAAGCGCCTGCCAGTAGTTTCCCACACTATCCGGGGCGCCATCTCCTGGTCATTTCGGGAAGACACGTATGTCTTATTTATGAAGCCTTTCTAGCCACAACAAGCAAATGTTCAATTCCAGTATTATTACCACATGCTTTTAAAAGAAATAGGCAGAATAGCAACTCAGATAGAATATTGACGTTTTTGTATCTTGGCATCTTTGTTTTAGCTTACCACAGTACTAGGGATGAGAGATACAATTTATAAATTTACTTGTCTATTTATTTTGTAAAATGGCTTTCATCTGAAGAGTTGAGCTTTTCCAAAGTGGGTGAAATGTTGTAGAAAAGTAGTAAATGATGAGTAGGAGTCAGTGTAATTAATGTTTCTGGTGAAGTGAGTGCATTAGTGATACTGAATGAGGTTTAATGAGGTTCTTCTACACCCCAATCCTTCCTGTTCCCCAAAGCAAAGCAGAAAGGTTAGGACCTGAGGGGGCTTAGTTGGCGTGGCGCAGCTGTCTCCCACGCGATGCATTTCCTCCACGGAGCAGGTGGAGCGTGTGAGGGAAACGCACTCACCATTTGCCCCCTTGCGGATCACTGCTGTTGCTTCTCAGGAAAAATTTGGTCCTGGTGTTCAAACACAGCAACTTCTGGGTGCTGGAGAATCACTGGTGACCACTGAGCAAAACCGTTTCCCGGCGAAGCACCAAGGGGAAGTGTCCTTTCCCAGGGGAGAAGACTTCAGCAGGCAGAGCAGGCTACAAGGCAAGGATGGAGAAAGAAAACGCCTCCAGCGCTGCTGAGTCGCTGCTAGGTTGTGAGGGAAGCTGCACATCAGATAAAAAATTCAAAGTCCTCACTGTGCTGCTGAGGTGGACCAGCTTTTGCAAGTGACACAGTCAAGAAGCTTCATCAGGCACACCCGTGAAATCTGCTGGTGAAACAGAGGCAGGGGGTTGAGAAACTCACTATCATTGCCATCGGCAGGAAATACAGGACGTGCTGACTGCCTGCCGTTTCCGCTCCAGACGCCCCACCCTCACTTCCCATAGCTTGCAATAGCTAACAAGTATAGCCAGATTCGTTGCTTAAAATACAGATGAGTCTAGGTTATTTGGATTCCCAAGTCCCTTTTTCTAAAACATATTCCTTAACGTCCAACCTACCACATTGTGTTGTGGTGAATGCATGACTCCCTGATACAGCAAACAGAGACGCTTGCTCTCTTATATGCAAATGGTTAAGACTCTACGACCCGGCAACTCATGAACAGATAGCTAGATAGCTGTTCATAAATAACTGTTGTCATCTGAACCTCAACATTTTGATACAATGCTCTCAGCTTTTAGCTATCTTTTTTTTTTTTAGAAGGAATTTTGCTCTTTGTAGCCCAGGCTGGAGTGCAGTGGCATGATCCTGGCTCACTGCAACCTCCGCTTGCTGGGTTCAAGCTATTCTCCTGTCTCAGCCTCCTGAGTGTCTGGGATTATAGGTACCTGCTACCACACCTAGCTAATTTTTGTATTTTTAGTAGAGATGGAGTTTCACCATGTTGGCTAGGCTGATCTCGAACTCCTGACCTGAGGTGATCCACCTCCCTGATTTCTAAAGCAAGTTACTTTATTGGATTCAATGTAAGTATCTATTTCGGCAATAATTTACGTTAGCTGTTATACCAAGAAGCTGTTACTTGACAAAATAAGACTTTCTATGAGCATTTTCAATTGAATTTCTGTCTATGTGTTTGTTTAGTAACTGAGGCCAGTTTTTGGTTCCACTTACTTGAAATTTTTTTTAGGGAAAAGATCGCTTCTGGCTGTAGGTCTTTACATCTGTTCCTACCTCCCATCTTGTTAAAAATACCAAAATGGTTAGAAATAGATAATCGATGCCATGAAGAAAAGTCAGTACAGAGACAAAAGACCTCTCAGCAAGGCCACCTTTACTTTCTGCAGAAAGGGCACTCAATTGCAGATGAAACAATGGTGGGAGCACACTTGAACAAAGGTCATCCTTACTGCAGTGTCCTGCATCCATTGGCTGGAGGGCGACCTCACAATCTTAAACTGATACCCGATTTGCTATTAGCCTAAAACTTTCGTAAATAGATAAGTGCAGGGAAGAACAAAGAAGTTGCTTACAAAAGGTTTAAGGAAGCAATAACATTTCTAAATAAGGAAGGGGCGTAGGCTGTGAGCTGGGATGTGCCAGTTAGCATGCCCGACAGTTACATAGGAGTGAACTTAACAAAGAGTTATTAGCACAAAGCAAAGAGGCTTGAAGAAAGTTGGCCTTTAAAAGGAACCATTATTTCTAACACTTACGATTTATTCTTTAACAAGAAGGGGAGCTTTGGAGAAGAAACTTTTTACTTTCTACAATCCCTCTTCTTTTACTTTATAGTTTTCCTCTTCAAACTTGCTTAACATGTCTTGGCTTAGTTGTTTTAATTAACTCTTGGATGTATGGTACAACGTAATACCGAAGAAGAAGGAATATACTTATTATAGTTGTTAAAGAGGTAAGAATTGAAGCTATGTTTTTTTGTTTGTTTGTGGTTTTGTTTTCTTTTTCTGGTTGATGAATGCCACAGTAAAAGGGATAGTCAATTGAACTAGAGCATAAGTACTGCTCTAATTATTTGGCAGAGTGTCCGGTAAAGGTCCTCCATAATCCCACCATACATCCGCTCAGGGATGAATAAGGGCAGACTGATGCGTCAGCTCTTGGAAGTACCTGACTTCACTGCATCCTGTTAAGTCTACAAGGAATGCCACATTTTTCCCCTTGTTGTTGGAGACATGAGGTAAAATTGGTTTTGGAAGACGGAGACTGGGTGGCCCTCAGGGGCTAACCCACAGGGTGTTGAATTTCAGGAAATAGCAGAGAAAGAGCTTGGCACAATTCATTATTCCAGGCGGTGGAATCTTGAAAAAGAGCTACCATGCACTCCACGTCTGCTTGATTTGCGGACCATCCCAGTGGAAAGGAAACAGCCTGGGCCTCTGGCCTACCGTGTGCACAAGCGTAACAGTCGCTTTTGTTTAAAGTGTGAACAGAATACTTAATCCACTTTAACCAGGCATTTATATCTTTATATCCTGTTTCAATGGCTGTGGTTTGCCTTAGGTCTCCTATTTTTACTACTGAGAACTTGCTTCTGTCATTTGGCATGAGGGCGAGGCATAGTTTGATTGCATAGGTTTGGGAAAGGGGCAGTTGTAGGAGATGGAGAAGGGAGAACAAAGTACATCTTAAAGAAGCCTATAGGATCCTTTCCAGCGACCTCTGCTCCTAAACCATAGAAATGCTCTAAAGTGGGATTAGAGTTGCTCCTGGTAGGAATAGTAATAGATATAGGCACTGGGTTAGGAAAGGAAAGGAAAAGATAGACTAAATCTCAGCTCACTGCAAGCTCCGCCTCCCGGGTTCCTGCCATTCTCCTGCCTCAGCCTCCCGAGTAGCTGGGACTACAGGCGCCCGCCACCTCGCCCGGCTAGTTTTTTGTATTTTTTTTTTTTTAGTAGAGATGGTGTTTCACCGTGTTAGCCAGGATGGTCTCGATCTCCTGACCTCGTGATCCACCCGTCTCGGCCTCCCAAAGTGCTGGGATTACAGGCTTGAGCCACCGCGCCCGGCCGACTAAGCTTTTCTTAGCTTTAATTTGGTAGGGCTTGATCCGGGAACAATGGCCTGTGATTCTGATGATAATGGTGCTTGCTTGACTCGGGTGTGATGTGTCCATGCCTTTCCACCGTAGGAACAGCAGTCTCCGTGGTTAGCAGCACAAGGTAGGGTCCTTCCCAGGCTGTCTTGAGTTTCCCTCCTTTCCACTCTTTGATGAGAATGTGATCCCCAGGCTGGTGCCGATGTACTGGAAACTCCACGGGCGGAGGCTGTGCCAGAAGACCTTTCGTTTTAAGGGAAGAGAAGGTGGAGGATAAACGAAGTACATAATTTCTAAGAAATTGATGTGTTGTTTTAAATGTGGGGACATCAGCAGTGGACTTTGTAGTCCTTAGTGCCTTCTTGCTGAGACATTTCCTTCGGCACCTATTTTTATTAGTTTTTAGGCCAAAGAAAGCCAAACACCATTTTCTATTTGACAGTGCTTCCTGTAAGATTTTACACCAGATAAGCTAAATTTTACCTTTATGTTAGTGTGCTAATGTTAAACTCAATTTTAATAAAACCTTGTAGACGTATTTATCCATTTTTAATGTCTGACCATAAGGTAAGAATTTTATAGGCTCTTTTTAACCTTTTATAATTTTTGTTAAAGAGCAAGTCAGTGCTTCAAGAAAAACCCGTTGTGCTTTTACTTTAATGTCCAACTCACAGAAAAACTGGATGATACCCCTTTACCTTTAGCCAATGTTTACACACAGAACTTCCTTTACAACTAACATTTCAAAACTTGCTTAAACCTTCAAAACAAAAACTTTTTTTCTCTCTCAAAGATAACCATTCTTTTCCAAAGTGGAATTCCTTCATGTTTGTGGACTAGAGACTGCCTAAGGCCACAGGATTGTAAACTAGGATTATGTATGTTACACTGTTAACTTTTAACAAACTTTACTTTTGTTGAAAACCTTGTAAGTTTGGGGTTTCAATTATTCCTTGCTATTAGTAAGACCTCATTTAGTCCATATTTAACTTAGAATTGGTAAAGATGGCACTTTCCTGATTCTGTAAGTATTTTAAGGCTTGTCTGAGTGCCAACAACTCACCATTGGGCAATTTTCCTAGCTCTACTTCTACAAGAGTTTCCCTGTTACTTACTGAATATCCACTGTTGCTTTTCCCTTCAATCTTCCAGAGGAACCGTCTATTGTCCTGACCTGAAGGGAGTTCCTTCTAGGTCTGGTTGGACCTTTGTATGGTAATTAATTAAGATTTAGATCCTCAGTTAGAAAACCTGCTGGGTTAAGGGAATTATTCGTGGTTTACGTTAAATCATCTTTTTCTAACAGAATAGCTTCATATTTTGAAGTTTTTGAGTCAGTAAGCTTTCTTTTTCCTTTTTTTTTTTTTTTACTTAGGATAGTTCTGACCTGGTGAGGTATGCTCACTGAGGTTACCTCTAAAAGTTATTTTTCTATTTTACTCTGTTAGCAAAGCAGTTGCCACTACAGATTGAATGCATTTGGGCCATCTGCGAGTTACTGAGTTAAGGATTTTTTATTAGGAAGACTGCGGGTTGTCAGTGGCCTCCGTGGTTTCGGGCTACGCCCTTGTTTACACTGACAACAAGGTGGCTGCTTAAGGAGGGTAAAGCTGGGACAGCTGCTGCTTTTTGTTTTTGGTCCTTTGGTTATCCTTCTAACATTTTAACATAACGACCTAAAGGACTATCAGAAGGAATCTGATCACCTTCACCTCTCCCTGAGTCCCTGAGTCCCTGAGTCGGCTTTTCTCCCTGTCCTTGTTTTACTAGAAACATTTCACATGTTGGGTACTGGTCAGGTTCAATCTCCTGAAATCAGCGGAAGGCTCAACCCCTCAAACCAGGGGGTGCCTTGCCTTGCCTGTCCTGGAAGGTCGGAAGGTTGACCTGTCTCTTCTTTTTTTTTTTTTTTTTTTTGTGTGTGTGTGTGTGTGTGTGTATTTAGGTATCTCTCTTTATATCTACCTGTTTATCCATTCATCCATCCCTCCATCCATCCACATATAAACTCTTTTGTTGCATTGATCTATATGTTTATCCACAGGCACATTTCACAGTCTTGATTACTGTTTTTGCTTTCCTGGGTCTTTCCCATTTCTATATAATTTTAGAGTTAGCTTGTCAATTTCTACCAAAACAACTCAAAAAACAAACAAACAAACAAACAAACAAAAAATTTTAAAAAGCCCTGCTGGGATGTTGATTGGGATCATGTTGAATATATATAGATCGATTTCACAATTGGGGAAAATCAATCTGGGGAGACTTATATCTTAATAATATTGAGTCTTTCCATCTACAACTTACTATATTTTTCTTTTCATGTAGGTGTTCTTTAGATTCCCACATCAATATTTTATAGTTTTTTGTGTAAAGGTTTTGCATATTTTTAATTAAATTCATCTCTAAGTATTTAAGATTTTCTGATGCTCTTTTAAATGGTACTTCAAAATTTTTTCTTCTTCCAATTGTTGTTGGTATATGGAGATAAAATTAATTTTATGCATTCATCATATAACCTCTCAGTAAACCGTGAATACAAGGGACCTTTCTTAGCCCAGTAAGAGGCATCTATGAAAAACCTACAGCAGTCATCATACTTAATGGTGAGAGACTAAATGTTCTCTCACAAAGATTAAGAACAACATAAGGTTATTTTATCTCAGCATTCATATTCAACTTTTTACTGGAAGTTCTAGCCAGTGTAGTAAGGCAAGACAAAAAAGATACAGATTAGAAAGGAAGAAATTTTAAAAGTCTCTATTTGGATATGACAAAATTATTTATCTAGAAAATTCCTAAGAATCTAGAAAAAACGTTTCCATAACTAGAAACTATACACTATATATACTATATAGCTATAACTAGTTAGGCAAGGTTGCAGGATGCAATATTGATATATGAGAGTGAAGCATATTTTCTATATACCAACAATGAACAATTGGAACTTGAAATTTTAAAAATATTTACAAAAGCATCAAAAGAAATAAAAGACATAGGTATAAGGAAGAGAGCCCTCACCAGCAACCAAATTTTGCTAGCACCTTGATTTTGGACTTCCCAGAGTTCAGAACTATAAGAAATAAATTTCTGTTGTATTAAGCCAAAAGTAAAAAAAAAAAAAAAAGTAGGTGTAAATCTAATAAATTATGTGCAGGATCAGTATGCTTAACTACAAAACACTAAAGAGAGAAATTAAAGGAGAAATATATCATGCTCATGGTTTGGGAGACTCAATACTGTTAAGATGTCAATTCTATCCAATTTGATGTGGAGATTCAACATAATCAAAATCCCAGTAAGCTTTTGAATCAATAATAATCAATAAGCTGATTCTAAAATGTGTATGGAAAGGCACAGGAACTGTTTGGAAAGGTCAAACAATATAGTTAATTGATTTTTGACAAAGATGTTAAGATGATTCCATGGAGAATTATTAATAGTAATTTCAGCAAAGGATTAAAGAAAGAGAACCTTAATGTACACCTCAGAACTTTTTCAATATTAGCTCATGGATTATGACCTAAATATTAAACATGAAACTAAAAAAGTGCAAAAGAAAATGTAGGAGAAAAGCTACATAACCTAGAGTTTAACAAAGAGTTTTTAGATATGACTTCAAAAGATAAATTTAATTTGATCAATTTGGGTGCAGTGGCTCATCCTGTAATCCCAGCACTTTGGAAGGTCGAGATGGGTGGATCACTTGAAGTCAGGAGTTCGAGACCAGCCTGGCCAACGTGGCAAAACCCCATCTCAAGTAAAAACTAATACAAAAAAGTACCTGGTCGTGTTGGCGGGTGCCTATTAATCCCAGCTACTCGGGAGACTGAGGCAGGAGAATCGCTTGAACCTGGGGGCTGGGGCAGTGGTTGTGGTGAGCCGAGATCGCACCACTGCACTTCAAGCTGGGTGAGAGAACAAAACTCTATATCAAAATAAATAAATAAATAAATACAAAAAATAAAAATAATTTGATCAAATTTAAAAACTTTGCTCTGTGAGAGATACATAGAAATACAAAGAGAATAAAAAGATCCACAGAGAATGAAGACAAACCACAAACTAGCAGGATATGTTTGCAAGTCACAAATCTAATAGAGAACTTGTATATGGAATATACGAGGAACACTCAAAACTCAATAAGGAAACAAACCACCCATTTCTTAAAAAATGGGCAAAGGATCTGAATGTACACGTAACAAAAGAAGATACAAGGAGAGCAAGTCCCAAGCATATGAAAAGATAGCAAATCCTAAGCAAATGAAAACGTAGCAAATCCTAAGCATATCAGCAGATACCCAACAATACTAGTCATTAGGGAAATGCAAATTAGAACTACAGGCTTTACATACCAAACACAAGCTTGGAAATAAAATTATCATGAATTTCAAGATGGCAACAGCAGAGCATCAAGCCAAGTGGGGAGCCCCTCTGAGCACAGGGCCCCATGTGACTGTGTAGGCCACCTGTGCCGAAAAAGAAAAATGGCAAAGTAGAAGCTTACTGTCTTCAGCAGGCAAGCCCAAAATTACTGACAATCTTGATATTCATAATGGTCAGAACTAAAGCAAAATCAATTTTGGTTAGATGCCAAAGTGAATGATATCTTGTTAAATTAATTATTTACCAGTTTGTTTCGTGATGTGAAATTTTCTCAAAACATTTTCTAAAAGGAGACGAAATCAACAACAAAAATGTAAATACATTCCATTCTATTATTCTCTTCTTGCCTAATTTTACTACACAATCAGTGCCTTAAGTAGCAAGATGATACAGATAACCATAAAAACAGAGTGGGCTTCAATCCTTGCTTTTTCTCTGGTCTGAATTTTAAAATCTTACTTGGGCATAGATTTCTAGAAATTGTTGACAATAATGTCTTCTTCTAAAGAAAAACATAAACACCCTTGGTCAGCATAGTACAAATGACTCTTTCTTTCTTTCTTTCTTTCTTTCTTTCTTTCTTTCTTTCTTTTCTTTCTTTCTTTCTTTCTTTCTTTCTTTCTTTCTTTCTTTCTTTCTTTCTTTCTTTCTTTTCTTTCTTTTCTTTCTTTTCTTTCTTTCTTTTCTTTCTTCTTTTTTTTCAAGATGGAGTCTTGCTCTGTCACCCAGGCTGGAGTGCAGTGGTGTGATCTAAGCTCACTGCAACCTCCGCTTCCCAGGTTCAAGAAATTGTCCTGCCTCAGCCTCCTGAGTAGCTGGGGTTACAGGTGCCCACCACCACACCTGGCTACTTTTTGTATTTTTAGTAGAGACGAGGTTTCACTGCCTTGCCCAGGCTGGTCTGGAACTCCTGACCTCATGATCCGCCCGCCTCAGCCTCCCAAAATGCTGGGATTAAAGACGTGAGCCACCGCGCCCAGCCACAAATGACTTTTTAAAAAGTTACAGATCTTAGAGTGTCATCTGGGCTGCAGGAAGAATAAGAACTTTTTATAAGGCAAAATCATTTCTGTTAACAGGGGCAAATTTTTATCTAATGACATTTAGTGGGAAATGGGAAAATTCTCATTGTCCCCTGCCAAATGCTATTGATAGAACAATAACAGAAAGAGAAAAGCATGTCTGTGAAGATTATGTGAGAATTTCCAATAGCTGGTATCTGAGAATTGCTCTGGTCAATTGCAGAAACTGCTTTAAAAAGAAAGAAAAACACCTTTCAGGAATGAAGCCATCATACCAAAATTTAGAACATCCTATTCTCCAGTTAGATGAACGAGGGGCTTATTTTTCCCCCGCACCAGGACAGGCAATTCATTCCAGAGATCACTCAGTAAAATTCATGATGGGAGTTGAAGTTTCTGCATGTCTAGGATGCAACTGTTTTGTTAGTTTCTTGCCGGAAGTTGTCTTGTAAAACATAGCTAATCGAGTGTTTGTGTACCTGTGATTCACGGCTGAAATATGACGGGAATGTGGTTTTTATTTTTATTTTATTATTACTATTATTTGAGATGGAGTCTCACTCTGTCACCTAGGCTGAATCTCAGTTCACTGCAACCTCTGCCTCTTGGGTTCAAGCGATTCTCATGTTTCAGCCTCACAAGTAGCTGGGACTACAGGCACTCGCCACCATGCCTGGCTAATTGTTTTTTATTTTTAGTAGAGGCAGGGTTTCCCCATATTGGCCAGGCTGGTCTCAAACTCCTGACCTCAGGTGATCCTCCCGCCTCGGCTTCCAGAGTTCTGGGATTACAGGCATGAGCCACAGTGCCTGGCCAGAAGGTGGTTTTTAATGCTCTAGATCATTGCAGATCTTGCTAAAGGCCTGGAAGAAATAGGAAGGCAGGAGAACTTTTTTAAAAAAATTGTCAGTGAAGCTCTGCATTGTGGTTCAGTAAGTTGGCTCAGGTAGACTTAAGGTAGACAACATCTTGAGCCAAAGTTGGCTCGAGCAGGTACAACTGCTGCTGTTGGTAAGTCCTTCCTCTAGCACTGATTAGAGTCCAGTAGAAGCTGCTGTTCTCATCCTGGGCTGGGTACAAAGGGAAGAGATCCATTTATGCTTGTCCCTGGGTGAATATATTTAGTCAAAATGAATACAGATCTCTCCTGTCATATTAGATTTTATTACTTTTTAAAACAATCACATTTGGATTTTAGAGGGATATTCACAGAAACACAAATGTTTTTACGTCTCAATTTCACTAACATTTATAGGGTTTTCCTATATATGAGCATATAGAGGAAATAGAATAGAAAGGGGAATAGTAAACTAAACTAGGTTTGTCTGCCTTTATCTATGACCTTTATCTATGACCGTGCTACATACAGTACAGGAGATAACATATGTGGGTGAATAAATACGACAAAGAAAGTGGTAAGGGTTATAAAGCAGGCAACACAAGACACTGTCATTGTTCAGAATAGCACAAGATTGCTTCCAACCAGGGCGATCCAAAAGGAAAGCTCAGCATGGAGAAGCCAGTGTTGTAGCTGGGTGTCAAGGATGGAGCCATATGGCCACTTTGTGTAGGGACCATAAAAGCAAGGCAAATCTCTTGGAATTTCAAGACTCATAATGGAAATGGCAAGTTCATCTTGTGGAGCTACACAGTCAGGTCTTAGCAAAAGAACTTGCAGAGGTTGAATTTACATTGTAGAAAATTTAAATAACTGGCTAAGGCGGGAGTCACTGAAGCTTTTGAGCCTGGAAGTGACTAGATCTTGCAATCATCAGGAAAATAATTCTCCAGGAGAGTGCAAGGTAGATAAAACTTGAGAGAGAAGGGAACAGGGGAGACCATCTGGTGGTTATAAGAAATATCTAGGTAAGAGACAGCAAAACTCTGAACTAGTAAGGAGGGATGAAGATGGAGAAGAATGGGCAGTTGTCGGGTTTGGGGAATAAGAGACCCAGTGATGTTGGCATTGAAGATAATGGTGCCTTACATCACTTTGTCATTTTGCAGGTGAGGGAAGGGTCCAGTCCGTTCAGAGAGAAGGGTTGAGTCCTGCACAAGGGAAAGTGGCTTCCTGATAGAAATTTCCAACCAGGTGTGTTTGTTTCTCTAAACTCCACTGTTGTTTTTCAGCTGTGTGACATTTTTGGGACTTACTAGCAATCACTTTATTTTCTCATTTTCCTAAATTTGTGGACAGGGCAACTGACATGATCTAACTGAACTGAAAACTTTGGAGATGTATGAAACGATAGTTGCTAGAGTTCCTCATCTGGAAACATGTTCGGTATATATAACTTTCGACTTTGAAGTAGTAGAAGGGAGAAGTTCTGCAGACTAGAACTTCCTTGCAGCCTATAGTTTTCCATTTAAGAAGACTATATGGAGGTTTCCTGGTTCAACTATGCCAACTGTGGGGCGGACAATGGTGACTCTGCCGCAGGGTCTTCGTTACTGGGATTGACCTAACATTACTGCTTCCCAAGGTGTGTTATAAAGATGGGGAAAAAAGTTTTCTAAATCAAATACATTTGAGAAATGCTAGATTGAATAACATAAACAGATGACTTTGCTATGGGGCTGTTCAGTCTTCAGCACAGGAGTGTGCACTATACATATTGAAGGGAGCATTGTGTGCTGTTCCTCCCAAATGTAGTTGATTAAAATCCTTATTTCATGCATTATCTCAGTCCAGCATTCTTAGTAAGCACCTTCTCACTACTCACAGTGACTTCACAGTGCCTGGCGGGATGACCCCACAGATATACTTGAATCTGGACCTATATAGCCAGAACTACTAAATCAAACCACTTCCCAAGTTCAAGGCTTCGGGGCTGAGACAAAGACCCCCTTTGTACCAACGCAGTGTCTGTCCCTCAGTGCTCGACATTAAGTGCTGTTCGGTCTTGACCGAGCATCCTCATTGCATATGGGGCCACAGGCAGGGGCACAAGGGCTGGATTTGGAGTCTGGAGGCCTGAATTAGCAGCCTTGAGATGCCTTTTACCAGCATCCTCATCTTAGGCAAGTTGCCTAATGTTTTTGAGTCTCCTCTGGAAAAATGAAACTAAAACATCACTTTATCCTATAATAATTATCAACCACTTTCTCGATTGCCCTAGATGAGGGGATAGAACGGTTGCTCAGCCCAGGGCCTTAAACCTTCCTTGGCAGAGAAAACCCCTCTGCCTGCAGCAGTGGGTTGCTTGGGTTCAGATTCAGTTCCATCTGTCCCCAAATAACTCACAACTGAGTGAGCAGGAGCCTCCCTGCTTCTGAGGTCTATGAGTTATGTGGCCCCACACCAGGAGCCTCTGGTCCCCTCCCCTCCCTTCCCTCACTATTGGAGAGAAGGGGTGAAGCATTTGAACCCCACATGAGTATTACCCATCAGGCTTACTGCAGGGTTCATGGATTCCCTGGTCCTAGGTTTGTTTAGAATAACTCATGAGTTCTTCACAATTTGCTCACAAGGAAATGGTAACCGCCGAAGTTGGAAAACCAACCATTTGGGGCCAAACGAAAGCCTGAGGTGAGGGTGCAGTTTGGCTGCAGCGCCATGGGAATCTCTAAAGGCAGAACTTGGCTGTTTTATCTCATCCCATCTCCCCACGGAATTAAAAACTGATGAATCAAAGCTCTTCTCCAGAAATGTGCTACAAGAATGACAACATTTCCCCTGACAAGTCTTTTATGTATTAAAGTGGCTCCACATTAAGGCTGAGGCGCAGTGGGAGGACTGAAATGTGGAATTGAAAACGTCTTTTTCACAGAGCTGGATCAAGGCATGGAAGGGAGGCAGGATTCTGGGGAGCAGCCAGCGCTGGTGGGAGCGTGGCTCCTGCAGAGACATGGGAGGACACCCTGGCACTCAGCCCTGCATGCGCAGTCCAGCCTACAGCTCCTTCTCAGGAAGCGACACTCTGGGCTTACAAAATTAACATGGCTAGGTCCGATGTTTCCCTCACTGAATCCACACCACAGCACTTCAACCCCTCTGCATTCCCCGATGGGGAAACCAAGGCTCCGAGCGGCAATGCCAGTCACCCGAGAATGTGTGACTTCCTAACAGCACATTGGGAAGCTTGATCTATTAAATGATACTTATTTATACCGACTGTACCACCTGTATCAGGAAACAGATGGCACACTCAAAATAGATAAGTCAAGGAGATTTCTTTGTGTGCTACTGACAAGGTGTGGGTGAGTATGGTGCTGGCTTGGTGTCAGCCAAGCTGTTAGCCCCTGGGAAGGAAAGGCAAGAAAGTGGGTCTCAAGCCCAGGAGGGGACTGTGCAAAGCAGCCTCTGTAGACCCAGGACACAGCCATCTCCAGGCGGCCCTGTGGAATAGAGTCACTGGGACCGCTGCCCTGCCCTTGTCCTCTCCCCTCACTCCCTCTCACTTTTGCCAGATCTATCCCAAGCAGAAGCCCGGGGCATGGGAACCCTTGATGTGGTTCCTGCAGGTCAGCCTCGGGGCAGAGAGCAGGGAGGAGAAGGCATGTGGAGCCGATGAACTTGGACTGAGAAAGTAACACTGTGCCTGGCCACGCATGAGTCTGGGATAATAGAAATAGACAAAACCAGCTGGAACATTGCTAATGTTCTTCCCAAGGACACGCTGAAGCTGTGACATGTCAGAACGACTACTGCTTTCTCATTCACAGAAAGACCTTGTTCTCTCAAGTCACAGGCTGTTGAAAAACCTGCTGTCTGCAGTTGCAGTAGTAAGAGGCAGCATCCCACCTCTGGATGGAAGTCACTCTGATACAGAGAAGCTGCTCCAATTTCCACTCCAGCTGTAAAGTTTCAGATGAAGGAATCCTAGGCACAAAATTCCACATCCCCTTTAATGCCATGATTTCCAAAGAAACAGGACCCTCCATCCACTCTGCCATCCAGTCCTGAGGCTGACCCGTTGTATTAGTCCATTCTCGTGCTGCTGACAAAGACACACCCGGGACTGGGTAATTTATAAAGAAAAAGAGGTTTGCTGGACTCACAGTTCCACGTGGCCGGGGAGCCCTCACAATCATGGTGGAAGGTGAAAGGCACGTCTTACATGGCAGCAGACAGAAGAGAATGAGAACCAAGTGAAATGGGTTTCCCTTGATCAAACCGTCAGATCTCACGAGGCTTATTCACTACCCTGAGAACAATATGGGGGAAACCATCCCCGTGATTCAGTTATCTCCCACCAGGCCCCTCTCACAACATGTGGGAGTTACGGGAGCTACAGTTCAAGATGAGATTTGGATGAGGGCACGGCCAAACCGTATCGCCCATCGACATGCAGCACTGCTTTGTTTCAGCTTATAAAATCATGACTGCATTTAAATTTCACCCAAGCTCCACTCTTCCGCAAGTCCTATAATAATTCTGTCTCTTTGTTTATTTATTTATTTATTTATTTGTTTGTTTGTTTGTTTGTTTATTTTGGTGAGACATGGTGTCACTCTGTTGCCCAGGTTGGGGTGCAGTAAGTGATCATGGCTCACTGCAGTCTCAAACTCCTGGGCTCAAGTGATCCTCCAGCTTCAGCCTCCAGAGTAGCTGGGACTACAGGTGTGTGCCACCATGCCTGGCTAATTTTCTTTCTTTTTTGTAGAGACAGGGATCTCCTTATGTTGTCCAGGCTGGTCTTGAGCTCTCAGCTTCAAGCAATCATACTGCCTCAGCCTCTCAAAGTGCTGGGATTGCAGGCATAATAATTCTGTATTTTCCCTTTCGGGTGAATGCCCCCAAACTGTGGTGTGCACTGTTCCTCACTGCTCCGAGCCAATAACCCTGACCTAATCAGACTTCATGTGTGCCCCTGGTGTTTGGGCCTGGGCAAGGATCGAGGGAGAAATCGGCTTACTCTTCCTTCCGCCTTACACTTGAGTGTAATGTGATGGCCACTTTCTATCAGACTGTATTGGTGTTTACGAGCCTCCCTCAAGCTTTCAGGAAAGAGCATGGGTTTTAATCCTAGTAGGGAAACTGCTTTTCCACACAGGACATGTTTAGCAATTTTCCCTCTTCCTTTCGAATGTTCTCTTTGTCCAGTTCACTGTCATTTTTTTCCCCTTCTATTCTGCTGGGCATTCTGTTAGCCCTTTTGAATGGAGGTTGGACCTCTCCTGCCTCTCTGCCTCCAGGGGAGGACTTTGAGCTCTTACACAGCAAGTACTTTACAGGGAGAGATGGGACAGGCTGCACCACACACACCTGGGGTGTGGAGGGCCCCCCGCCCTGGTGAGTGTGAGGGCAGCTGAGAAATGGGTTGGGTTTTCTGGTTCCCTTGGAGGGAGTTCTCAGTTGCTTTTCTGATTCAGAAATGGAGCAGCAGCCCCCTCCATACACATCTTCCTTGGCAGAGGCCCCCTGCCCAGAGCAGTGGGTTGCTTAGGTTCAGATTAAGGGCCTTGCTGCTCCTGAGGTCTAAGAGGCACCTGGCCCTAAGCCAGGGCCCTCTGGTCCCCTCCCCTCTCTTCCCTCCCTGTCGAGGATAAGGGGTGCGGCACGTGAATCCCACATGGATATTGCCTATCAGGCTCACTGCGGGGCTCACGTTGGTGTGCTGAGGTTGGTGCACCCCCCGCACCTCCACTCCCACCCTCCACCCCTCACTGGGGAGGGTGCTGTCTGCATTCATCACCATCCCGACTCAGGACTAGACTTCAGGTTTCTTCAGGAACTGGTGGAATCTTCACTCTTAAGCTTCCAGATTGGGTGCTTCTTTCCAGTGGCCACTATCACAGGACCCCTGAGACCCTCACGTTCAGACCCATGTCAGGCTGAAAGGAGAAGCACCACATCAGACATCCAGGTGTTGATTCTGCCATGGGGTCAGCCCATGCTGTCAGCCCAGCCAGGCAACAGGTTCGGGGAGCTCGACTTCGGGCTTGGGTGTAGCAGAGGGGAACGTTGCTTCCTCTCTGCCCCTTGCTGGTTCTGCCAGTGGGGATTGCTGGGCAGTCCAAACCCCACGAATGAGGAACGGAGCCAGTGCTGCTTCGGCGTGGCCTGTGAGAGTGGGCTAGGAAGCCCAGGCATCGGCCCCTGACTGCTACTGTTTGGATGGAGACTTCCCAATGTGTCTAATGAGGTTCTCTCAAAACCCCCGGGCTGTGGGCTTCTGGGGGGTAGTCGAGTAGCATTTGACTTCTTATATTTATTCATTTATTTACTTCCAACTGTGGTAAATGCACATGATGTAAAATTGGCCAGTTTAACCATTTTCAGGTGTACAATTTAGTGGCATTAAGCACGTTCACACTGTTGTGCAGCCATCACCACCACCCAGCTGCCACGCTCTTCAACCTCCCAAACAGAAACTCTACACATTCTACAACTCCCCACTTCTCTCTCCTGCCAGCCCGACAACCCCCATTCTACTGCCCGTCTGTGTGAACTTGACCACTCCAATACCTCGTGTGGGTGAAATCATGCGATGTTTGTCCTTTCGTGACCAGCTTATTTCACTGGAGAGAGTGACCTCAGGGTCTATCCACGTCACAACATGTGTAGACTCTCCTTCCTCTGTAAGGCTGAGTAGTATTCCACTGTATAAACATAAGCCACATTTTGCCCATGCATCCATCCATCCATGCACACTTCGGTTGCTTCCACTCTTGGACTCTTGTGAACACAGGTGTTTGGGTGTCCTCTCGGCGGCGTACATTTTGACTCCTGCCAATCAAAGATATTCAATAGACATCTTCTGATGTCTGCTGAACAGAATGGATCTGAGCGAGGAGCTCATGATCGTATGATCTCCCCATAGCCCTGGGACCACAAAACTGTGAGAGGAGGAGGCCTGAGGTCCTCTGTAAATCAGGGATGATAGTTCAAGCTTGTGGAGAAAATTCCAACTGTGTGATTCTTTAGACGACTAAACAAGTCAACATCCCCCATCCTTCCCAGTCCCCACAGAAAACAGAAAGGGCATGCCTGTTCTAGAGATTTTGACTTCTTGGAAGTTCTGCCTCAGCCAGCAGCGCCATCCCTGAAACCATCAGAGAAAAGTGCTCTTCATTTGTCCACGTGCCCTTGGCTGTTCTTAGTGGGAAGAAGCAAGCCTGGCTCTAATTTAATATTCATTTCCTCCCGCGAATGTTGCAGGGGTCCTGCGTCATCTTCAGGACCCTGCAATGGAGTTTCCAAGGGGCTTGCCTATCTGGTCCTCAACTCACTCGTGAGCCCTCTTGGCAGTCTGCACAACACCATGTTGATTCGTGACAGTTCTCCCAGTCCCTAAGCGGGATGTTTGTGCATTAGGAGGTTTGCGCCCTCCTTGCCAAGGGCCCATCTCTCTCCTTCAGCCACTGTTGGCAGCTCTCAAGCTTTCCCCACCTCTACCAGATGAGGAGAGCAGGACGGGACTGGGACTCTGAGCACAGCCTCTGCCGCAGATCCATGTGTGTCGGGCCCTGCACCACCCCAGTGGAGGGCGTTGAGTGATTTGGTCCTAGTTCCCTGGGTGGAAACTCTATCTCTCCACCTCAGGTCCCTGATGCTGGAGAGTAGAAGGTCACAGTCTGGGGGAGTTGACATCTGGCACCAAAGGCTACTCAGGAACAAGGTTTTGCTGGGGTGAAAGCTACCCTCCTCTCTTATACGGTGGAGACTCAGCTCTCCAGAGGAGCTGAGCTGTTGGCGGTATTGCAAACTCGCTCTGGCATTGGGCCTGGAGCCCACAGGCCCAACACAAGAAGCTGGGCTAATTACAGCCGTCTCCAACCTCTCTCAGACGTTCTGGGACCATCTCCAGCAAGAAGCTCGGGGGCACTGGTCTATGGCATCCATACCCCGTGTCACAGCAGGCAGCACATCATCAGCGGAGCTGTGAGCACAGGGCTGTGCCATGCTGCCATGCCCAGCAACCAGCTCCCGCTGGGAAGGCCCACACACTGGAATTCAGACAGCATTGACCTCAGAGATGGCCCTGCCCCTGAGGAGCAGAAAAAGAACAGAAAAGGGAAACCAGCTGGAAGCCAAGTGCGTCCTTCCATGAGCCTGGCATCAGCTACAGAGGGTAGCAAGAAAGGCCGGAGCCACAAGGCAGTGCCAATGAGACAAGTAACCAAGGGACTCGTTGTAAAAAGCCTTCATGGATGGCGCCATGGCCAAACCTGGGAGTGGGCTCGCATGCTCAGCACAAGTGCGAATCTTACACTGTGTGGATAAAGGCTCCCAGGCCTGTCAGCACCGCAAGGCAGAGCCCCAGACTCCCAAGGCCTCAGCTTTCCAACCTCAGCACTACTACAATTCGGACCACATAATTCCTTTTTGCTGGCTGTCTTGTCCATTGTAAGATGTTTATTTAGCAGCATCCCTGACTTCTATCTATTCTATTCCGGTAGCAATCCCCACTCCCAGTACGACCATCGAAAATGTCTCCAGGTGGGGCAATGCAGCTCATGCCTGTAATCCTAGAACTTTGGGAGGCTAAGGCAAATGAATCGCCTGAACTCATTCCCGCCTTCCAATGAGGGCAGTTACAAAGGTGTGAAGCAGGCCTGTCTTGGTATCTTATGCTGTTAACCTGCGATGTGACCTTTGAGCAAGTTTCTCAGCCTACATGAGCCTCAGTGTGTAAATACACAAAATGGGAGCCCGGCACCCCCTCCTTAGGCTGGGAGGGTATAAAGCGCACAGTAGACTCTCAGCCAATGGTACTATACCGACTCTGTATCGTCCCACACTCTCCCCTCCACGTTCTGTATCTCTCTTTATGTGCTCTGAGCTGTAAAAATGGTTTCGTGTCTTAGACTCCAACTGACTGAGTGGTGGGATTGCAGATTTTTTTTTTTTTTTTTTTTTTTGAGTGCAGTAATAAGTCCTCAGGCGTTTGGCGGGAAGTCAGTGTTGGCGCTTGTGTCTACTTATTCTGATAAACAATAGTCACTCCCCAGGTTGCCTGCATGTCCATTCCCACATGGTAGCTTTTTGTAGCATCGAGATAGGAATCTGCAGTGGAGGATTCATTTTATTTTCTCTGTCAAATAGCTCTGCCCTCATTTTGAGCAATTTAAGACGAAATAAAGCCAACTGTGAGGAACTGATTCAGTGGGAGGGACTGGGGCTTGGGCAGTGCCCACAGCTGCGTGCGGCTCGCCTGGCAGTTCTGAAGCCCAGCACAGCAGCAGCAGGGCAGCTTACCTTAGTTCCAGGCAGCCCCCAGTTTAGCAAGGGTGGAGCCATTCTGGGACGGTCATCTCAGCAACGTACAGTAGAACAGAAAGCCCGTGAGCAGTTCATTCAGCGAGATCTGGGCAAAGCCTGGCTCCGTTACTCATCCAGCCTGTGACGTCACGCTTCAGCAGTGACTTTTCTGAATGCGGACTGTCTCACGTGTGAAGTGAGGAGAACGGTCCTGCCTCAGAGGTAGTTTGTGAGCATTCAGCAGGATAAAGACTCCGAGGTCCCCGGGACACAGAGCCACCGCTCAGTGCCTTTCAGCTCCTCTGCTGCAATCCCTGTTTTGATCCATCCAGCCCTTTCTGATGAGCAGATGCTACTTCCCCATCGGTTGTGTCCACTCCTTTGTTCTGGCTGCCTGACAGTTAACACCCCCTCTGGTGACAGACGTAGCATCTGAGAGTGCTTTGGGATGATATAAATGGAACTGGAATTCATTCAAGCAATTTCTAGTGCATCTGGGCTGGGAATTGCCTTGAATTGCATTTTTGAGCCAATCCCCGCCACCACCCTCACTGAGAGCAGCCTTTAGTCGCTATACTGAGAACAGGCCGTGTAAGAAGGTTTCCCCCACCCTTGAGTTGGGGCCTATACTCGATCATTGCCTAGCGGATTTCAGGGAAGCAACCTTTGTCAGTGGCAAACAAATGCTGCCTTCACACGGTGTCTCCTGGCCATCTCCTGACTAGTCACTAGTTCCTGGATGGGTCTGAATTTACTGGGGGCTCATGGCTGAGAATAAGAACTTGTCCTCTGACACAACAGCTCACCCATGCAGCGACTCCTTCCATGGTGGTTGCAATGGGTTAATGTTATGTGTCAACTTGACTGGGCCATGGGATGCCCAGATAGCTGGTTGATCATTATGTCTGGGTGTGTCAGTGAGGGTGTTTCTAGAAGAGACGAGCATCTGAATTGGTGGGCTGAGCAAAGCGGACGGTCCTCCTCAATGTGAGTGGGCATCATCCAGTCCATCAAGGGCCTGAGCTGAATAAAAAGGCAGAGGAAGACTGAATTATTTCTCTGCCTAACAAATTGAGCTGGGACTCGGATCTTTCCTGCCCTGGTTCTTCCGGTTCCCTGACTTCAGACTGAAATCTTTACCATTGGCCCTCTGGCTTCCAGGCCTTGAAATGACCCTGTCTGGGTTTCCTGGGCCGCAGGGTTGCTGATGGCAGATCACGGGTCTTAGAAGCCTCTATAACTGTGTGGGCCAATTCCTTATGTAAATTTCTTTCTAGAGATAAGCATATTTCCTATGGGTCTGTTTCTCTTCAGAACCCCGACAAATACAGTGGTTGTCTTTACACGGACCTGGGCTTCAGTGACGGGCATCCGTGTGCTACACTGCCCGCTGCATGTTCTATCTGAGCGGTTAGCAGTACCCATCAGGACACGTTAGCATTTCGAGGAAATGACGGTCCTCAGTTGGAACCTATGCCTGGAAAACTGATTTGCAAAAGGCTTCTCATTATCTTAAGTGGCTCCAAAGAATATTCATGGCATTGCAAAGAAACATATAGGATAGGGTGCATGCACAGTGAAATCACCCAGTGCCTGGTGCACCCACTCCCAGAGATTTTTTTTTTTTTTTTTTTGAGACAGAGTCTCACTCTGTCGCCCAAGCTGGAGTGCAGTGGTGTGATCTCGGCTTACTACCACCTCTGCCTCCTGGGTTAAAGCGATTCTCCTGCCTCAGCCTCCTGAGTAGCTGGAATTTCAAGCATGCACCACCATGCGCAGCTACCTTTTTTGTATTTTTAGTACAGACGAGGTTTCACCATGTTGGCCAGGCTGAATTCCTGGCTCGAGTGATCTGCCTGCCTCAGCCTCCAAAAATGCTGTGATTACAGCACCCCAGAGATTCTGATTTAACTGGTCTGGGATCGGCATCAGCTCTGGGAGCTGTAGGTGATCTCCAGGCTTTCTAACACGAAGGCCAAGTTGTGCATACATTAGACAGGTCCGAGTTGAAGCTCTCAGTCATTGATGAGTTGTGGAATCTTGGTAAAGTCACTGAACTTCTCTGAACCTCAGTTTTATCACCTGTAAAAGGACGGATATACGATTGATCCCAGAGCCTTGTCTTAAGGATGACATAGACAGGATGTGTGAAGTGACAGAGGTGTCTAATAGAACAAGAGTGCCTGCAAAGTGAGGACCTCCCACTAGGCACCTGCATGGGAGGTCGGGGAATGTGCCTTCAGGGAGGCCTCAGCGCGTTCACATCAGAGCCCTTAGCTGGGACCAAATGCTAATATTCCCTGCACTTACACCCACTCTCACTGTTCCTCCCTTCCCCTGTCTGGATTGTGCTCTCTACACCACCCCACCATGACCTGGAATAAGACCAAAAATAATCGAGCTTGCTGTTTTCAAACACCTCAGATGCGTAGATCTCTGGTTCTTAAATCACTTAAATATGAATATGCACTTAGGCACACTGAAAGCAGTTTGGATATGGCCTGAGGGTATTTCTCGAGCCACTGAGTCTATCGTTAACCCCATGTTGAGAGTGCCAGATCTGAGTGAACCAGTGAGGTCTGACACTGAGAAAAGAACTGACAAAGTCATGATTTGTTCTTGGTTAGTTGCCTGGTAAAGTAGTTGGTAAAGTCAGTGGTGAAATTAGCAAGAAGATTCCTATTCCTTATCCTGTTTTGCTCAAGCTAAGGACTCATTTTTACTCTGCCCTTTACAAAGCAAGGAGTTGGAGAAGAGCTTAAAGTTCATTAGACTTGATCTTGTTCATCAAGAAGTAAAAGTACAAAATAAATGCTTATTAGGGAGGCTCTGGTAGAGTGTCCCTCCCAGTTGTCCCCAGAGGGTGCTAAGCTTCCCCCACCATAGCAGTGATCACCCCATGGGATATTTGCCTGGTGGTCTGCCTACCTCTAACACTGTGAGGTGCCCTGAGGACCAGGGATACACCTGTCCTGTTTACCCGGGTGTCCCCACTACCAGGCACAGGTTAGGCAAATGACACATATTTATGGTATGAATGAATGAATAATTACTCTAAAAACAAACAAAGGAGGGCAGTCAAAATACATAAGCATGGGCTGGGGGCAGTGGCTCAGGCCTATAATCCCAGCACTTGGGAGACAGAGGCGGGCAGATCATGAGGTCAAGAGATCGAGACCATCCTGGCCAACATGGTGAAACCTCGTCTCTACTAAAAATCCAAAAATTAGCCAGGCATGGTGGTGGGCACCTGTAGTCCCAGCTACTTGGGAGGTTGGGGCAGGAGAATTGCTTGAACCCAGGAGGCGGAGGTTGCAGTGAGCCAAGATCACGCCATTGCACTCCAGCCTGGGTGACAGAGCGAGACTCCGTCTCAAAAACAAACAAACAAACAAACAAAAAAACATAAGCATGATTAACTTAACTAAACATTCCACACGGTATCCATCCAAACTCAGAATGTGTATTGTGTTTAAATATTTTAAGTATTTAAATATTTAACTATAAGTCAGCTATTTTGGGGGCCTCTTCCTTTCTCATTGTCCCCTGTGTCTGTAGTTTCTCAGTAAGAAGTGAGACCCTGTGCATTCAATACCGATAGACAAGGACCTGCCAATTCTGATGCCAGAGACTCAGGCAAAACTATTAGGGAGTGTCTGAAATGTTTTTAAAACACTGTGTCCCCTCCCAGGGAGCGTTAAATGCTATCATTGGGTCAGCACTGGACACCAGAGAGCACGCAGCTATGCTCTCTCGTTGAGGCACTGTCATCGATATGCATTCTCTCACCTTAGAATAAATGCCACCTCTGCAGAATAGGTCTCCACACTGTTTACGGAGCAGCGGACACGGGAAGCCCATGAATATGGAGGCAGCATGGCAGTGAAAGACAGTGGGGCGCAGCGTGCAAGGAGAGCCTTTGAGGCGGTCAGGAAAACACCAGGGTGTGAGGGGTGTCGTTACGGTTTGGAGATGACAAAGGTGGCAAGGGAATCTAAAAACCTCCAAGCAAGGGCGAAACAACCATTTGCAGAGAAGTCTTTGAGCTCTAAATGCCTCGCTGCCACCTCAGACTCTCATGGAATTGATTTCCGCCCCTTGGAGAAACTATTTGCTGTGACCTACTTTTTCACATGAAAGACCTCACTGAAGTGTTCCTTTTCCTTCGCTGAAGGTTTGGGAAAAAAATTCTTTTTCTAACTCTTGCACTTCCACGCTATGGGTGAGGACGCCTCAGCTAAGAATGACCTACAAAGTGCTGTCCTGTAGGACTTTCTGTGACGATGGGATGGTTCGCCATCTGCGCTGTCCAGCGTGACAGCCATGGCCACATGTGGCCACCAGGCACTTGGGACATGGCTGCTAGCATGATGGAGGAACTGAATTTGAAATTTATTTAATTTTAATTAAACTTAAATGTAGCCATATGTACTAGGGTCTACAGACCAGGCCTAGGCATACCCCTATCAAGAGTTCCTGTTCATATTGTTGAAGTGAAAAAAGAAAGGCAAACTCTTGTGTTATGTGTTTAGTATAAATATATACACCCACCCCAAACAAAACAATGTATTACATTTGTGCCTAAAAATGCTTTTTAAATGCACAGAAAAATGACTGAAATTATACCCAACAGACCAATATAAAAAAGGAGAACAATTTAAAACTGTTTTCTTGTCTGATATATCTTGAGTTTTATTTTTCTTGTGGTCTAGTTATCGTGACAAATCCACCTGGATCTAATATCTAAGACCACAGAAGCTTGAGAACAGGCAGCAGGCAGACCAGCTGTAAGATGTTTTATTCTTTTCCTTTCCTTTCTTTTCTTTTCTGTTTTTTTTTTTTTTTTTTTTTTGAAATGGAGTCTCACTCTGTTGCCCAGGCTGGATTGCAGTGGTGCGATCTCGGCTCATTGCAACCTCCACCTC